>NC_080177.1:69621506-69921506 GCF_950295315.1 Erinaceus europaeus
AAAAAATTTTTTTTATCAGAGCACTGCTCAGCTTTGGCTTCTGGCAGTGTGGGGCATTGAACCTGGGACTTAAGAGCCTCAGGCATGAAAGTCTCTTTGCATAACTATTATGCAATACCCCCACCCTTTTTTAACTTTTTAAATCTTTATTTACTGGATAGATATAACCAGAAATGGAGAGGAAGGGGGAGATAGAGAGGGAGAGAGAGAGAGACAGAGCAGCCCTGCTTCACCACTCATGAAGCTTCCCCCTGTAGGTGGGAACCGGGGACTTGAACCTGGGTCCTTGTGCAATGTAATGTGTGCGCTCAACCAGGTGCACCACCATCCAGCCCCCTTTACTTAAAATTTCTAGCAAAGATTATTCCCCTATGACCATAGGGAGAAGGAGGAATGGGTGAAAGGAGGAGTAAAAGGAGGAAGAGGAAAAAGAATAAAAGGCCTTTTCCAATTTAACTCAGACCTTAGAAATGAGCTCAGTGTTATCCTTTCTCTTTCTGACAAGACTAGGCTTTCTCCCAGTTGTTAAAATTGAGTGTCATTTACTGTACCCAAACCAGTATTGGGTTTATGGGGTCTGGCCTCTAGTTAGGGAGGGAATAGACCTAGGGTTTAAGTGGAATCTAAGTTAACCTTATGTTTTACTGCATTTCATTTGTTTGATGATTACAATTGAGGTTGTCACAACGGACAATACTTGTCCTTTAGTTGATATATATACTTTTGCCAGTATATCTCTTGGCCAATTGTATACAGTATTTCTTCTAAAGATTATCAAGGGGGTGACATTAATGCTGTTGCTGTCAGAAGAGATTAGATAAAGCATGTATCGTACTTTCTTCTATGTAGTTAAATAAGTAGCCTGATCCTGTCAGTATCTAAGATATAGTTATTTATAAATAACATTAAATGACAGAAGTCATGGTGAGGTCATGTATGGTACAGTAAATCCTAACCATAGGGTCTGCAAAGTAAACTAAGCTCCCAAATAATTTGGTTGTAATAATAATTATATACTGCATTCTTAAAAAAACCTAAGACATAGGGAATCAGGCGGTAGCGCAGTGTGTTAAGCGTACTCAGCGCGAAGCGCAAGGACAGGCATAAGGAACCCGGTTCAAGCCCCCGGCTCCCCACCCGCAGGGGAGTCACTTCACAAGCGGTGAAGCAGGTCTGCAGGTGTCTCTCTTTCTCTCCCCGTCTTTCCCTCCTCTCTCGATTTCTCTCTGTCCTATCCAACAACAATGACATCAATAACAACAACAATAAAACAAGGGCAACAAGAGGGAATAAATAAACATTTAAAAAACCACACAGGGGCCGGGCGGTGGCGCACCTGGTTAAGTGCACATGTTACAGTGCACAAGGACCCGGGTTCAAGCCTCCGACCCCCACCTGCAGGGGGAAAGCTTTGCGAGTGGTGAAGCAGGGCTGCAGGTGTCTCCCTCTCTCTGTCTCTCTCCCTCTCTCTTTCCTCTTGATTTCTGGCTGTCTCTATCCAATAAATAAATAAAGATAATTTAAAAACACACACACAAAAAAAAACCCTAAGACATCAAGGGACCTTTCCCCTTCTCTTTAAAATCGGTATTTCTTTCAGTCCTGCAATCTTAGGACTATGTTTGTATTTCTTGACGCTTTTCCTCTTGATCCCCTATCCTGTGATACTGCCTCTGCTGACGTCAACTAAATCAATGCAACCAGTGTCACCATGCCACGTTTCACTTCGGATTATATCCAGAAACACCAAGCCTGAGATGTCAGCCCTCCAACTCCAGTAATCTGGTGAGATCTTTCCTAACACATGGGACTCCCTAGTTCTATTTCAAATGGCAAACTCCCTAACAAAGTTACAGACCCGGGGCCAGATGGTGGCGCACCTGGTTAAGCACACACATTACAGTGAGCAAAGATGCAGGTTCAAGCCCTTGGTCCCCACCTGCAAGGGGAAAGCTTCATGAGTGGTGAAGTGCGACTGCAGGTGTCTCTCTCTATATATCTATCTATCTCCCCCTCCCCTTTCAATTCTTCTCTGTCTCTATAAAAAAAATAAATAAATTTTTGTTGGTATGCTTCTAAAAACCCCTTCTGTTTCATTAGTTTAATACCCCCTGCTTAACACTGTATTCGTCGGGATGCGGCATCATCTAAGTTCATTTCCCACGTCTACGCTCCACCGGACCTGCCAATATACGCGGATATCTTCGCCCACCCTGTCCAACGCTTGACGTCTCATCACCCAATCTGGTCCCCTACGCCTACACTGAACTTCTCTGTTCCAGTCTCTTGGAAACAGAGTTGGCAGTCAGCTGAGGTAAAGAACAAACACCTCATCACAGACCCCTGCAAGCGTCAACCCGGCTTTGACCTAGCACGTTATGATCGGGCCCTCCTCAATCGCTATCGAACAGGCCATGGCCGGTGCGCCGCTATGTTCCATCGCTGGGGAGCCAGAGACGACCCGAACTGCCCCTGCGGCTCCAGACAGACTATGACCCACATAGTCAACAACTGCCACCTCTCCAGATTCAAAGGAGGTCTCGAAACTTTACATCAGGCTCAACCTGATGCTGTTGACTGGCTACGGAAGAAGGGCAAACGCTAGAAGAAGAAGAACACTGTATTCTATTTACATAACTACTGTATTCTATTTACATAACCACTGCAGGGCATTGGTTCAATCCCCACTGGTTCATGATATGTTTTTGCTCCACCCCCTCTCCTTGTCACACTCTGATTTTCACCAGTCACTTTTCTCTCCACCCTCTCTATGTCACATCCTGTTCACACCCTACTTGGGAAGTATATATAAAGACAGCATTGTGCATTTTAGTTAAAGTTTAAGCTTAGCTTGGTATAGATTGCGCTGCGTCCTGCATGAATAAAGAGATACTGCGTACAACCCAGCCATGAGTCCCATGAGTCCCGGGTCGTCTGTTACCCGCCCGTGAAGCCAGCCTGGCGAAAACAACAAATTTTTTTTTAAAAGTTACAGATCCTAGATATAGACCAGGGTCTAAGGGCCAGGGTACATGTGCGCCTGTATCCATAAATTAGGGGAAATATATACCTCAAAGTAAAAGTGCTCAGCAGTCTGCTGTGAGTAGACTTAGACTTAATAAGCTCAGCAAGCAAGTAGAAAGACCTAAAGAAGACACCATCAAGTGTCTAATCAAATATTTACTACTTAGGCCTAGTAGTAAATACACCCTCCTGTCTTATCCCCTACTTCACTTCTCTCAATCACTTTATCTTTCTTTTTTAAGATTTTATTTATTTACTAATGAGAAAGATAGGAGGAGAGGAAAAAGAAACAGACATCACTCTGGTACACAGACTGCTGGGGATTGAACTCACGACCTCATGCTTTAGCGTTCAATGCTTTATCCATTGTGCTACCTCCTAGACCACCCTATTTTATCTACTCAATTCACACTACACTATATATATATATATTTCTTTTTCTTTTTTGTTTCTTTTTTTTACCAGGGCACTGTTCAGCTCTGGCATAGAACCTGGGATTTTAGAGCCTCAGGCATTAGAGTCTGTTTGCATAACCCTTATGCTATCTCCATTTCTTTCTCTTTCTTTCTTTTTAAAATTTATTTATTAGCGAGTCAGGCAGTTGCACAGCGGGTTAAGCGCACGTGGCACAAAGCGCAAGGTCTGGCAGTAAGGATCCTGGTTTGAGCCCCCGGCTCCCCACCTGCAGAGGAGTCGCTTCACAGGCGGTGAAGCAGGTCTGCAGGTGTCTTATCTTTCTCTCCCCCTCTCCATTTCTCTCTGTCCTATCTAACAATGACGACATCATTAACAACTACAACAACAATAAAAAACAAGGGCAACAAAAGGCAAAATAAATAAATATATAAAATTTTATTTATTAGAGAGAGACAGAGAGAAACTGAGAGGGGAGGGGGAGGTAGGGAGGGAAAGAGACACAGACACCTACACCACTGTATCACTACTTAAGAAGCTTTTCCCCAGGTGGAGGGTATATAGCATAATGGTTATGCAAACAGACTCTCATGCCTGAGGCTCCACAGTCCCAGGTTCAGTCCCCCACATCACCATAAGCCAGAGGTGAACAGTGCTCTGGTTAAAAAAAAAGAGAAGATGCTTTCTCCCTGCAGGTGGGTCTTTCTTTCTTCATTTCTTTCTTGCCACTAGAGTTATCCCTAGGCCTCAGTGCCTGCATGATAATTCAACTGCTCCTGGTGGTTATTTTTTTATTTAATTTTTAAAAATATTTATTTATTCCCGTTTGTTGCTCTTGTTTTATTATTGTAGTTACTAGTGTTGTTGTTATTGATGTCGTCATTGTTGGATAGAACACAGAGAAATGGAGAGAGGAGGGCAAGACAGAGAGGGGAGAGAAAGACAGACACCTGCAGACCTGCTTCACCGCCTGTGAAGCGACTCCCCTGCAGGTGGGGAGACAGGGCTCGAACCGGGATCCTTATATGCAGGTCATTGTGCTTTGTGTCACGTGCGCTTAACGCGCTGCACTACTGCCCGACACCCCTAGTGATTATTTTTTCTTTTTTTCAATTTGATGGGACAGAGAGAAACTGAGATGGGAGGGGGAGAGTGACAGAGAAGGGAGACACCTGCAGCACTACTTCACCACTCAAGAAGCTTCCTCACTACAGAAGAGGAGTGGAGGGCTGAACCCAGCTTCCTGCACAGAGGCCGCCATCTGGCCTGGATAGTCCATTTGTTTGTTTTCCTAACCCAGATTCAAGCACAGATCATTCTTTGCATTTAGGTGTTATGCCTTTTTTTTCATTTCCCTTTTGTTACCCTTTGTTATTGTTGTTGTAGTTATTGTTGTTGTAGTTATTGCTGTCATTGTTGTTGGATAGGACAGAGAGAAATGGAGAGAGGAGGGGAAGACAGAGAGGCGGAGAGAAAGACAGACACCTGCAGACCTGCTTCACCGCTTGTGAAGCGACCCCCCTGCAGGTGGGGAGCCGGGGGCTTGAACCCAGATCCTTATGCCGGTTCTTGCACTTTGCGACACATGTGCTTAACCTACTGTGCTACCGCCCGACTCCCTAGTCCCTGAATCCTTGTGCACTGCTATGTGTGTGCTCAGTCAGGTGTACCACCCCCTTCCCTAGCCCCCCAAACTGGATTTTTTTTTTTTAAAGTTGTACTAGGGCCAGTGAAACAGTTCACTTACTGTGCTGCTTTACCATGTACACGACCCAGGTTAGAACATGGCTACTACTGCTTCGGTGCTGTGGTCTCTCACTCTCTATCTGCCTCTCTGTCTCTATCTAAAACAAACAAACAAACAAACAATTGTTCTGTTGAGTCAGGGAGGCATATGGGGCTGAGGAGATAGCGTAATAGTGCCTGAGGTTCTGATCTCCAAAGTCCAATCCTAGCACCACCATAAACTGAGCAGTGCTCTAGTAAAAACAGACAAACATAGGATATGAAGCTAGATTTTCTGGATTCAAATCCCCACCTCTTTTTAACTGTAATTCTGGTCAAGTTATTATACTGCTCTGTTCCTTAATGTCATCTATAGATGTGGATAATAATAGAGTAATGTCTACCCACTGTTGTGGAATAAGTTAACTAAGTACATATAAACTGTGCAGAACCGTCCCTGGACAGAAAGTGCTCAATGACTGTTGCAGACATTATAAACCCTTGCAGGATCTGAAGTTCACAATTAAAAAAAAATTATTATCTTTATTTTATTTACTGGATAGAGATAGAGACAGCCAGAAATCGAGAGGGGAGGGGTGATAGAGAGGGAAAGACAGAGAGACACCTGCATACTGCTTCACCACTTGCATAGCATTCCCCCTGCAGGGGGGGACTCAGGCCTCAAACCTGGGCCCTTGTGCATTGTAACATGTGCACCCAAACAGGTGAACCACCACCCACCCACCCACAATTTTGTTTTAGGTAGAAAATTTTTTTCACTCAGCTATAAATTATTTTTTCCCCAGAGCTTACAGAGCTTAAGTATTATAGTAAAAATAAATAAATAAGTAGTGGCCAAGGAGGTGGCACACTGGATAGAGCATTTAATTTGCATACATGAGGTCCTGAGTTGCATCCTCTGCATCACACGTGCAAGAGTAATGTTCTTGGGAGTCCGGCGGTAGTGCAGCGGGTTAAGCGCATGTGGCACAAAGCACAAGGACCGGCGGAAGGATCCCGGTTCAAGCCCCCGGCTCCCCACCTGCAGGGGAGTCGCTTCACAGGTGGTGAAGCAGGTCTGCAGGTGTCTGTCTTTCTCTCCCCCTCTCTGTCTTCCTCTCCTCTCTCCATTTCTCTCTGTTCTATCCAACAACAACAATAAGAACTACAACAATAAAACAACAAGGGCGACAAAAGGGAATAAATAAATATTAAAAAATATTTTTAAAAAAAAAGAGTAATGTTCTGATTCTCTCTCACTAATAAATAAACACACTGGGCTGGGGAGGAGGTAGCATAATGGTTATGCAAAAAGACTTTCACTCCTGAGGCACCAAAGATCCCAGCTTCAGTCCCCAGCACCACCATCAACCAGAGCTGAGCAGTGCTCTGGTTAAATAAATAAATACATCTTTTATTTATTTATTTATTAATTAAAATATTGTATATGCTTTACTTTTTTATTTTGCCTCCAGGGTTATTGCTGGGGCTCCGTGCACCACGAATCCACTGCTCCTGGAGGCTATTTTCCCTTTTGTTTCCTTTTTTAAAATTATTATTGTTGTTGTGATTATTATTATTGTAATTGATGTTGTCATTGTTGGCTAGGACAGAGAGAAATGGAGAGAGGAGGGGAAGACAGAGTGGGAGAGAAAGATAGACACCTGCAGACCTGCAGGTGGGGAGCCACGGGTTCTAATCGTGATCCTTAGACTGGTCCTTGGGCTTCGCGCCATGTGTGCTTAAACCCGCTGAGCTACCGCCCGACCACCCCGCCCCCCCTTCTATGCTTTATTTTAATGAGAGAAAGACACAGTGAGATAGAGACCAGAGCACTCACTGCTCAGCTCTAGTTGATGATGGTGCTGGGGATTAAACCTGGGACCTCAGAGTCTCAGGCATGAGAGTCTTTTGTCTCCCTACATCTTTAAAAAAAAAAAAAAGATTAGAAACAAGTTAAAATTAAAATGTGGAAATCTGAGAAATGTTACACATGTACAAACTACTGTATTTTACTATTGACTGGAAACCATTAATCCTCCCAATAATGGGGGAAATGTGCTTTGAAAATACATAAAAAAATAAAAAAAGAATATTCTGAGAAAAAAAAAGAAAAAAAAAGAAAAAGGTAAGCCAGTTCTTGAATGGAAAAAGATGCTCAAGATATTATCTCTGACCTCAAAGTTTACTGATGTGAAAGTATAAAGTGTTAGATAATCAAAGTGAAGGCTGATAACCTGAGTGAGTATGAATTTCACCTTGCTAGAAAGGAGAAGGGAACAGTCTGTGGGTTGGAGAGAGATTGTGTAGAGGTTATGTAAAAAGTCTTTCATGCCTGAGGCAGGCATCAAAGATCCCAGGTTCAATTTCCTACACCAGTATAAATCGGGCCTTAGAGGTCGTCAGCCAAAAAAAAAAAAAAAGTTATATTCTTGGAAAAAGCTGACGGAGAGAATGGGTACAAAAGAGGTGTCAGGCATTACTCCCGGCAGACAAGACCACCTGAGCACAGTACTGATTCAGGGAGAAGGTTGTGGAACCCCTTGAAAGTAGATTTAATAAAAAATAAAATAAAATCCAAGTGTATGCAACCATGCCTTTATGCAGGAGGTAAACAGGAGAGTCGTTTGGGGCCTTTGAGAAGAGAGAAAACTTGGGCGAATCAGGCTCAGCAAACGCGACTCCAGTGTCAAGGCATATGTTTTAACCTTGAAGGTTGCATGTGGTGATCTGGGAGGTGGTGCAGTGGATAACACATTAGATTCTCAACCATGAGGTCCTGAGTTCAGTCCCAGGCAGCACATGTACCAGAGTGATGTGATGTCTGGTTCTTTCTCTCCGCCTGTCTTTCTCATGAATAAATAAATAAATTCTTAAAAAAAAAAAAAAAAAAGAAGAAGAAGAAGAAGGTTGCATGTGGCAGACATAACCCAGAGACCTGCCACCTAGATACTGGGAGCCAGGATGCAGGCACTTGAGTCCTGGTTCCATGTCCCAGTCCTGGAGGTTATTGATTGCTCCACACAACTAGCAAACTGTCAGGAGAAATGCTATTTATTCTGGGGGCTGGGGCTCCTTTCCCTGAGCACAAAGGTGGGAAAGGGTGAGAGGAGAGCGGGTGAGAGAGCTAGAAAGTGAAAGGATGCGGAGCGAGGCGGGGCAGCGGAGAGCAGCTGGCCGCCGGGGTGGGGGCAGCACCGCGAGGCTTGGAGAGTGCGCGCCCCGGGGCGCGGCGCGTGTGCTTGTGGGCGGGGCGTCCGCGGCGCAAGCAGCCAATCGGAACGGGCGTCCGGTGAGGGGTGGGGCTTGCCGGCTCCGGCTCCGCGAGTCCTCCTTTTTTGCACACACACGAATACAAAGAGCCACACGACCTTCGGGTATCCTTTTTCCATTTCCCCCCCTCCTCCGTCATCTTATGTGCGTTTTCAAAAAAAAAAATTTTTTTTTTTAAACTAGAGATCTGTGGCAGCGCTGGGGTGAGGAAACTGTTGCTAAGGGGGATGTGTGCTTCCCTCTGTTGCTTTCCCTGTCTCTCTTCCTCTTTCTTTTTCCTGGTCACGGTCTAAAAATATACCAAGAAGTTGATAAGCAGGATGGCTGTATACAGCTGTTTGCAGCCAGATTTATAGATTTTTCTCTTTTTGTTATATTACATTTTCAGAACTAGTAAATGTTAATGGTATTTTTTTAAAAAAAAAAAAAAAAGCCGCTTGGCTTGTATAGATTGATTTTTTTTTCTTTTTAAGCGAGCTGAAGGAATAATGTAAATTTCTGCCACAGGCACCGTCGAAGGAAAAGAAGCGGAGATTCGCTCACAAAGCTGTTTGCGTGCGTTTTACACACCCTCCCCCAGAACCCAAACCAAGTGGCTTGAATGTGGCAATTGTCCAAGGCCAATAGGTTAAAAATGTTTGGAAATTATAATGGAAACACTCATTTCCCTGGGGAGGAAGGGTATACCCTTTCTTGTGTGTCTTGCACACATTTTCATGGACATTGTGTGTGTGTGTGCCTGTGTTTCTTGTAGCAAATAATTTCGTAAAGCTTTATCTTGGGGTTTTTGGTCTTTGTATGTATGTACGGTATCGTGTTTATGTGCCATATCAGATTTTGTTTTCATAAGTGATTGCCTTTGGTTTTATGCGTGTGAAGTAGCCCCTAGAATGTGATTTCCCCCTGTTGTGTTCACAAATATGATCCAAACAGAATTCCGTGTGCAAAATAGAGCTCAGAAAAAATCCTCTGCTTAGCATACGCAGGCAGTTACTCAATGTGCATTTACTGTATTTTTCAGTTCCTCTTCTAAAGGATCAAATTAGTGAATAACTAAAGAATTGCCAAGGAGTACTGTCCCAGTGGCAAATAGGCGTAGGCAATTTATTGAATCTGTAGTTCAAAGCCTTTTTCAGTGGCTGTTTTTGCTTAAGTGGTTTTGCTTTTTATTGTCTCACGTTCTTCGATGTACAGCTGTGTATATTTTGGCCTTTTATGTGTGGTTTGGTTGCTGTGTTTAGAAGGCAAGTTCTCTTGGCTTTTTGACAAAACCGTCGTCGTTTATAGGTCGGGATTTGTTTGAAAAGCCCCACAGCTGGCAAAGTGTCAGGAAAATAATCCAGTCAAATTCATTTCTCAAAAACGGTTCATGGTGGTGGTTCATGACGACGGGGCAGGGAGGGCCAAGAGGAAGCAAAGGCAAATAATAAATAGGGGGTCAGGAAATGCGTTTGGGTTATCATGTCACATTTTTGGAGTGAAAAGCCTTCTGCTCATGTCTAAAAGTCACAGAGAAAAGTATGTGAATTAGAAGATCACAGGCTCAGGACACAGCCTCCTTGGGAGCACAGCCTTATGTGTGAATATAAGCAATATTCAAATTTCATTCTGATAGAGCCACAGTCTCCTATCAGGAATCATGTGGAAAATATTGATACTCAACTCAGTATTTGAGATTGAAGTGAAAGCAATAGGAAGTATATAGAGTGATGAGGGAGAAACTGGAATGTTACATATGAAGTAGCAACTAGGAGAGTTAAAAAAAGAAAAAAGAAAAAGGATTTAGCTTAAGAATTCAAATTCTAGCTAGGTTGTGACCTCTGTATGAAGTCATGCATTGTCATTCCTCAACTAGTGTCTTCCATATTTCAAGCAGTATTTAAGACACCTAAACCAACAATGATGAGATTATTTGCGCAGGTCTTAATAGTAATTATAGGAAAGTGACCCAGTGTGGACATCTTACTTGTATTGTTTTTAAATTTCCTTACAATGAAAGTAAAGTCAGTGCTTCATTAATACTCAAGTGTAGATCATTTCACAAGTTTAAACCTGACCTTTGAACACTGACCTTTGTGATGGAGCCAGTGCTGTGAGTTTTTAATGCGGTTTTCCCCTAATTCTTCCCCGCGTCACTGCAAGTCCCCACGTGTACTTCTTAGCGGCCAACCCCATGCCCCCTGTTTTCCTAAACAATTTAATTTTTACTGGGAATTTAGGCTCATCTGCAATGTCCTTGCTTTGAGTCTCTCCTTAAGAAAGGGAATCCCTCTCTCCAATCTTACTGGCTTGACCTTCCTGCCAAAGCAGAGCTCAACTAAACCTAACCTCACTCGACTCTGTGACTCCTGGGACTCCTCGGGTTTATCCTGGGGTCCCCCAGGGATCAAACTTTTTGAACTAAGGAAAACTGTCCCTTTGCGAGTAGCCAGGATCGGCAGAAATTAAAAGCCTTCTGCCACCAAACACGCAAGACCGACATGTTAACCACTGTACTCGTGTACACGGAACTCTGTGAGCAGCAGCGAACAAAAACAATTAAAAAAAAAAAAAAAACAAAAACAAAACACTAAAGATGGCGCTCGGCAGCTCACAAAGTGCATCGCAGTCGAGTCCCCCCCTGAAGAGGCCCCTCCCAGCCTGGTTTTTGAGTGACTGTGGGTGGCAGCCAATAGCCACTGTGGCCTCGCTCCCGTCCTTCAATCAGCAGGAAGCAGGGGCCGGCGGGGCGGGGCTTCCCCGCGTGCAAGAGCTGCCTGGGTACACGGGCCTCCGCGCGCCCACCTCGGCGCCGCTGAGTCAGCGGGTGCGGGTGCGGGTGCGGGTGCGGGTGCGGCTGCAGGCGGCGGGGCACACGCGGTCGGCACGGGCTGGGGGCGCTGCAGCGGGCACTCCCTTCCTGGCCACCCCGCGAACCGCACCCTTTTCCCCCTGGGACCCCAGGGTGCGTTTAGGGGCCAGTCCGGTGCCTCTGCGGCTGCCAGGGCCCGGGCCCCTGCCTGCAGCTGGCTCGCCCCGTCTCTTTGGAAATGGTTCTGCTGTCCCTCGTGTTCACCTTCAAGCCACTGACTAATATTTAATCAACTAACATTTACCGAGGGCTTGCTGGCACTGGAGGCCGGTTAGCGAGTTGGCCATTTTTCGGTTTCTCCAGAAACGCAGCAAGATTGCCCTTTATGACACAGTTCTATGGCAGGATAAATCCCAGAATTGTCGTCTTACCGAAGTGAATTTTGGCAAGCGAAAATATTCTTGGAAATATTGAAATGTGTGGAGGCCTTTTCTATCCTCTGAGTCCAACCCCCCCCTCTGTTCTATAAAAAATGAGATCCTAGATTTTAGGTTAGTCGTTCAAAAGTTAGGAAGTGTTCAGGCTGTTTGCTTACTTGCTCTCTGTCTCTCTCTCTCTCTCTTCTTTCTATTTATAAAAAGAGATACTGACAAGACCATAGGATAAGGGGGACATAATGCCACACAGTTCCCACCACTAGGACTCCCTATCCCATCCACCCTCCCCCCTTACTTGCTCCTGTGTGAAAAGGAGCTCAATTAGAAATTTTAACCTTTTTTTTTTTTTCTACTAAGATTATTGCTGGGGCTTGGTGCCTGCATGGCTCCACCATTCCCAGTGGCCATTTTTCCTTCCCTTTATTTCTTTTGATAGAGGTTGTGAGGCAGAAGGGCACCTGCAACACTGCTCCACCCTCCTGAAGACTCCCCCTTGCAGATGGGGGCTTCTTGAACTGGGTACCTCCTGCTTGATACTGTAAGCAGCCAGCGCCCAGGCTCTGATAAAAATAAGTTTTGAGAGAACCTTGTAACAGGCAAGCTGCTTTGCACCTTCAAGTGGAGAAGCTGGGCTGGCTGGCACAGCTGAAGTTTAAGTACTCCCCCCCTTTTTTTTCCCTCCTTTAAAATGAAGATTATAGGATGAGTTGCCATGCTTTCAGTAATCGCATTTAGGGAAGTCCATTGCTAGCATGACCCTGAATGAGCCAAGGAACTAGTCTAAAAACATATATCATCCTAGTGATACTAGATCACACACATCTATTACATCGTGAGAAAACTTTTATTTTTCATACTTTGGAGGTGAACTCAGTCATGCAGAAAATTCAAACTCAGAATGGGTGGAAAGCAAGCGGGGGAGCTGCCAAGAGGATGATATATTTAGTTCTAGCAGGAATGCATGTGACTTGAGAGGAAAGGGATAGTTAAGATTATGGACAGTCTCACCCTGAACTGTCTGTCTGAAAGAAGATGAATTGGCTTTCTTTTTTTGTCTAAATGTTGATGGAAAAGTAAACATTGAAAAGTGCATTTCCTAGTTTTCTTTCACATGTATTCAAATGAGACCAGTACTCAAGTGAACCCCATATTTTATGTTAATTTCAGATTTCACTTAGTGTTGGCCACTCATCACAAGACTAAGGAGCTTTTTCTTAATTATTGAAATTGATTGAATTTTGCTTCGTTTATTCCTATTTTTCCCCTAAACAAACATGTGAATTCTTGGTTTTATTTGTTTTATTTTTACCAGAGCTCTGCTCAGCTCTGGTTTATGGAAGGGGGAGGGGAGAAGGGAGGGGTTGAACTTGTGACTTGAGAGCCTTAGGCATGAAACTCTTTTTGCATAACCATATACTATCTCTCCAGCCCTGATTTTTTAGTTTTAAAATAAACTTATAATCTGAAATTGTAGAAGTTGACAGTATTAATGTTCAGAAGTAATGGTATGGACACTGCCTGGATAATTTATCACATATAACCATTTGCTTTGCCCAGCATTCCATGAATTGCTTCTTGGGTTATTGAGTTAAAGCTGTACATTTTGCAAAGAAGTGAAATAAAGATGTCAGAATAAAGTTTAGGCGTACTAATAATGTGGGCAGCATTAAATGAGCCCATAAGCTGTGATGACAAAAAGCAGTTGTGTTAGGTCTGGAGTGTTAGACTTGAACAAGTGTAGAAGACTTGAACACGTAGTAACAATATATAATGCTATATAATGCAATAGAACCTATAATAAAGTTCTATGTCAATTTGAATTATTCATGAAGAAGAAAATCTGTCTCCAGAATGAAAAGAGTGTCTCTATTACCTACAATTCTGCCTTCCTCCCTGCATTCAAAGGAGTCTTTGTACCATGTTCATCTTTTTCTCCTTACAGACTTGGAAAAGAGCTCTTTTTCCTTCTCATGTTGGGAAGATCTTGCTAGATAAGAATAAGTCCTTTTCTAATGCTTTCACTCTTAGCTTTCTTCCCTGGCCTTTTTTCTTTCAACTTATTATTATTATTATTGAATAGGACAGGAAAAATATTGAGGGGGGAGGGGCATAGAGAAGGCGAGAAAGAAAGACCTAACCAGCTTCACTGCTTCTGGGACTTCCCTCCTGCGGGTGGGGACCAGGGACTTGAATCCTGGTCCTTGCACATGTTACTGTATACGCTTTGCCTGGGCCCCTCCTTTCTGCTGTCTAAATATTCTGAAGCTCTAGAACCCCCTCTCACTTCTTTTCATAACTACGCTCTAGGAAACTTGATTTCAGCTCTTGTTTCATCTTCTCTCCAGCAATTGCTTTTTCGTTTACTACATGTATACTTTCACTACAAAATAGGCCTCTAGGGCTTGCAAAATAAATAGCTCATTTGGATAGTGCACTACTTTGACAGTAGTGTGAGACCCAGCTTCAAGCCGGGTCGGGCCCCATTGCATTGAAGAACACTTCAAACCTGCTTCACGTTCTGTGAAGTGACTCCCCTGCAGGTGGGGAGCCAGGGGCTCAAACCGGGATCCTTCCACCGGCCCTTCCTTTGCGACACCTGCGCTTAACCCGCTGTGCTATCACCTGACTCCCTTTCTATCTCTAGCTCAAACAGCACCTCTCTGTGGCTGGGAGAAGGGCTCAACTGGTGGAGCATTGGACTTTTCATGCCTGAACTTCACTGATTGATCACTAGTGCTGTACACTGCATGGACTGGAATGGTGCTCTTGCCTCACTCTCTCTAATATGTTTTAAATAACAATTTTTGAAAGATTGTAAGGGGGTGGGATAGATAGCATAATGATTATGGAAAGAGACTCTCATGCTTGAGGCCCCAAAGTCCTAGGTTCAGTCACCTCCAAAACCCCTATAAGACAGAGCCAACCAGTGCTCTGGTTAAAAAAAAAAAGATAATAATAATAATATAAAATAATAATAATAATAATAATAAAGAAAAAGGCCCTGGACCAGTAAAATAAATTACCTGGGTAATGTGATTGCTTTGCTACATTTAATACCCAGGTTTGTTTTTTTTTAAATTTCTTTCTTTCTTGGGGAATTAATGTTTTACATTCAACAGTAAATACAATAGTTTGTACATGCATAACATTCCCCAGTTGCCCATTTAACAATACAACCCCCACTATGTCATTTATCATCCTTCATGGACCTGTATTCTCCCCACCCACCCACCCACCCACTCTGGAGTCTTTTACTTGGGGGCAATACGCCAATTCCATTTCAGGTTCTACTTGTGTTTTCTTTTCTGATCTTCTTTTTCAACTTCTGCCTGAGAGTGATATCATCCCATATTCATCCTTCTGTTTCTGACTTATTTCACTCAACATGATTTTTTCAAGGTCCATCCAAGATTGGCTGAAAACGGTGAAGTCACCATTTTTTACAGCTGAGTAGTATTCCACTGTGTATATATACCACAACTTGCTCAGCCACTCATCTGTTGTTGGGCACCTGGGTTGCTTCCAGGTTTTGGCTATTACAAATTGTGCTGCCAAGAACATATGTGTACACAGATCTTTTTGGATGGATGTGTTGGGTTCCTTAGGAGATATCCCCAGGAGAGGAATTGCAGGGTCATAGGGTAGGTCCATTTCTAGCCTTCTGAGAGTTCTCCAGATTGTTCTCCACAGAGGTTGGACCAATTGACATTCCCACCAGCAGTGCAGGAGGGTTCCTTTGACCCCACACCCTCTCCAGCATTTGCTGCTGTTACCTTTTCTGATGTATGACATTCTCACAGGAGTGAAGTGATATCTCATTATTGTCTTGATTTGCATTTCTCTGACAATCAGAGACTTGGAGCATTTTTTCATGTGTTTCTCGGCCTTTTGGATCTCTTCTGTGGTGAATATTCTGTCCAAGTCCTCCCCCCATTTTTGGATGGGGTTATTTGTTGTCTTGTTGTTGAGTCTGGAAAGCTCTTTATATATGTTGGTTATTAAACTCTTATCTGATGTATGGCATGTAAAGATCTTCTCCCATTCTCTGAGGGGTCTCTTGGTTTGGGTAGTGGTTTCTTTTGCTGTAAAGAAGCTTTTTAATTTGATGTAGTCCCATAGGTTTATACTTGCCTTAGTCTTCTTTGTAATTGAATTCATTTCATTGAAAATGTCTTTAAAATTTATGCAGAAAAGAGTTCTTCCAATATTTTCCTCTAAGTATCTGATAGTTTGTAGTCTAACATCCAAGTCCTTGATCTACTTGGAATTTACTTTTGTATTCGGTGAAATACAGTGGTTCAGTTTCATTCTTCTGCATGTTTCAACCCATTGTTTCCAACACCATTTGTTGAAGAGACTCTGCTTTCCCCATGTAATAGTCTGGGCCCCTTTGTCAAAGATTAGATGTCCATAGGTGTGGGGCCTCATTTCTGGGCTCTCAATTCTCTTCCACTGGTCAGTGTGTCTGTTCATGTTCCAGTACCAAGCAGTTTTGATGACAATGGCCCTATAATACAGTTTGAGATCTGGGAGTGTGATGCCTCCGGTTCTGTTCTTTTTTCTCAAGATTGTTTTGGCAATTCTAGGTCTTTTCTGGTTCCAGATAAACATTTGTAGCATTTTTTCTATTCTCCTAAAAAATGTGTTTGGGATCTTGATGGGGATAGCATTAAATTTGTAGATGGCTCTGGGTAATATATTCATTTTGATGATGTTAATTCTTCCAACCCATGAACATGGAATATCTTTCCACTTCTTTGTGTCTTTTTCCATTTCGGGTTTTTTTTTTTAAGTTTATTTATTTATTAGATAGAGAGAGAAATTGAAAAAGGAGGGGGAAATAGAAAGGGGAAGAGTCAGAGAGACACCTGCAGCCCTGCTTCATGAAGCTTTCCCTCTGCAGGTTTGAGACCAGGGACTTGAACACTGTAGTGTGTGCACTTAACCAGGTGTACCACCACTGGCCCCAATACTCAGGCTTTAAAAAAAAATGTATTCCCTTTTGTTGCCTTTGTTATTTTATTGTTGTAGTTATTATTATTGATGTCATCATTGTTGGCTAGGACGGAGAGAAATGGAGAAAGGAGGGGAAGACAGGGGGAGAGAAAGACAGACACCTGCAGACCTGCTTCTCCACCTGTGAAGCGACTCCCCTGCAGGTGGGGAGCCCGGGCCTCGGTATCCTTACGCTGGTCCATTAACGCTTTGTGCCACATGTGCTTAACCCGCTACGCTACCGCCTGACTCCCCCTTTATTTTTATTTTTTTAATTTTAAAAAATTAACTTTATTTATTTATTTATTGGATAGAGACAGCCAATTGAGAGGAAGGGGAGATAGTGTGTGAGAGACAGAGAGACACCTGCAGCCTTGCTTCATCATTCACAAAGCTTTCCCCCTGCAGGTGGGGACCAGGGGCTTGAACCTTGGCCCTTGAGCATTGTAACATGTGCACTCAACAAGGTGCACCACCGTCTGGCCCCTAAAAAATATTTTATTTATTTTAATGACAGAAAGAGATGTAGAGTGGAGGAAGACACACACAGAGACAGAGACAGAGACCAGAGCACTGCTAGCTCTGGTTTATGGAGGTGCTGGGGATTGACCTGGCACCACAGAGCCTCAGGCATGAAAGCCTTTTGCATAACCATAGTGCTGTCTCCCCAGCCCCAGCACAAAGTTGTGTTTTTTTTTTTTTTTTATAAAATGGAAATATTGACAAGACCGTAGAATAATAAGGGTACAATTATACACAATTCCCACCACTAGAACTCCGTACCCCATCCCCTCCCTTGAAAGCTTTCCTATTCTTGATCCCTCTGAAAGTATGGACTCAGGGTCATTATGGGGTGCAGAAGGTGGAAGGTCTGGCTTCTGTAATTGCTTCCCCCCTGAACATGTGCGTTGGCAGGTGGATCCATACTCCCAGCTTGTCTCTCTCCCTAGTGAGGCAGGGGCCTGGGGAGGAGGGGTTCCAGGACATATTGGTGGGGTTGTCTGTCCAGGGAAGTCAGGTGGGCATCCTGGTAGCCTCTGGAACCTGGTGGCAGAGTAATGAAGCTGCAGGGTTGACATTCAACACAAAGTTTTACTGGAACACAGCCATGCTCATTTGTTCGTATGCTAGAGAGTTGAGTAGTTGGAGAGATACCACATGACTTGTAGCCAAAACTGCTTCCTATGTAGTTCCTTACAGAAAAACGTTTCCCTGTTCCTAATCTAAAAGTTCTCTCTTTTTTGCTTTTTATTTATTTATTTATTGCCTCCAGGGTTATTGCTGGGGTTTGGTGCCTGCACTAGGAATCCACTGCTCCTGGAGGCCATTTTTCCCATTTTGTTGCCCTTCTGGTTCTTAACCCGCTGCGCTACCACCCGACCCCCTAAAAATTCTCTTAACTTATTTTCCAGGCTCTATCAACTCTCAGCCCCTTGGCTTTGACCTCTCAGATATATATCTTTTAAATTCCTGTCATATGTACCTTTTTGTTATTTGTTTCCCCATTCTAATTGTTGCCCAAGATTCTCTTGGAGGTTTTTATTCTAAAAGAATTCTTTGCCTATGATTTCTTTCTACTTATCTCCCTATTCTGAACTAACACCTCATGAAATTTTTAGTCTGCCCTGCTTTTAAGCACTTGTGTTTATTTTCCTTTGTTCTTCAGACATTCCATTCTTACACATTGTAATCTCTTAGCATGTAGAGACTTTGTCCTCTCTGCGCTTGATTGCTTAGAAGTGGCAATCCTTTTTGGTGACTCATTCTGTGGCATGACCAGAAAGAAAAAAGAAGTACAAACATCATTTTAGTCGTTTTGTTTTTTTCTTGTTCCCCTTCCCCCTCCACCTCTATTTTTGCCTCCAGGGTTATCGCTGGGGCTCAATGCTGGGGCTGTGAATCCACTGCTCCTGGAGGCCATTTTTTCCAGGATGGAGAAATTGAGAGAGGAGAGGGAGAGAGACGGACACCTGCAGACCTGCTTCACCGTTGGAGAGGTGTCCCCCTGTAGGTGGGGAGCTGGAGGCTTGAACCCTGATCCTTGTTTTAGTACTACATGCACTTAACCAGGCGTGTCACCACCTGGCAGGCCACCTAGTAACCCTTCTCTAACAGGGGCATATGTAGCTAATGAAATCAGTGTTTCTTTTTAATCATCTATCCCACATTTAAATTGTTATCTGGCTAGATGTAATGTGAAATATCCCTTTGTTATCTGCTGACTCTAGTTTCGTTCTTTATCCTTCATTCATTTGAGTGTCTTAGAATTGTGGGTAATTAGAGCAGGAGGCAGGGAAATTGTTAGAAATAATAGTCACTGAAACAATTATTTGGATGCCCATTGTGCTACACTGCCCTGCCCCAGTTTTTAAAACTATATTATTATTATTATTATTTTATATTTCATTTATTTATTAATGAGAAAGATAGGAGGAGAGAGAGAAAGAAACAGGCATCCCTCTGGTACACACGCCACTGGACATTGAACTCAGGACCTCATGCTTGAGAGTCCAATGCCCTATCCACTGCGCCACCTCCCAGACCACTTATTATTATTATTTTTTTTATCAGAGCACTGCTCAGGTCTGGCTTATGGTGGTGCGAGGGGTTGAACCTGGGACTTTAAACCTCAAAGATGAAAGTCTGTTTGCATAACCATTATGCTATCTCCCCTGTCCTTTTTTTTTTTTAAAAAAAAAATTTTATTATCTTTATTTTTTTTTAACTTTTTTTTCCCTCCAGGTTTATCACTGGGGCTTGGTGCCTGCATTAAGAATCCAGGAGGCTATTTTTTCCCATTTCGTTGCCCTTGTTGTGGTTGTTATTGTTACTGTTGTTATAGCTGCTGTTGTTGGAGAGGACAGAGAGAAATGGAGAGAGGAGGGGAAGACAGAGAGGGGGAGAGAAAGACAGACACCTGCAGACCTGCTTCACCGCTTGTGAAGCGACCCCCCCCCCCCCCCCCGCAGGTGGGGAGCCGGGGTTCGAACCGGGATTCATTCTTTCCAAAATTTTATTTATTTGTTTATTTGAAAGATAGGAGGAGAAGGAGAAAGAACCAGCTATCGTTTTGGTACACGTGCTGCCGGAAATTGAACTTGAGACCTCATGCTTGAGAGTCCAGTGCTTTAGCCACTCTGCCATCTCTCAGACCACTCGAACTAGGATCCTTACATGGTCCTTGAGCCGGTCCTAGCGCTTTGCACCACGTGCGCTTAACCCGCTGCGCTACTACCCAGCCCCCTATTATCTTTATTTATTGGATAGACACAGCCAGAAATCAAGAGGGAAGGGGGTGATCGAGAGAGAGAGAGAGACAGAGACACCTGCAGCCCTGCTTCACCACTTGCAAAGCTTTCCCCCTGCAGGTGGCGACCAGGGGCGCGAACTCAGGTCCTTGCACACTGTAATGTGTGTGCTCAACCAGGTGCGCCACCACCCAGCCTCCCCCTCCCTTTTTTTAATGGACAAGTTAATTCAAGAAAATACCAGTTTGTTGCCCTGAATGTGACATGCTAAAATAGATGAGTTATGGTAATCCACAATGTAGAAAAGCAGGAGAAAAAAAAAAAAAGGAACAAAGTGGATTCACAATAGGAAAATACAGTTGGGAGCTCCAGTGGCGTAATCGGTTAGCGCATGGCACTTATACAGGAAAATACAGTTGGCATTAAAAATTAGCAGAGTTAAAAATTACTCTTCATTGAGAGTCAGGTCATGATATTGTGTAAATTGCAAATACTCTATCTTCTCAACTGCCTTTCTAATTTGCATCATAGAAGGTTTTGTGCCTACAAATGCGTCCTTATAGACTTGAATTTTTTATTAATTTGAAATTTGATACAGGGGCAATCTGGGAGATGGCACAGGAAGGAGGCAGACCACCAGGCTTAGCATGTCTGAGTCTGATAAATAAATCTACTATAATTGAGTTTTCTAGTAAAATAAACAAATGATTTAAAAAAAAAAAGAGGCTGGGTATAATGCACAAGGATCCGGTTCGAGCCCCTGGCCCCCACTTGCTGGGGGAAAGCTTTGCAAGTGGTGAAGCAGGGCTACAGGTGTCTCTCTCTCTATCATCTGCCTTCCTTTCGACTTCTGGCTGTCTCTATCCAATAAATAAAATATATTTAAAAATTAAATTAAAAATTATAATTCTTTAAAGATTTTATTTATTTATGAGAAAGATAGGAGGAGAGAGAAAGAACCAGACATCACTCTGGCACATGTGCTGCCGAGCATGGAACTCGAGACCTCCTGATTGAGAGTCCAAAGTTTCGTCACTGTGCTACTCCCGGACTACTTTTTTTTTTCATTCTTTTTTGTTTTTTTGTTTGTTATTGATAGAGACAGAGAGAAATTGAGAGAGAAGGTAGAGATAGAAAGGAAGAGAGACAGTGAGACACCTGCAGACCTGCTTCACCACCTATGAAATGACTCCCCTGCAAGTGGGGATCTGGGGGCTTGAACCGGGATCCTTACTCTGGTCCTTGCGCTTTGGGCCACCTGCGTTTAACCAGCTGCCCAACTCCCATAACATTTTTTTTTTTTAGTACGACATCCCTATTTCAGATTAAACTCCTTGCCTAATGCTTGGAGGTGGGGGGCTAAGTGAGCAATATAAGCCCTTATTTAGGAAGGAAAAGTATATTTAAATGATTCATTCATAAATTGACATAGGAATTGCTTAGTGCTTTCCTTTAACCTTTAGTTTTAATTTGACTTTAACCTTTAGTTTGAGGTTTAGCTGTGCCTTCCAGTAACTCTGATGACAGAGTTGCTGTAAATGGGTTTGAATTAAGTTCTTGCAAGAAGTGAATATTTGGCACAGAAAAGCCTTTCTTCAATGTAAAGGGTGGGAAGAGCAAATTAAAGACTATTCTCTAATAACCGAATGTAATTAAAATGCATTGTGAGATTTATGTTTCAGTACCTCTGAGGCATTGATAATGCCAGTTTCAGAAACGAGATGGCTGATTCAAAAACAAAACCAGAACCCACCCAGCTCTCAGTCTGTAAAACGTTGTGCTGACCTCCCCCTCTCCTTCTAATTGTGACGGCATGACATAATTTACAGGATAAGACTGAAATGTATCTCTTGAGCAAAGTGTAAACATACTTAAGATGTCACTTTTGGAGCTCCAGGCAGAATTTTTTTTTCCCTACAATCAAGTGTCATTTAGAAAATGACAATAGGGGGGTCGGGCCGTAGCACAGTGGGTTAAGCGCATGTGGCGCAAAGCGCAAGGATGGGCGTAGGGATCCTGGTTTGAGCTCCCGGCTCCCCACCTGCGAAGCAGGTCTGCAGGTGTCTATCTCTCCGCCTCTCTGTCTTCCCCTCCTCTCTCCACTTTTCTCTGTCCTGTCTAACAACGACAATATCAATAACAACAACCATAATAACTACAACAACAATGAAAAATAACAAGGGCCAACAAAAGGGAAAATAAATAAATATATAAAAGAAAAAGTAAATGACAATAGGAAGCCCCTTGGAGTGTTCTCAGTGGGACTGCCTGTCCCAAACCAAGCCTCCTGCACATTTTATTTATTTCCTCCTTGGTGTAGTTTAGCTGCCTAAGCACAGCAATTCAAAAAGGGGGGTGGGGATTAAAATAAAATAAATAAAATATTTTTTAAAAGGGGGGTAGTTTGGCTTAGCACCAGTATTCTGACTTCTTTTTTCAGAGGGGGGGGGGCTGGTCACGTGGGCAGTGACAGCAGGTGGCTTATTTTGGCATTTCTGTTGAGCTTTGGCTCCCTCCTCTGGGAGGCTGAGCGTGGAGATGAGGGCCCCCCAGAGGTGATTTCTTTGGGCTGCCTGCTGGAGGCTTCAGAGCTGCTAGTTCCCTTTGCAGAGATGGAGACCCCAGTGTAGAGCCAGGGAGCTCTGCAGCTCAGGTTTAGCACAGCTCGGATCTCTGGCCAGCTTGTGGTATCGTGGCCCTACCTCTCCCAGAAATATGAATGATGGGATAGTGAGAGGCCTGGAGGACTGTGAGAAGTGGCGTAGTTCTTGCTTAGAAGTCTTTCCTCTGATGGCTTCTGTATGAAAATTACACAGAAAGCGGAGCTGTGGTTCTTCATCTCAACCAAAAGTGGCATTGGTTCAAAAGCAAAAACACTAGATTGAAAGTAGCAGTAACTGAAATTTGCTGTCTTTCTGTGACCTTGGACAAGGACCTAACTTCTCTGCATGTCTCTTCTTAGGGACCTGGGCTAATGCCTGTGTCTCTTCGATCTGTTGGGGAAATGAAATTGCCCGAGTGAGAGATTCTGAGCTCTGCAAGGAGTGATAGCCAGGCAATAAACTAGTGCTGTTATTACAGCAGATACACTGAGGAGGGGAAGAGAGACACTGACCTTCTCTTTTAGGTTCTAATTAATTAATTGATGAATTAATGTTACTAGAACGCTGCTCTGCCCTGCCCTATGGCGTCTGAGTTTCAACCTGGGCCCTTGGAGTCTCCAGACATGTGTCTTTTTGCATAACCATTCTGCTGGCTCTCCAGCCCTAATTTTTGTTTTTCAATAACTTTATTGAGGAAATGTTGACTTACAGGATTTTTGTTGTTGTAAGTGTACATTTCTACCTTTCCCCAGGATAAGCATGAGTAAATTTCAGCCTCAACTAAACCATCATCTTATGCCACATAAGGCCTTGGTTCTCCAACCTCCCCCTAGTAGCCTTTCCTTCCCCTCTCTGAGTCTCTGAATCTGCTGTGATAGGCTGTAGTCCATTGAAGATTCACCCTGAATTGTCCTTTAATTTCTTTCTCTTGGGAGTAGGGCAGTAGCGCAGTGGGTTAAGCGCATGTGGCACAAAGCACGAGGACCAGAGGAAGGATCCCGGTTCGAGCCCCCGGCTCCCCACCTGCAGGGGAGTCGCTTCACAGGCGGTGAAGCAGGCCTGCAGGTGTCTATCTTTCTCCCCCTCTGTTTTCCCCTCCTCTCTCCATTTCTCTCTGTCCTGTCTAACAATAACAACATCAGTAACAACAACAATAACTACAACAACAATTAAAAAAACAAGGGCAACAAAAGGGAAAATAAATAAATATATATTTTTTTAAATTTCTTTCTTTTTCCAAAGCATTGCTCAGCTCTGGTGTATAATGATGCTGTGGATTGAACCTGGGACCAGGAAGCCTCAGGCATGAGAGTCTGTATGCACAACCATTATGCTATTTCCCACAGTCCTTCTTTATTTCTTAGAGGCCATCAGTGAATAAGATCATCCATTATTCATCTTTCCCCTTCTGGTTTATCTCACTCTACAAGATTTCCTCTAGTTCCACCCAAGTTGTAGCAAAGGAGAGTATGTCATCATTCCGCACAGCTGTGTAGTATTCCGTTGTGAATATATGAAGCAGTTTTTCATGTCTTAAAAAATATTTATTTATTCCCTTTTGTTGCACTTGTAGTTATTATTATTGTTATTATTTATGTCATTGTTGGATAGGACAGAGAGAAATGGAGAGAGGAGGGGAAGACAGAGAGGAGGAGAGAAAGATAGACACCTGCAGACCTGCTTCACCGCCTGTGAAGTGATTCTCCTGCAGGTGGGGAGCAGCAGGCTCGAAATGGATCCTTATACCAGTCCTTGCGCTTTGCACCACATGCGCTTAACCTGTTGTGCTACTGCCCGATTCCCTTTAATTTTTTTAAGACTTTTAATTTATTTTTTTAATATTTATTTATTTATTTTCCCTTTTGTTGCCCTTGTTGTTTTTTATTGTTGTTGTAGTTATTATGGTTGTTGTTACTGATGTCATCATTTTTGGACAGGACAGAGAGAAATGGGGAGAGGAGGGGAAGACAGAGAGGGAGAGAGAAAGCTAGACACCTGCAGACCTGATTCACCACCTGTGAAGCAACTCCCCTGCAGGTGGGGAGCAGGGGGCTCGAACCGGGATCCTTATGCCTGTCCTTGCGCTTCACGCCGCCATGTGCGCTTAACCCGCTGCACTACTGCCTGACTCCGGACACATTTTTAACCATTCATCTGATGCTGTCTCCAAACGTTGACTATAACATATACCACTGCCATGAACATAGATATGCATAGATCTTTTTGATTAGCTGAACATTGACATTTTCTTCTGTTTTTAAACTTTATTTTATTTGATAGGACAGACAGAAATTTAGAGGGAAGGGAGACAGAGAGGGAGAGAGAGAGACACCTACAACATTGCTTCACTACTCGTGAAGCATCCCCCCTGTAAGTGGGGACTGGAGGTGGTTGAACCCAGGGCCTTTTGTACACTTAACCAGGTGTGCCACCACTTGGTCCCCTGGACATCAATTTATTTTTCTTTTGACATCAACTTTTGTTGTTGTTGTTGTTGTAACTAGAGCACTGTTCAGCTTATGGTGGTGTGGGGGACTGAACCTGTGACTTTGAAGCCTTAGGCATAACCATTATGCTATCTACCCTCCGCCCTAACATCAAAATTTTCTTCCTTAATGGTCAAATCTTTCCAGATGCCTGTGGGTCAGTGGTGGGCTCCTTTTTTTGTTTCTTAGGTTGCACTGGTTGGGGGTTCCATGCTTGGGTGCAGGAAGCATGTCTTCTGCCCTCTGAAGCTGTATTCGTCAGGAAGGCCTTGGCAGGGCCCCTTCTTTTGGTAACTGTGACACCCAGCGTATTGTGCTAGCCAGCACAAGACCAGCAGAGAGAAGGCAACTGTCCTCCCCGGGCAGGGAGAGGCAGCCCTGCGCCACCAGTCCCCCAGGCTCCTCTGGCCAACACCCTCCATGAGAACAGAGAGTGACTGCAGAGAGACTAGGATCCAGTGGTGTGAGCCGTCCAGCAGAGTGAGCCTGGTTCCCGCTCGCCATGTCCTTCAGCGCCACCATCCTCTTCTCCCCGCCCGGTGGCGGCGGTGGAGGCGGCGAGGCCCGGTGCTGCTGCTGCGCCTGCAAGAGTGAGAGTGGTGGGGGAGGCCCGCAGGGCTCCAACCCTCCTCCTGCGGCCGCCACCCCGATCACCGTGACGGGCCATGGGCTGGCGGTGCAGAGCTCGGAGCAGCTCCTGCACATCATCTACCAGCGTGTGGACAAGGCTGTGGGGCTGGCGGAGGCCGCGCTGGGGCTGGCCAGGGCCAACCATGACCTGCTCAAGCGACTCCAGAACGAAGTGGGGGAGCTGAGGAGAGGCAAAGCCACAGCCCCACAAGAGGCCAGGGAGAGCCCGGTGCAGAGTTCCCAGCCTGAGGAGCCAGGGCCCCTCAAGGAGAGCCCAGGAGACACCTGCAAGGCTGCAGCAGCTGCCCCTGCGGACGAGGAGTGTGACAGCGTGGGCAGCGGCGTGCAAGTGATGATTGAAGAGCTGAGGCAGCTGGGGGCCGCCTCGGCTGGGGGGCCTGGACCTCTGGGCTTCCCTGGGGCCCAGAGAGACCTGCGGCTCCCTGGGTGCAACCTGGCTGCTGGCGAGGGAGCCCCCATGCTCAGTCCCGTGAGTACAGGCCCAGCAGAGCCCCACTCTGAGGCTCCTTGTCTTTCCCGGCCTTCCCCTTTTGCCTTTCTCTTTTGGCCTTCACCCTTCTTTTCAGTTGTAAGAAATCAGACCTAGAAGACCGGGCTGTAGTGCACCTGGATAAGCACACACATTATAGTGTGCAAGGACCTGGGTTCAAGCCCCTGGTCCTCACCTGCAGGGGGAAAGCTTCATGAGTGGTGAAGCAGGACTACAGGTCTCTCTCTCTCTCCCTCTCTATCACCCCTCCCCTCTTGTTTCTGGCCGTCTCTATCCAATAACAAATAAAATATTTTTTAAAAAGGAAGGAAGAAAGAAAGAAAATGAGAATAAGAAATGAGACCTGCACCAAGTAGTTGCCTTGACCTTCAGGGGTCAGTGGGCACTGAACTCCAGTTGTCTCCTGCACTGGCAGTTTCTTGGGCAGGAGGTGGGTTCTGGGGTACATGGGGAGGGGACACTCTGCTTGGCACCTTCTCCTCCAGCTGCCTGAGCTGCACCAGGGGCTCTGCGTCTCCTGGCGGGGATGCCTGCTGCGCAGACGGCTCATTCATATTTTATCACGGGCCCTCTGCCTGCCAAGAGGAATTCAGCCTAGAGAGCGACAGGAGGATGGGGAGAGAGGCAGGAAGAAGTGAGAGGGAGGAGACAGAACCCACAGGCAGGGATGGAGAGGGAAGGAGGCAGGTGAACAGAAAAGTCTGAGGAAAGAGAACAAGAGACTGGCAGGGAAGAGGGATTTCTGTGTGTAAAAGGGAATCTGAGTGCAGAGAGGTGCAGGAGGGAGAGGAAAGGAGGTGAGTGAGAGGAAGAAGTGGACAGCACAAGTAGGGAGGAAGAGGCAAGGGAGGAAAAACACAGACATGCATTGTGCTGTTTCAATGTCTTAGCTGCTCAGGGCCATCAAAGCAGGAAAATCCTGACTAGAGTAAGAGCAGTAGATCCCACCCGGAGGTGCCAGGAAGAGACAGATGGAGCAGCCAGAGAGATGGCAGAGATGGGGAGATAACAGGTGTGCTGCCACTTGAGAGAACATGGGAAGTCTGTCAGCTGTCCCTCTGACCCCCTCACCTCCTGTCCCTGAAGTCCAGACACCCTGTAAAGACTGGAGAAGCAGAACTCACTGGGTAGCTGGGGTGGCTGGAACCCCCAGCATGTATGTGTGTGTGCATACGCATGCTCTGGCTTATCATGTTGCTGGGGATTGAACCTGGGACCTTTGGTGACTCAGGCACGGAAGTCTTTTGCATAACCATTATGCTAACTCCCCAGCCCCACCCCCCCCAGCTGATTTTCTGGAGCTGAGCCACAAGTAGGAACTCTCCTGGCCTCTTCCATGGCATGCTATAAACTGATCACTGCTCCCTGAAGGCCTGATCGTGTGGGTGGTGGCCACTGTTGTCACCCCAGGCTGAGCTGGCCGGGGTTGGTGATTTGGGGTGCAGAAGGGGGAACACAGAAAGTGGGAAGAGGTAGGGAAGGTACCAGTCTAGGCAGTGCCCTGAGCTGTGGTTCTCTCTAGGCAGGGAAAGCTTCCAAGCCAACAGAATGGAATTAGATTTCACAGAGCAAGAAACAGCTCGCAGGTCTATAAATCTGCTGCCTCCCCCGCTTCTCTCTGTGTCCCCCCCCTCCCCACTTTCAGTGTTTTGTTTTCTTGAGTGCAGAAGTCCCCCCTCCTTCCTCCTTCCTCCCTCCTTCCATTCCTTGCCTGAATGTCCTTGAGTGAGGGCACAGGCAGGCAAATAGATGTCAGTGAAGTGACAGGGTGGGATGGAGGTGAGGGGACATGTTGGCACCCACGAAGGAAGCAGTGGCAGGTGGCGCCGGGCTCTCTAGAGATGTCTGCTTCACCACTCTTTCCTCTGCACCCATTTCCCTCCTATTTCACCTCTTGACTTTCATTACAGCTTCTTTTCTTGCTTGGGCTCCTTTCTTCTCGTTGCTTCCTCCCCTAATCCTTTTAGACAAATAATTTACCTGGCTGCAAACTAAAAAAAAAAAAAAATTAAAAGATGGAGCTGGTGGCAGTACACTAAGTTAAGTGCACAAAGACTGGCGCCAGGATCCCGGCTCAAGCCCCCATCTCCCCACCTCCAGGTGGGGTTGCTTCACAAGCGGTAAAGCAGGTCTGCAGGTGTCTGTCTTTCTCTCTCCCTCTCTGTCTTCCCCTCCTTTTTCAATTTCTCTCTGTCCTGTCCAACAACAACAGCAGCAACAACAACATTAATAACAGCAACACCACCACCAACAACAACAATGGGAAAAGTTGGCTTCCAGGAGCAGTGGGTTAATAGTGTAGGCACTAAGCCCCAGCGATAATCCTGGAGGCACAGGGAAAAAAAAAAGACTCCTGGAAGTCAGACAGACGGTAGCACAGCGGGTTAAGCACACGTGGTGCAAAGCTCAAGGAACCGGTGTAAAGATCCTGGTTTGAGCCCCTAGCTCCCCACCTGCAGAGGAGTCGCTTCACAAGCGGTAAAGCACATCTGCAGGTGTCTGTCTTTCTCTCCTCCTCTCTGTCTTCTCCTCCTCTCTCCATTTCTCTCTGTCCTATCCAACAACGACATCAATAACAACAGTAATAACTACAACAATAAAACAAGAAAGGCAACAAAAAGGGAATAAATAAATATATTTAAAAAAAAAAGAAAGAGTCCTCACAGAGCCCGGACACGGCACAGCTAGTTGAGCACACGTTACCAAGCACAAGGATCCAGGTTCAAGCCCCCAGTTCTCAGCTGCATGCAGGGAGCTTCACAAGAGGTGAAGCAGGGTGCAGATCTCTCTCTCTCCTCCTACTTCCCCCTTACCCTCATTTTCTCTTTTTACATTTTTTTTCTTTTTTTACAGGCCCGTGTAGCTTGTGGCTAAAAGGGCGACTGGCAGCACAGAGCCCCAGTTATCAGTTATTTAGAGTTTTTTTTTAAATAATATTTTATTATTTAATTTTTGAGAGAGAGAGAGAGAGAGAAACAACAGAGCACTACTCAGCTCTGGCTTATGAAAGACCAGGGCATTGCTCAGCTCTAACTAATGGTAGTGCTAGGGATTAAAAGTGGGAGCTTGGAGCCTCAGGCATGAAAGTATTTTGGAAGCCATTATGCTATCTCCCCAGCCCTCAATTTCTCTCTAGTAAATAATAATAATACTTTTTTTAATCTTGGGGGAAAAAAACAGGCAGTGGTGTACCCAGTTAAGTGCGTGTTACCATGCACAAGGACCCGAGTTCAAGTTCCTGGTCCCTGCCTTCAGTCTGTGTGTTGGGGGAAGCTTTGTGAGTGGTGAAGCAGTGCTGTAAGTGTTTCTCTCTCTCTCTCTCCCTATTTCTCCCTTCTCCCTCTCTATCTTCCCTTCCCCTCTCAGTTTCTCTTAGTATCTTTTTTTTTTTAATATTTATTTATTTATTTATTTATTTATTTTCCCTTTTGTTGCCCTTGTTGTTTAACATTGTTGTGGTTATTAATGTCGTTGTTGTTGGATAGGACAGGGAGAAATGGAGAGAGGAGGGGAAGACAGAGAGGGGGAGAGAAAGACAGACACCTGCAGACCTGCTTCACCGCTTGTGTTCTCTTAGTATCTTAGAGAGAGAGAGAGAGACTTCTCACAAAGCATTAGAAAGAGACCTGTCAGGGCTGGGTGGTAGCGCATCTAGTTGAATGCACATGTTACAAGGTGCAAGGACGCAGGTTCAAGCCCCCGGTCCCCACCTGCAGGGTGAAAGCTTTGTGAGTGATGAAGCAGGCTACAGGTGTCTCTCTATCTTTCTCCCTCTCTATCTGCCCCTTCCCTTTCTATTTCTGGCTGTCTCTATGCAATAAATAAGGATACTAAAATTAAAGAAAGAGCGAAAGGTAGGAAGGGAGGGAGGAAGACGCCTGTCCTGAGGGTTGAGGAGATAACTATGGTCATGAATGACAGCTGGATTCCCCCTGCGGGTTGAGGAGATAACTATGGTCATGAATGACAGCTGGATTCCCCCTGCGGGTTGAGGAGATAACTATGGTCATGAATGACAGCTGGATTTCCCCCCTGCTTTTCTCTATAGTCTCTGTCCTTGGTCAAAGAATGATGGTTGATCAATTATCCCTAAGTCTGGTTGACTAATTTTTTTTTGTTTGTTTTGTTTTGTATGTTCCTAGTTGGTGGACGACTATGTGGCCTCTGAGGGTGGAGTTCAGCGGGTGCTGGTACCTGCTTATGCCAAGCAACTCTCACCAGCCACACATCTCACTGTCCAGCGTGCGCCCTCTGAGAGTGGGCCAGAAAATGGAACCAAGCTGCCAGCAGCCCGGCCTGAGGACATACTCAGTGCTGCACTGGACAGCACCTTGGAAGTTCCAGTCCCTGGGGGAGCTGAGGAGCTGAGACGCTCTCTGGGCTTTGCTGCCTCCCCGTGCAGGACCAGAGGGAGTGGGCAGAAGAACTCCAGGCGCAAGCGAGATCTAGTACTTTCTGTGAGTGAGCTTGATTGCTATACATTGTTTTCAGTCTGGAGGTTGGAGAGGGAAATGTGGGTTGATTTTTCAACTTCCTGTGGTGAATGGCTGGTACCCTGAATCTTACCAGGTAGAGGGAATGAGGAAGGCAGATTGAACCTGAGCTTCTGAGGCTTCTGGTATACAAATTGGGCTCTAACAGGCTGAATTATTATTATTATTATTTTTTGTAATGTTAGGACTCAGACTCAGGGCCTTATTCATGGTAAGTCATACCCTCTACTGGGAGAGCTATCTTCTGGCCCTGTTTATTTGTAATGCTTTACTTATGAGAAAGAGAGAAATAGAACCAGAGAACATCACTGGCACATCAGATTCGGGATGTCTTGCTTATGAGTCCAAGGCCAGACGCCCTGTGCTACCTCCCAGGCCCGATGTCCTGAATTACTGACTTAAGGTCGCTATTGCTGCCAGTGATAGAAATGGAGACATAGAGAGTCGGGCGGTAGCACAGCGGGTTAAGCGCAAGGACCGGCATAAGGATCCTGGTTCCAGCCCCCGGCTCCCCACCTGCAGGGGAGTCACTTCACAGGTGGTGAAGCAGGTCTGCAGGTGTCTATCTGATTTTTTTGTTGTTGTTGTTAATTTTTATTGTCTTTATTTACTGGATAGAGAAAGACAGAAATCAACAGAGATGGGGGCTATAGAGAGGGAGAGAGACAGATAGACACCTGCAGCCCTGCTTCACCACTTGCAAAGCTTTCCCCCTGCAGTTGGGGACTGGGGGCTCGAACCCGGGTCCTTGCGCACTGTAATGTGTGCGCTTAACCAGGTGTGCCACCACCCAGCCCCCTGCAGGTGTCTTTCTCTCCCCATCTCTGTCTTCTCCTCCTCTCACCATTTCTCTCTGTCCTATCCAAAAATGACGACATCAATAACAACAACAATAATAACTACAGCAATAAAACAACAAGGGCAACAAAAGGGAATAAACAAATAAAATAAAAAAAGAAAGAAATGGAGACGTAGACCAAGAAATCAAGGAGTTTCTCGAAACCTCATAGTGTTTAAATTATGAATGAATATGTGATGGTCATAATTTCCACAATATCAGGGTCTTTCTTTTTTCCTTGTTCTTTTGTTAAAGATTTTATTTATTTATGAGAAAGATAAATCATCACCCAACCTCTCTTTCCCTCTCTATCTTCTCCTTCCCTCTCAATGGCTGTCTCTTTTCAATAATAAATAAATAAAAAGATTTTAAAAAGAGAGAAAAAAACTTTATTAATGAGAGAGAGGAGAAAGGTGGGGGATATAGTATAATGGTTATGCAAATAGACTCTAATGCCTGAAGCTCCAAGGTCTCAGGTTCATTCCCCTAGACCACCATAACACCACAGGCCAGAGCTGAGTAGTGTGAGTAGTGCTCTGGTTAAAAAAAAAGGGAGTCCGGCGTTAGCGCAACGGGTTAAGCGCACGTGGCGCAAAGCGCAAGGTCCTGCATAAGGATTCCGGTTTGAGCCCCCAGCTCCCCATCTGCTGCGGTGTATTTTCACAAGCTGTGGAGCAGGTCTGTAGGTGTTTGTCTTTCTCTCCCCTCTCTGTCTTCCCCTCCTCTCCCCATTTCTCTCTGTCCTATCCAACAACGAGGACATCAATAAGAACAATAAAACAACAAGGGCAACAAAAGGGAATAAATAAGTAAATATTTTTTAAAAGGGGGGCAGAGCCCTGCAGCAACGCAGCAGATTAAGCGCATGTGGCTCAAAGCGCAAGGACCCGGGTTCTAGTCCCCCGCTCCCTACCTGGAGGGGAGTCGTTTCACAAGTGGTGAAGCAGGTCTGTAGGTGTCTTTTACTCCCCCTTTCTTGTCTCCCCCTCCTGTCTCCATTTCTCTGTCCTATCCAACAACAACGACATCAATAACAAAAATAATAACCACAACAGTAAAACATCAAGGAGTAAATATTAAAAAACAAACAAAACAGAAAAACCACCAGAGAGAGGACACACACACACACACACACACACACGAATATCACTGTCATACATAAACTGCAAGGAGTTGAGCTTGCAATCTCATACGTGAGAGTCTGACACTTTACCTACTACACCACCTCCAGGACCGTAAGCTCAGGGGGTTTCAGGTCCCTGCCTTCCTCTCCTGCGTGCTGCCTCTCGTGAGAGGAGGCGGGTGGAGGCCTGGCACCTTCCTGCCCTCCTTTGTGGTGCTAAGAAAGCAGCTCCAGATGTATCAGAGGAGCCTGATGCCCATCCCTGAGGGAGCTTTAGAATGTTCTGGTGCCAGACAGTGGGTTGGGAGAGTTGCTGAGCTTCACGCTTCCAGCCTTTGGGAGAAGCGTCTCTTTATCTGCCGAGGCTGCTGTGGAATGCCGACAAGTCTCCATTTCTTGGAATGCTGCTGATCCCTGCCACCCATTGGGCACATGTGTTTTATTTTTAGCTTGCTCAGGAGGTAGGTGAGCCAGCAGCCTTCGCAGACTTAACACTTATTATTGTCTGTAGTGTTTCCTTCTCCTTTCCACTTCAAGCCTGTTTGGATTTTTATCAACTTAACCTCTTCCAAGCGTCTTGAGTTAGAAGTTATGCAACTCCCTCACCCTGCTTTTCTTTTTTCTTTTCTTTTCTCTCTTTCTCTTTTTTGTAATTCAAGCTTTAAAAAAAATTATTTTATTTTATTTTAAATGTTTATTATTATCTTTATTTATGGGATAGAGACAGCCAGAAATCAAGAGGGAAAGGGGTGATAGAGAGGGGGAGAGACAGAAAGATACCTGCAGCCCTGCTTCACCACTTGTGAAACTTTCCCCCTACAGGTGGGGACCAGGGGCTTGAACCTGAGTCCTTGTGCCTGTAACATGTGCGCTCAACCAGGTGCGCCACCACCCGGCCCCTACTTTTTTTTTTAAGTACCTGAAAATCATGCTCTCTCTTCAATTTTTTGTTGAGATAATGCATAATGAACCTTTATTTATTTTTGTCTCCAGGGTTATTGCACCACGAATCCTTTGCTCCTGGATGTTGCCCTTGTCGTTATTGTTATTGTTATTGTTATCCTTGTTATTGTTGTTGGATAGGACAAAGAGAAATGGAGAGAGGAGGGGAAGACAGAGAGGGGAGAGAAAGACAAACACCTGCAGACTTGCTTCACTGCTGGTGAAGCAAAACCCCCCCCCACAGGTGGGGAGCAGGGGGCTCAAACCGGGATCCTTACGGGGGTCCTTGCGCTTTGTGCTATGTGCACTTAACCCACTGCACTACCACCCGACCCCCATAACTCACACTTTTTCCTAAAGCAGTCACCTATTATCCATTATGATTTGGTAACTCTAGATTTTACCATAGGATGATGACTATGCTACATATGAAACCACTGTAGTGATAGTCCATCTAGAGTGAGACTCTCACCATAGTCCACAGGACTTTGCTGAGTTGATCCAGTCAGCAGTCAGTCACAGAGGTAAAGGGTAGATTTGGGATGTTTTGAATATGAAGCTCAAGTCTGATATTGAAATTTGAGTCCACCAGGACCCAGCCCCCAGTAGTGCACATGAGCATTGGGGGAAGCCTGGGTGCTCTGTTGTCTCCCCACTCTCTCTTGTCTGTTTCTTTCTGTGTGAAAAAGTCAGCCTAGGGCAGTGAGGTCCTGGTGATTACAGAAGAAACAAAAAATTAAACTATGAATCCATCAATTTCAGCTTCTGGTGACTAAAGAAGCTGAAGATGAAAATATAAAGGGCCAGGCAGTGGCACTCCTGGTTTAGCACACACATTACAGTGTGCAAGGTCCTGGGTTCAAGCCCCTGGTCCCCACCTGCAGGCGGGAAGCTTCATGAGTGGTAAAGCAGGGCTGCAGTTGTCTCTCTGTCTCTCTCTATCTCCCCTTTCCCTCTGGATTTCTGGCTGTCTCTATCTAATAAATAAATATAATTGAGTACAGAAAATGTAACCAGGGCTGAGGAAATAGCATACCGGTGACGCGAAGACACTTTCATGCGTAAGGCACTAAAGGTCCTAGGCACAATCCCCAGTACCACCATATGCAAGAGCTACGCAGTGACCTGGTATAATAAATAAATAAGGGGGCCGGGTGGTGGCACACCTGATTGAGCATACATGTTACCATGTGCAAGGACCCGGCTGTGAGCCTGCGGTCCCCACCTGCAGGGGGACAGCTTCGTTAGAGCTGCAGGTGTCTCTCTTTCTCTCGCCCTCTCTATCACCCCCTCTCCTCTTGACATCTGGTTGTCTCTATCCACTAAATAAAGATAATTAAAAAAATAATAAATAAATGTATTTTTCAGCAACTGTTATATGCAAAACTAAGGTGAGATTTTGGAATATCTAAGGCAAAACTTTTTTGTCTGTTTAATACTTGTATTTATTTATTATTGGATAGAGACAGAGAGAAATTGAGAGGGAAGGAGGAGAGAGGGAGAGAGACAGAGACACCTGCAGCCCTGCTTCACCACTCGTGAAACTTCTCCCCTACAGGTGGGACCAGGAGCTTGAACCTGGGTCTTTGTACACTGTAATGTGTGTGTTATTTTAGTGAAAAAATAGACACCTTGTGGAGAAAACTGTTATGATTTCATGGAGCACACTTTTAAGAAATGTGGGGGGGGGGCAGGCAGTAGCACAGTGGATTAAGTGCACATGGAGCGAAGCACAAGGACCGGTGCAAGGATCCTGGTTTGAGCCCCCAGCTCTCCACCTGCAGGGGGGTCGATTCGCAGGCAGTGAAGCAGGTCTGCAGGTGTCTGTCTTTCTCTCCTCTTCTCTGAATTTATCTCTGTCCTAGCCAACAACAATAACAACAACAACAAGGGCAACAAAATGGGAAGAATGGCTTCTAGGAGCAGTGCATTCGTAGTGTAGGCACCGAGCCCCAGAGATAACCCCGGAGGCAAAAAACAAAGTCTGCTTATAGTGCTTATAGTAACTCTGGAGTGTATATTTTCTCTGCTATCAGGAGTAAATTTGTAGGAATGTTTGAGCCCCTCTACTCTGGTGGACTGCTCCCCAAGAGCACGTCAGACTAGGAAGGATGCTGGAGTTTTGATAAAAATTTACCAGCCCTTGGCTCTCCACCTGAGAGTGGTCACTTCACAAGCAGTGAAGCAGGTCTGCAGGTGTCTTTCTCTCCTCCTTTCTGTCTTCTCCTCCTCTCTTGATTTCTCTTTCCTATCCAACAACAATAGCAATAACAACGACAATAATAACTACAATAACAATAAAAAAAAAAAAAACAAGGGCAACAAAAAAGGAGAAAAAATAGTCTCCAGGAGCAGTGAATTCGTAGTGCAGGTACTAAGCCCCAGCTATAACCCTGGAGGGGAAAAAAAGAAAAAAGAAAAATTCAGTGAAGACGCTGGGATGGAGGGAGCAGGTGGTGGCACATGTGGTTAAGCACACACATTAGAGTGAGTAAGAACCTGGGTTCAAGCCCCTGGTCCCCACCTGCAGGAAGAAAGCTTCATTAGTGGTGATACCGGCACTGGGGGTACTTCAGTGCTGTGGTTATGAGAAAGAAAGGAAGGAAGGAAGGAAGGAAGGAAGGAAGGAAGGAAGGAAGGGACAGAGAGAGAGAGGGAAGGAGGGAGGGAGGACTAGCGCCATGACACAGCATAATAGTTATGCAAAAGATTCTCAGGCCTAATGCTCTGAAGTTCCAGGTTCAATCCCCAGACCCACCATAAGCTAGAGCTGAGCAAGTATACTGGTCTCTCTCTCATTAAAAAAATTAAATAAATAAGTGGTCCAGGAGATGGCGTAGTGATAAAGCTTTGGACTCTCATGCTTGAGGTCCTGAGTTTGATCCCTGGCAGCACATGTGCCAGAGTGATGTCTGGTTCTTTCTCTCTCCTCCTATCTTTCTCATAAATAAATAAATAAAATCTTTTAAAAATAAATAAAGCAGGAGCGAGAACCAGAGCATCACTCTGGCACGTGCAATACTAGGACTCAAACTCAGGACCCCATCTTTGAGAGCCTTCATTCACTGAACCACCTCTCAGGCCTGTCTACCAATCCATCCATCCATGTAAATATGTATGTATCTACTATGCCTACAGTGGGGACATCCTAGTGATGACAATATACATACATATAAAATAGTCATAGGACTGTTAACATGGGTATTCTGGCTGGCTCAGGCAAACTGTGGAAAGGATTCAGGCCAAGAGCCCCGTAGGGACAAGGTCTAGAAACCAGAGGCGCGTCCCCTATAACTCGGTCCTAATTTCATTCTGTGTCTGTTGTTTTCCCATAGAAATTGGTCCACAATGTGCATAACCACATCACCAATGACAAGAGATTCAACGGGTCTGAAAGGTATGATCCTCCTTAGGGGAAGGAGTCATGAGGTTCTCTGCCTGCCAAGGAGAGGGGAGGAGGGGCTGCTCTGCCCGTCAAAGAGGCTGACAGGGGTCTCACCTTGGCCCTTGTGTCCTGTCAGAGACTACAGAGTTGATGACAGTTGGGCCTAGGCCTGACTCTTCCAACGCCACTGCCTCACTCACTCCTCTCTTTGTGGCAGCATCAAGTCCTCATGGAATATCGCCGTGGTGAAGTTCCTTCTAGAGAAGCTCAGGCAGGAGCTGGTGAGCAGTCCCCACAATTACACTGACAAGGAGCTGAAAGGTAAGGCAAACGGAGCCGACTCCCCTCTCATTCTCCCTCCGCTCCTGTTGTTGGTCAGAGGAGAAGAGGCGTGGTGGAGGTGATGTAAGTGGTGCTGAAAATAGTGGGCTTGGCAGCCTAGGAGGTGACACAGCGGCTAGAGCTTTGGCCTTCAAAACATAAGGCGATGAGTTCAGTCTTCAGCAGCCTATGTGTCAGAGTGGCGCTCTGTTTCCCTCCCTTTCTCTCTCTCATGTTAATAACTCAATTAATTTTTTTTTAACTAATGGCAGCTGGCTCTGCAAAAGATTGTCTAGTTATTTATTTATTTATTTTCCCTTTTGTTGCCCATGTTGTCTTTTTTTATTATTATTTTTTTTATTTTTTGTTTAAGAAAGGATTAATTAACAAAACCATAGGGTAGGAGGGGTACAACTCCACACAATTCCCACCGCCCAATCTCCATATCCCACCCCCTCCCCTGATAGCTTTCCCATTCTCTATCCCTCTGGGAGCATGGACCCAGGGTCATTGAGGGTTGCAGAAGGTAGAAGGTCTGGCTTCTGTAATTGCTTCCTCGCTGAACATGGGCGTTGACTGGTCGGTCCATACTCCCAGTCTGCCTCTCGCCCATGTTGTCTTTTAATTGTTGTAGTTATTGTTGTTGTTATTGATGTCATCGTTGTTAGGACAGAGAGAAATGGAGAGAGGAGGGGAAGACAGAGAGGGGGAGAGAAAGATAGACACCCGCAGACCTGCTTCACCGCCTGTGAAGCGACTCCCCTGCAGGTGGGGAGCTGGAGTTCGAACTGTGATCCCCTACGCCGGTCCTTGTGCTTTGCGCCACGTACTGCGCTAACGCCCTACTCTTTGCAGAAAACTTTCATGCCTGAGGCTCTGAGCTCCCAGATTCAGTCCCCAGCACCTCCATAAGCCAGAGCTGAGCAGTTCTCTGGCAATAAATAAATAAATAAATATTTTAAAAAGAAATGTTTAAAAATCATATTCTGGAGCCAGAGATGCAGCTTAGAGGTAGAACACATGCTTTATTTGTATGAGTTCTTGGGTCTAACTCCTGGCACTGGAAAACAAACAAACAAGGGTTTGGCTGTTCTTACCTGTAATAGTAACAGGACTGGTTTTAATTGCCTTTGTGTTCCCTGCTCAGTATGCAGTGAAAATGCGAAAGGCAAGGCAAGGACACCATTACCCCTCCACGAAGCTTCTGCTGGACCTGAATCTAGAGTGTGAGGGAACGGAGGCATGACGCAGGCCCGTTCCCCACCCCCCACTTCCCACCCCCAATCTGTTTTCTACCTCCCTTGCTTTTCTGTTATTTGTCTGTAGGTAACCCTAGAGCCTTGAGACTGCTTCTGTTCAAAAAGTCCTTGTAGGGACCAGGCGGTGGTGCACCTGGTGAGGCACACACATTATAGAGCAGAAGGATCTGGGTTCAAGCCCTTGGTCTCCAACTTCAGGGGGAAAGCCTCAAAAGTGGTGAAGCAGGGCTACAGGCGTCTCTCTGTCTCTTTCCCTTTCTGTCTCCATCTCCCCTCTCAATTTTTCTCTGTCTCTATCCAATAATAAATAGATACATAAAGATTTATTTTAGGGAGTCAGGTGGTGGCGCAGCAGGTTAAGCGCAGGTGGCGCAAAGCGCAAGGACCGGCGTAAGGATCCTGGTTCGAGCCCCTGGCTCCCCACCTGCAGGGGAGTCTTCACAGGCTGTGAAGCAGGTGTGCAGGTATCTTTCTCTCCCCCTCTCTGTCTTCCCCTCCTCTCTCCATTTCTCAGTCCTGCCCAACAACAACAACATCATCATCATCAACAACAGCAGCAACATAACAACAAGGGCAACAAAAGAGAATAAATAAATATATATATTTTTAAATATTTTATTTATTTATTAATGAGAAAGATAGGAAGAGAGAGAAAGAACCAGACATCACTCTGGTACATGTGCTGCCAGGGATTGAACTCAAGACCTCATGCTTGAGAGTCCAATGTTTTATCAATGGCGCCATCTCCTGGACCACAGAGAATAAATAAATATTTTTTTAAAAAAAGATTTATTAAAAAAATAGTCCTTGTAGGGGGCGGGCAGTAGCACACCCAGCTGAGTGCCCATGTTGCCAAGGTTCCAGCCCTTGGCCCCATTCGAGCTTGGGAGGGTGGGGGTAGTTCATGAGCTGTGAAACAGGTCTGGAGCTGTATTCTTTCTCTCTCCTTCTCTATCTCCCCTTCACCTCTCAGTTTCTCTCTATCCCATCAAATTAAGTAAATATGACTTTTTAAAAAAGTTACTGTATTCTATTATTAGCAGAAGAGAGTGTGGGTAGGTTAAATTGATGGGGTGGACCAGGTTCAAGGCCCCAGTCCCCCACCTGCAAAGGGGAAGCTTCATGAGTGGTAAAGCAGTGCTGCAGATCTCTCTCTCTCTCTCTCTCTCTCCCCTTCTGTCTTAATTTCTCTCTGTAATAGCAGATAAAAAGAAAGTTAAAAAAAAAAAAAAGGAAGAAAGAAAGGGGGACAGGTGGTGGCACACCTGGTTAAGCACTTAATTAAAGTGTGCAAGGGTCCAGGTTCAAGCCTCTGGTCCCCACCTACAGGGGGAAAGCTTCATGAGTGGTGGAGCAGGGTGGCAGGTGTCTCTCTGACTCTCTCTCTCTATCTCCCCACTCCCTTCTCAATTTCCTTGTCTCTATCCATAATAAATAAAATATAAAAAGGGGGGTCGCTGGGCAGTAGCGCAGCAGGTTAAGCGCACATGGCACAAAGCAAAAGGACCAGCTCAAGGATCCTGGTTCAAGCTCCTGGCTCCCCACCTGCAGGGGAGTCACTTCACAGGCGGTGAAGCAGGTCTGCAGGTGTCTATCTTTCTCTCCCCCTCTCTGTCTTCCCCTTCTTTCTCCATTTCTCTCTGTCCTATCCAACAACACAACAGCAATAAAAACAACAACAACAACAACAACAATGATAAACGACAGGGGCGACAAAAGGAAAACAAAATAGCCCCCAGGAACAGTGGATTCGTAGTGCAGGCACCGAGCCCCAGCAATAACTCTGGAGGCAAATATATGCCTGCCTACCTTTTGGGAGCAGTGGAACGGTAGTGCAGGCACTGAGCCCCAGAGATAACTGTGGTAGCAATTAAAAATAAATAAATGAGCAGGAGTAGATGGTATATGAGAAAGAGACTCATGTCTGAGGCTCCAAAATGGCAGACTCAATCCCCCACACCACCATAAGCCAGAGCTGAGCAGTGCTCTGGTAAAATAAATAAATAAATAAATAAATAAATTGATAGGGTGGGGAGGTGTCTTTTTCTAGTGGGAGGAATGGAGGAATTCGTGCTGGAAATGGAGGAGTAAGTGCAAAGTGCCCATCGAAACAGTGATTCTCAGATTCCCCTCCAGTGGTTGGGCAGGTAGCGCTTGGGCAAATGAAAGAGAGCCAAGGATGGCATCTTGACAGGACTCTGCTTTCTGTTCCTTCCCTCCTTCCCCTTTCCACCTCAGGAGCCTGTGTAGCCTACTTCCTTACTAAGAGGCGTGAGTACCGCAACTCCTTGAACCCTTTTAAGGGCCTGAAGGAAAAAGAGGAGAAGAAGCTTCGAAGCCGGAGATACCGGGTAGGTCTTTCAGGATGCTCACCATAGAAAGGTGTCCTATATACTAGATAGAGACAGAAGGGGATGATACAGAGGGAGAGAGGAAGATATCTGTAGCACTGCAGACACCACTCATGAAGTTTTTTTCTCCCTGCAGGAAGTAATGGGGTCTTGAACCCAGGTCCTTGTGAACTCAGCCAGCCGCTGCCCTGTTTAGCAGTGGCTAAACTCTGAAACCCTAATAAGCCACAGTAGGTAGGGCCAGTGCACGTGGCACCATAAAATAAGGTTAAGAGCTAGGAGTTAAGGTAGATAGAGAAGAAAGGGGGCCAGGGGTTGGCAGGCATGGGGCCAGGCGGTGGCACACCCGGCTGAGAGCACACAGTACAGTGCACAAGGCCCTGGGCTTGACTGCTTCCTGCCTGCAGGGGGTGCTTTGTGAGCGGTGAAGCAGGTCTGCAGGTATCTTTCTCTCTCCTTCTATCTCCCACTCCCTCTCAGTTTCTCTCTGTCCTATCAAGTGAAATAGAAAGAAAAAAAAAAAGGGAGGTGGGCAGCCATGGCTAAGACTTGACTCAGAGGCTGGATTCTCTCAAAGGCAGATTTCACTCAGCCTTATTCCTGCCCCCCAGACAAACCCAAGCCATACTTTGTTTTCTCTAACCTAACCTCCTGCCTCAGCTCTTTGCCAACCGCTCCAGTATCATGAGGCATTTCGGCCCTGAGGACCAGCGCCTGTGGAAAGATGTAACGGAAGAGCTGATGTCAGATGAAGAGGACAGTCTGAATGAGCCTGGCGTCTGGGTGGCCCGGCCACCTCGGTTCCGGGCCCAGCGCCTCACCGAGCTCTGCTACCACCTGGATGCTAACTCCAAGCATGGCACGAAGGCCAATCGTGTGTACGGGCCTCCCTCGGATCGACTACCTTCTGCTGAGGTGCAGCTTCTGCCACTGGACCTTTATAACCCAAATTTCCAAGAAGAGGAAGAAGAGGGAGGTGATGAGAATGGACCTGCCTCCCCATCCTTTGACCAGCCCCACAAAACCTGCTGTCCTGATTTGAACTCATTCATTGAAATCAAGGTAGAAAAGGATGAATGAAATCTAGAACCCAGAATAACTCTGGCTTCTGTCACTCCCCATATCCCAGAAGTGGGGGGTAGGGGCATTCTCAGAATAACAAGAGATTCTTTACACTGAAAGGAGAAAAAAAAAATCTTCCTTCTTAACACAGTCCCCACTGGAAGTGGAAGCTAGCAACTCTAGAGGCACACACCGGGGATGGGAGTGGGGGAACCATCTAGAAGAGCAAAAAACTCCCTCTACTGTGAATGGCAAGCCAGAAAAAAATGCTTATTCCTAAGTATAAACAGTGCCTCCCAGGATCCTGGATGAGAAAAAGAGGATGGGGCTGAGAAACACGAGGCCTTCCTAACACCATGTCCCATTCTTTTGAGTTTTTTTCCTTTCTTTCCTTTTTTTTCCCCTTTTTGGTTTCCCTCAAAGCTCTTGGGGAGACAACCCTGGTTGTACCTTCCGCTGGCCTAGCGCTGCAGTGGCGGCCCCACGCGCCAGGCCTGGGGGACACTGCCACCTGGTGGGCAGTTTCATCACGGGCTTGCTGCCTCTGAGCGGAGCCCATGGGCTCATCCGCATTGGGGAACTGGGCTCTCAATAGCTATTGTTTACTGAATTATATAAACAGCTTTTATTATTCCCATCCTACACACGAGAAAAATTAAGAGTTCCTACATCTCACCAGCAGCTGCTTTCTTGTCACCTGACCAAGCAGTGCCCAGGGCCTTGTAGCTGTTTCTTAGTCCTGCCAGCCAAGCTATGCTGTCTTTTGAGGAAGGTGTGGGCGTGTGGATGTGTGGGTGCGGGTGTGGGTGTGTGCGCGTGCATTCTGAATGGACTAAGAATTTAAAAAATAACTTTCTATTCTTCCACTCAATCGTAATAAATATTGTTGACTAGGTCTCAGGTGCTTTGGAGATACTTTTTTTTTAATGTTTTATTTATTTTAATAAGAGAGTTACACAGAGAAGAATAAAGAGAGGTGGGCAGATCACTTATCTAGTATAGCGGCTCTTGTCTAGTATAGCGGCTCTTGTCTAGTATAGCGGCTCTTGTCTAGTATAGCGGCTCTTGTCTAGTATAGCGGCTCTTGTCTAGTATAGCGGCTCTTATCTAGTATAGGCCTTCATGCCTGAGGCAGCAAAGCCTCAGGTTCAAACTCTAGGCTCACCAGAAACCAGAGGTTTATAATCCCTTTGCTTAGAAAAAAAAAGAAAAGAAGACTTTTGGGGGCCAGGCAGTAGTGCACCAGGTTAAGTGCATATAATGCAAAGCTCAAGACTCCAAGCAAGATCCCAGTTCGAGTCCCCAGCTCCCTGCCTGCAGGAAGGAGGCTTCGTAAGGGTGAAGCAGGTTATCTATCTCTCGTCCTCTTTATCACCCCCTCCTCTCTCAATTTCTCTCTGTTCCATGGAGAAAATGGCCTCCAGGAGCAGCAGATTCACAGTATAGGCACTGTGCCCCAGCAATAATAATAATAAGAGGCGGAAGCAGAGCACTGATCAGTTCTGGTAGTGCTGGGGATTGAACCTAGGCTCTCAGAGCCTCAGGCATGTGGATATGCCATTGATGGATTAGTGATTAGAGGCCCGTAAATATGGGCTGCAGTTGGGGTGCTGGGCCTGGGGGGTGAAGTGGGTATAGGTGCTGGGGCAGGATGGGGGTGGCTTAGAGAGCCTTGTTTAACTGATACCTCACAGGTGGGGAGCAGTTACCCAGGAGGGAAGAGGAAGTCAAGCAGTACCACCCAAACATTTGCAACAACAAATACAAAAGTCCTGGGAGGCAGGAGAGAGAGAGCAGATAAAATGCAGTTTGGGGGGAGTCGGGCTGTAGTGCAGCGGACTAAGCGCAGGTGGCGCAAAGCACAAGGACCAGCATAAGGATCCCAGTTCGAACCCACCTGCAGGGGAGTCGTTTCACAGGTGGTGAAGCAGGTCTGCAGGTGTCTGTCTTTCTCTCCTCCTCTCTGTCTTCCCCTCCCTCTCTCCATTTCTCTCTGTCCTATCCAACAACAACAACAACAACAATAACAACAATAAAACAACAAGGGCAACAGAAGGGAATAAATAAATAAAATAAATATTAAAAAATGAAGTTTGGGGAGGGGAGGATTCAAAGAGAAGAGGCTGGAGTAGCAGAGAGACTTTATAAAATACAGGAGAGCTGGGGCTGCAGAGTGGCTCACCCGGTAGAGCGCACAGGCTACTGTGCAAGAAGGGCTCTTTGTTTTTTCCTGAGCAACGTATTTATTTGTGGAACTCTTTCCATAGTAGAAGAGGAAGAAAGTCAGAAACTTTAGTGCTTTGAAGTTCACTCTTAAACTTCACACTCTACTCAGAGAACTGCATTTATCCTTTCTTCCTGTACCTGACTTCACATTCCACCTACTCTGTTGACCTCCTGGGATAGTTCTTGGAAAGTAGATATATTTCTTAGGATTCACATATATGTAGGAAGTGAACGGTGGAACCCAAATTTGGGGGGAGAGGCAAAAGCAGAACTTAACTGCCTCATGTAATGTGTGCTGGGTAGGGTTGACCAGATGAGACTTGATTCAGATGCTGAAAAGATGACTTCTTACATTTTTTTTAAAAAATTATTGGGAGGGATTAATGGTTTACAGTAAACAGTAAATACAGTTATTGGTACATGTGTAAAATTTCTCAGTTTTCTGTAAAACACTCTCACCTTACCCCCTGTCTAGGCCCTCCTCCAGAGGGCCTGGGTTTTGAGTCCTAAGACACCACATGGATGCACCCGAGGGGGGAAGCTTCATGAGCAGTGGAGTCGTGCTGTGGCAGCAGTGATAATACTGCTGGCAAAAAAAAAAAAAGAAGGAAGTCAGTACAGCCTAGGCCAAGGACAATGAGAATTCAGTGAAGGTGTTTTTTTTTAAATAAATATTTCATTTATTTTATTATAATGAGAAAGACATAGAAAAAGACAGAGACTAGAAAATAGAAAATAGAAAGCAGAGGGAGTCGGGCTGTAGCGCAGCGGGTTAAGCGCAGGTGGCGCAAAGCACAAGGACCGGCATAAGGATCCCGGTTCGAACCCCGGCTCCCCACCTGCAGGGGAGTCGCTTCACAGGCGGTGAAGCAGGTCTGCAGGTGTCTATCTTTCTCTCCCCCTCTCTGTCTTCCCCTCCTCTCTCCATTTCTCTCTGTCCTATCCAACAACGACAACAACAATAATAACTACAACAATAAAACAACAAGGGCAACAAAAGGGAATAAATAAATAAAATTTAAAAAAAAGAAAGCAGAAAGAAAGAAAGAAAGAAAGAAAGAAAGAAAGAAAGAAAGAAAGAGGCAGAGACCAGAGCACGCAAGTCTTTTTGCATAACCATTACGCTGTTTCCTCAGCCCAATGAAAGGTTTCTAAACGGAAACGAGATCAGTGTGCATGTGTTAAATGACTGATTGACTGATTAATTAATTGATTAGTGACAAAAAGGAGAAAGAGAGAGAACCAGAGGGTCATTCTGGTGCCTGTGGTGCTGAGGATCGATCGGACTCTGGGCGGCGCGCTTGAGAGTCCGAGGCTTTTATGCATACCACTGCTTCCCAGAATGTGATAGTTCTGTTTTTTATTTATTCAATGCTTTATTTACCTTTTTCCTTTTCAAGAGCGTGAAAGAGGGTGGGGGTAGATAGTATAATGGTTCTGTAAACAGACTCTCAGCCATGAGGCTCCAAAGTCTCAGATTCAATCCCCTGCACCACCATAAGCCAGAGCTGAGCAGTGTTCTGGGGACAGAGAGAGAGAGAGAGAGCACAGCAGTGAAACTTCCTTTAATGCAGTGGGGGCTGGGATCAAACTTGGGTTGTGTACATGATAAAGTAACACACTGTCCATACCAACGGAACCTAATGGATTCTTGCTCAAGTTACTTTATTTTAATTGGGGGCAATTAATGGTTCCTAGTAAATACGGTTGCTGGTACATGGATAAAATCTTTCCGTTTTCTGCAGAATACTCTCACTCCCAGCCTAGGTCCTCCTCCACCATCAGGCACTGGTCACCCCTTCCCTCCACTAGAGTTCTTTGGTGCAATACACCAATATGTTATTTATTTTTAATGAAAGACACAGAGAAAGAGAGAGAATTCAGAGCTTCAGGCACGAAAGTTGTTTGCGTAACAGCTGTCTCCCCAGCAGATTTTTTTTTAATATTTATTTTATTTATTTATTCCCTTTTGTTGCCCTTGTTGTTTTATTGTTGTAGTTATTATTGTTGTTGTCGTTGTTGGATAGGACAGAGAGAAATGGAGAGAGGAGGGGAAGACAGAGAGGAGGAGAGAAAGATAGACACCTGCAGACCTGCTTCAGCGCCTGTGAAGCGACTCCCCTGCAGGTGGGGAGCCGGGGTTCGAACCGGGATCCTTATGCTGGTCCTTGTGCTTTGCGCCACCTGCGCTTAACCCGCTGCGCTACAGCCCGACTCCCTCCCCAGCACATTTTATCTTTTAGTTTATTGGATAGAGACAGAGAGAAATCAAGGGAAAAGGGGGAGATAGACACCTGTGACATTGCTTTACAGTTCATGAAGCTTTCCCTCTGCAGCTGGGGACCAGAGACTTGAACCCAGGTCCTTGGTCATGATAATATGTACACTCAAGCGAGTATGCACTGCCCAGCCCCACAGCCGATGTTTCTTTTTTTCTTTTCTTTTTTATGTTTTCTTTTACTTATTTTTTCCCCTTCTATTTTCTCCAACAGGACAGAGAAATTGAGAGGGAAGGGGTAGAGAGAGAGAAAAAAGACAAGAGACCTGCAGACCTGCTTCACCACTCGTGAAGCGTCTCTGCTGCAGGTGGGGAGTGGGAACCCCAACCCCCTTGCTCGGGTCCTTGCGCTTAACCAGCTGTGCTGCCACCAGGCCCCGTATTTTACTCACTTCACATGGAAGAAAGTCTCACATCACATGCAGAGAGGAAACCAGTTTAGCTCTTGCTCCAGCTGCCACTACTGTGTTTTAGAAGAACCAGTATCAGATGGATTGGAGATGGAGTTGGGAAGATAGGACAACTCCACAGATTTTCCTGCTTGAACCTCTGAGGTTCCAGGTTCGATCTTTGCCACCACCATAAGCCGGAGCTGAGCAAAGTGCTGAAGGAAAGGGGTCCTGCCTCCAGGCCAGGCTGTTTAGTACTGTGAGCTCCAAAGGCCCGTGTTCCCCTCCTCCCTCACTTTGTCTCTGCCCCCCTGGTGTCCCTGAAAGCACAGGCTGCTGAGTCCAGTTGTGCCCACTGCTACCAACACCAGCCCAGAGGTGAGTTTCCTGTAATTACTGCTCAGCTTCTCACGAGATTTATTCTCCCAGGGGCCAGGCGGTGGCACACCTGGTTAAACACACACATTACAGTGTGCAAGGACCCAAAAATGGAGAGAGGAGGGGAAGACAGAGAGGGGAGAGAAAGACAGACACCTGTAGACCTGCTTCACTGCTTGTGAAGTGACTCCCCTGGAGGTGGGGATCTGGGGGCTCGAACCAGGATCCTTACTCTGGTCCTTGTGCTTTGCACCACCTGTGCTTAACACACTGTGCTACCGCCTGGCTAGCTATTATGATTTTAAAAAATTTTTTTATTTATAAAAAGGAAACATTTACAAAATCATAGGATAAGAGGGTACAACTTCACACAATTCCCACCACCAGACCTCCGTATCCCATCCCCTCCCCTGATGGCTTTCCTATTCTTTAACCCTCCGGGAGTATAGACCCAGGGTCATTGTGGGATGCAGAAGGTGGAAGGTCTGGCTTCTGTAATTGCTTCCCCGCTGAACATGGGTGTTGACAGGTCCATCCATACTCCCATCCTGTCTCTCTCTTTCCCTAGTGGGGAAGGGCTCTGGGGAAGCGGAGCTCCAAGGCACATTGGTGGGGTTGTCTGTCCAGGGAAGTCTGGTCGCATCCTGCTGGCATCTGGAACCTGGTGGCTGAAAAGAAAGTTAACATACAAAGCCCAACAAATTGTTGAACACACATACACACACACACACATTTTTTTTTTTAAAAAAAGATATCCCACATTTGATATCCAGACCAGAAACAGCCACAGCTAAAAAAGTGCTGGGAGGGGGGGAGTTACTCATCTACACCAAAGATAAGCCAGAGCTGAGCAATACTGTAGTAAAAAAATAAAAATAAAAATTTTGACTAAGGAAGTTGGGCAGTAACGCAGCGGGTTAAGCGCAGGTGGCCCAAAGCGCACTGACTGGCGAAAGGATTCCAGTTGGAGACCCAATTCCCCACCTGCAGGGGAGTCGCTTCACAATCAGTGAAGCAGGTCTGCAGGTGTCTATCTTTCTCTCCCCCTCTGTCTTCCCCTCCTCTCTCCATTTCTGTCCTATTCAACAACGAAGACATCAATAACAACAACAATAAAAACAAGGGCAACGAAAGAGAATAAATATTTTTTTTAATTTTTGACTAAAGCACATAAACTTGCAAACTAAAAAGGTAACCACTCTCTTGGCCTTTGTGAGAACTTTGGCAGTTATGTGGGCGTTCAGAACTTTGATGGAGAGTGTGGGGACTTACACACACCAGGTGTAGGTGTGAAATTATACCTCTGAAATCTTATAATTTTGTAGGATCTTGTAAAGTTACTAATAAAAATGAAAAAATACAGTTTTTCTATGAAACTATACTTTTTGCAGTACTATCATTTTTATTTCATGCTTATTAGTACATTATTAATATTATCATTTTAAATATTTATTTATTCATTCATGAGAGAAAGGAGAAGAGAGAGAAGCAGAGCATCTTTGGTATATGTGATGCTGGGTCTCAAGAAACTATACTTTTAACTTAATCAACCATCTTCACCCAGAAGAGCAAAAATTCCAACTATTAGCCCTTTGTCTGTTCAGATTTTTTTTATTCTTTACTTTATTTTTATGTATTTATTAGATAGAGACAGAGAAATTGAGAGGGGAGTGAAAGGTACACATTTATTTTTTATTTTATTTTTAAAATATTTATTCCCTTTTGTTGCCCTTGTTGTTTTATTGTTGTAGTTATTATTGTTGTCATTGTTGGATAGGACAGAGAGAAATGGAGAGAGGAGGGGGAAGACCGAGAGGGGGAGAGAAAGACAGACACCTGCAGACGACCTGCTTCACCACTTTTTTTTTTTTTATTTATTAAAGAAAGGATTAATTAACAAAACCATAGGGTAGGAGGGGTACAACTCCACACAATTCCCACCGCCCAATCTCCACCCACCCCCTCCCCCGATAGCTTTCCCATTCTCTATCCCTCTGGGAGCATGGACCCAGGGTCATTGTGGGTTGCAGAAGGTAGAAGGTCTGGCTTCTGTAATTGCTTCCTCGCTGAACATGGGCGTTGACTGGTCGGTCCATACTCCCAGTCTGCCTCTCTCTTTCCCTAGTAGGATGGGTCTCTGGGGAAGCTGAGCTCCAGGACACATTGGCTGCTTTACCACTTGTGAAGCGACTCCCCCTGCAGGTGGGGAGCCAGAGCTCCAACCAGGGTCCTTATGCCAGTCCTTGCGCTTTGGGCCACCTGCGCTTAACCCGCTGCGCTACAGCCTGACTCCCCACACATTTATTTTTTTAATATATTATTTATTAATGAGGGAGATAGGAAGATAGAACCAAATCATCACTCTGGTACATGTGCTACCACGGACTGAATTCAGGACCTCATGCTTGACAATCCAATCTTTTTTAAAAAAAATATTTATTTTCCCTTTTGTTGCGCTTGTTCCTTTTTGTTGTAGTTATTTTTGATGTCGTCATTGTTGGCTAGGATAGAGAGAAATGGAGAGAGGAGGAGAGAAAGATAGACACCTGCAGACCTGCTTCACTTGTGAAGCGAGTCCCCTGCAGGTGGGGAGCCGGGGGCTGGAACCGGGATCCTTACGCTGGTCTTTGCGCTTGGCGCCACGTGCGCTTAACCCGCTGCGATACCGCCTGACTCCCGCGAATCCAGTCCTTTATCCACTGTGCCACCTCCCGGATCACTAAATTTATTATTAGTAGTATTATTTTACCAGAGTACTGTTCAGCTCTGGCTTATGGTAGTGCTGGGGATTGAACCTAGGAGCTTGGAGCCTCAGGCATACCAAAATTTTTTTGCATAACTATTATGCTATGTACCACCGAGCCCCACCTCCCACCCCATCCCTCAGTTATTCTGGATATAAATAATTGGGAGGAGGAATTAGGGTTCTCTTTTTCCCCTGAGGAGAGAGGTGAGGAGAGAGTTTTATTGTTAATTCTGAAGAAACTGCTTCCAGCACTAGCAATAACTTAATAGCTGCTCACCTCTCTACAGCTCAGTCCTCACTGCCTCCTTCAGTTTGATAGTAAGGAGCCTGTCTTCTAGATCAGAGAAGAGCTTTAAGCCTGAGGGGAGGTGGGAGGAAGACAGAGAAGCTACTTCCTGGGGAGAAGAGGTCAGACAGACAAGATTGCTAGGACAAAGAAGCCAAACTCTTTGTGCCAAATTAATTTCCCCAAAAACATTAACCTCCCTTCCTTCCCTATCCCCCAAAGCTATACTAAGATTATAAAAGTGTTCAAGATGTGGAGATGAAAATGTTATGCATAGCTTGTTTGCATCTACTTTTCATACACATTTACTATCCAAATACACAGGAGTCATTTTCTTTCTCCATGCCGCTTGCCCCTAAGGTGCTAGTCTGGGCAAAAACCAGTTGACTGTCATTTAATTAGCTCTGTTCAGTTTCAACCAATTTTTTTTAATTTTTTTTTTTTTTTTTTTTTTTTACCACCAGAGCACTGCTCAATTTATGGTGGTGCCAGGGATTGAACCTGGGACCTCAGAGCCTCAGGCATGAAAGTCTGTTGCATAAGCATTGTGCTGTCTCACTGGCCCCTTTTACGCCTGATCCTTTCAGTGTGGCCAGTGCCAGCCTCTTTTCCTTTCCCACCCTGATCATTTCATTTTCATCTTCTGTCTCTCCTACATGACATGGAATCCTCCAAGTTTAGACTTGCTCTTCATTGTCAGTCTACCCTGGGCTGACCAGAGGCGACATGTTCCTTAGCCCTGAAACCAGGCCTCCTATCCCGTCCGCCACTGGAAACATTAGCTAAGAATTCTCATTTCCCAACACCAGGGGTGTGTGTCTATCCCTCTAGCTGATCTGTCCTCCTCTTTTCCAGAGACACCAAAGCCCCTGCCGGTCACAGGGCCTTGGGCTCAGAAAGTGGTGGGTTTTTTGTTTGTTTGTATTTTAATTTTCCCCAGCTATCTGCCCGTCTCTCATTCCCTGCAGACTTGCACACACCTTTGCCGGCGTCTAGCCATCCTCCCAGTCTTCGCACACCACGGTCCCCTCTGCCCCGGCTGGCTCGCCCTTCCTAGCGCGACTAGTCTTTCACCACCTCTCTCTCTCTCTCTCTGTCTCTGTCTCTGTCTCTCTCTCCCTTTGGGCTTCCGCGTCTTTCTGCGCCCCTTACAGTCTCATCTCTCGCTCTCTTCCTGTAGCTGCCTCACTCCTTTTGCAGCAGCCTCTCTGCGGGTCCCCACACGAGGGACAGAGTCAGGGTGTCGGCTCAGGACACGCCTCCGGTCCCCGGTGCCCAGCCGTTCATCGCGCGGTGCCCCTCCGCGCATTCCGGCTGCAGACAATGAGGCCGCGCCCCTCCCCCTGGCCCCCTGCCCGGGTCCTGGCGGGGTGACTGTGGCCGTCGGGGCCGCCCCCCGCTCTCGGCGCCGGGGTAGGTGGCCCTCCACCTGCAGGGCAGCGGCCCTCCCCGCCGGCCGCGCGGCCCAGATCCCTGCGCAGACGCCCGGAGCCTCTCGCAAGCGGCGCTCCGCCCTCCGGGAAAGTAGATCCGGCCGGACAGACAAAAGTTTGCGAGAGAAGTTCGCCGGGTGCTGAGTGTGAGCGCGAGGGGGCGGGGGCCGGCCGGGCCGGGGACGCGTGAGCCCGCAGCCCCGCAGAGCCCAGCCGACAGCCGCGGCCCGCGCGGCCCCGCTCGGCGCCCGGGGCGCGGGGTGGGGGGACCCAGCCCCTCTCGCCGGGGGATGCTGGGGGCTGCCTGGCGCCGGGCATCCGGGCCGCCCTCCACACCCCCGTGCCGCCCCTGTGCCCGCGGGGGCCCGCGACGAGAAGCGGGGCCCCAGGTGCTGCGCGGCGCCGGGCGGGCAGCGGGGCATGGAGCGCCTGGGGGAGAAGGCCAGTCGCCTGCTGGAGAAGCTCAGGCTCTCGGACTCCGGCAGCGCCAAGTTCGGCCGCAGGAAGGGTGAATCGAGCCGGTCTGGGGCTGATGGCACGGCCGGGCCGAGCAAGGGGCGCCTGAGTGGTTTGGGGGCACCCAGGAAGTCAGGGCCCCGCGGAGCCGCTGGGGGCCCCGGGGACGAGCCCTTGGAGCCGGCCCGAGAGCCAGGCCCCCTGGACGCCGAGCGGAACCCGCGCGGCTCCTTTGAGGCGCAGCGCTATGAAGGCTCCTTTGCCGGGGGGCTGCCTCCCGCCCGGGCGTTGCCTCTACCTCAGTCACTGCCCCCCGACTTTCGGCTGGAGCCCTCGGCCCCGGCCTTGAGCCCTCGCTCCAGCTTCGCGAGCAGCTCGGCCAGCGACGCGAGCAAGCCGTCTAGCCCCCGGGGCAGCCTGCTCCTGGACGGGGCGGGGGGCGGCGGGGCCGGAGGGAGCCGGCCCTGCAGCAACCGGACCAGCGGCATCAGCATGGGCTACGACCAGCGCCACGGCAGCCCCCTGCCCGCCGGGCCGTGCCTGTTCGGGCCCCCCCTGGCCGGGGTCCCGGCGGGCTACTCCCCCGGAGGGGTGCCGTCCGCCTACCCGGAGCTCCACGCCGCCCTGGACCGACTGTGCGCGCACCGCCCCGCGGGCTTCGGCTGCCAGGAGAGCCGACACTCGTACCCGCCGGCCCTGGGCAGCCCGGGAACCCTGGCCGGAGCCGCGGTGGGAGCGGCGGGGCCCCTGGAGAGACGCGGGGCGCAGCCCGGACGACACTCGGTCACGGGCTACGGGGACTGCGCGGCGGGCGCCCGCTACCAGGACGAGCTGAGCGCGCTGCTGCGCCTGGCAGGGGGCGCGGGCGGGCGAGAAGCCGGCGCGCGCGGGGAGCCCTCGGGGATTGAGCCGTCGGGCCTGGAGGAGCCGCAGGGCGCGTTCGTCCCGGAGGCCGCCCGGGCCCGGCTGCGGGAGCCAGAGGCCAGAGAGGACTATTTCGGTGAGTGGGAGCGGCGGGGAGGGCCCGGCGCCGGGATGGGGGGCAAGAGGGCGCGGGACAGGACCGGGGATTCTCTCCCGTCTGGGACCCCCCTATTCTGTGCGTGCCAAGCCCCCGGCCCCCCCAGCGCTGTGTGAGCCCCAATTCCTTGAGCTTTCCAGCTTGTGCCTGGGGCGGCGGGAGACTTGGGAGGGAGGGACGGGGCGCACCCCGACACCGCGCCCCCCCGCCGCCCGGCCGAGCCGCCGAGCCCCTGCAGGCTGCAGCGCGCCGCGCCCCCACCCGGCCCGGCTCCACCCGCAGGAATTCGGGGAATGCGCGGGTGGGGGGATGGCGGGCGCGCCGCGTGCGTGCCGGCTCCTGCCTGGGCGCCCCAGGTGCCCGCGGGCGGGGCGCAGCCTCGGGGCCGGGGGGGGGGGGGGGGGGCACCTTCCAGCACGCGCGGGGCCGGGCCGGGCCGGGCCAGGCGGGGGACGAAGGATAGCCCGGCCCGGCCCGGCCTGGGAAGCGGGGCCCCTAGGCCGCCTCGCCCCCGACCCTGCCCGCCTGGTGCGTGGGCAGCCAAGCGGAGACCCAGCCGCGTCAGGCGCATTTCCCCATTCTCCGGAAGTCTGGGCTGGGCCACAGCCACACTGTGGACCACACTGACCTGTGTGACTGTTAGGAAGCTCGCCTTCAGTTCACCTGCTCAAAAGTCAGGCTCCAAGAAGCCCCTTGTCACCTGGTCGCTGCCCCCACCCCCCAACTTGAAGGATGACTAATAGTCTGTCTCAGTTATGGGGCAGATTAGGGTGTTGAATGATCCTTGAACTGAAATATATGTATGTATATATACATACATATGTATTTATTTCACTGTGACAGGCAGTATAGAGAGAAGTGGAGGGCTTCTCCACCTCCTGGGCTGTGGGCCTCCTGAGTTGTTCAGGCCTCTCCAGCGCACCACCTGCGGTGCTCCATATTCTCAGACTTTTGGGAAAGACAGGTTGGAAAGAAGCTTCTTGAGCAGGGCTGCAGGCTGCAAGGACCAATTCAACCCCTTCCCATCAGAAAAGCCTAGAGCTTTGTCAGGAGAAGCTAAGTGACAACTGTTCTCAGCAGTGTCCTTTTTGAGGCCTGGGAGCAGTGGTTGTTGGAAGGAAGAAGTCTCTTTAAACACCAGAGTCGGAAGGAAGTCGGTGCTGTGAGGAAGGGCCTTAGTGTAGATGCGCTGGGCTGGTGGAGGTGAGGTGGACATGCCTGAGCAGTCTGTCCCTATGTCCTCACAGCATCCGGGGCTCCTACAAGCCCTTTGGCTGGCAAATCAGGTTCGTCTCCCCGTAGGTGGGAGGCCACAGGTTGGCCCTGAGGTGGTAGCCTGTGCTCCCTGGGGTCAGGCTGCCTCCTCCACCAGCACCCCCAGCTTGACTGTGCCCTCCCACTGCTGGCCTAGGAGGGGCCCTCTGCCTTGGCTCCAGCTTTGCCCAGCTGCCAGGGGGTGGGAGCAGGACAGGCCTGGGCTCATCCGAGGCTGCAGCTGCTGCGCGGGCTCCCAAGCCCCTGGGCAGAGGCCGGGATGGGCCCCAACAGGCAGGGAGCGTGGCAGCCTGCCGAGGGGGAGAGGTGGGGCTGGGCGAGGCAAGCCCGTTGGGATCTGCTCTCCAGAGACAGGCCCTGGCCCTCACTCATGGTCCTGGAATTGGGGAGTGGAGGGAAGGAAGGACACACCCAGGAAAAGCGGCTGCTGGAGCCAGGTGGATGTACTTGTAGGGGGGTGGGGGTGGCATAAGGGAAGAAAGAAAGCAGTTCCACTCTGGCCCACGGCCGAAGTTGGCAGGGAGACTCTGGGGGTTATGCCCACCCTTGTCCCAGGAGCACAGCCTGCGCTAGCAGCCACCGCCCACAGGACCTGCTCATGCAGTAGCCTACATGGGCCCTCTGTGCGGCCACGTCCTCCTTTTGCCCCGGTGTACAGCAAGGCCCCTCCAACGTCCACTCTGCACGTGCACTGAGGTCCTTGTTCCCTCCTCCAGCCTGGCATGCGCCCTGTAGGATGCTCACTCCTGCCTCCTGAGAGAGCCTCAGGGGATGCCACAGGGACCCTTCTCAACAGAAGGGAAACCCCAGAAAGCCAGGAGATGACTCTGTACTCTCCAGTCTCCTGCAGTATTTTCACGAGGCAGGCGCAAAATAAATGCCTAGGAATATCTGTTGGTTGATCAGTAAACAAGAATGGATCTGCCCAGCCAAGGCCTTGCTGCCTCCCATTTCTTATTACCCTGAGGAGAGCCTATTAAAGGCAGGTTGGGACTGGTGGTCCTGAAAGATGGAGGATCCGACAGCCCCATCTCTCCCCGCAGGCACCTGTATCAAGTGCAACAAAGGCATCTACGGGCAAAGCAATGCCTGCCAGGCCCTGGACAGCCTCTACCATACCCAGTGCTTTGTGTGCTGCTCCTGTGGTGAGTGCAGCCCCAGCCTCCAGGACCCTGCCCCCACACACACACACACACTGCGAGGGGGGGGCAGGGACATAGCCTAAGTCTCTTCATCTGCGCACAGAGCAGCTGGGCCCAGCGTGTGCCCTCTGTCTGCCCACAGAGCCCTACCTTCCCTCCTCTGGTCTACCTGCTTCCCCAACCCCCAGCCAACGACTTTCCTCCCCTCTGTTCCTCCCTTTCTCCTGCCTCCCTTCCTGCCCAGCCTGGACTCCAGCCCTGCAGGCCGCTATCCTCCTCCTCCTCCTCCTCCTCCTCCAGTCTCTCCTTGGTGGGGTTTGGTCTTGGGCAGCCTGGGTTGCCCGGGGCGACAGTGAAAGACTGGAATGCATGGGGGGGCTGGGCTGTGGGAGTGGGAAGCCAGGGAGGGGGGGTTTCTCTTGGCTGGTCAGAGTTCAGCCACCTCGCCAGAGTGCAGGCCACCAGGCCATGCCAAGCTGATGACATCACGCTCCAGGAATGCCCACTGCTGTTAGCTCAGGAGGCCCGCCTGGAGGGGGGGACTCCCAGCACCCTCCACTCCCCAGCCCTGCCCTCACCTCCCTCAGCACTGCCTGCCCACTCTGATTCCTTTGCTAAACCTTTAATCTCCTGTCTCTGCCTGTCTGACTCCAGATTTGGCTTTTCTTTCCCTCCCCAGCTTCTGCCTGGCTCTTTTGAGTTCTCTCTGTCCATCTATCTTTGTATCTACAGGGCCTCAGTTAGGTGCGTTTCTTTCCCTCGTGATACCCTGGTCTCAGGAGTTTCTGTGCAGACTTCTCTAAACACTGAAGAGCTAGTGGTGGGCACAAGTGGGAATAGCCCATCCACCCCTTCCCCCGCCCAGCTCTGTCCTCCCCAGTCCAGCGATGTGGACACCAGGGAACAGCTCCTGGTGCAGATCATGGGGGAATGAACCTGCCTTGTCTACTCACAGAAGGTCCTGGGCCACCTCAGACCCTGGATTCTGGGTTCCTGCAAGCTTAGGGAAGCGATCTAATGCATCAGGGAAGGGTCACTCCAGCTCACCCTGCCCTCCAGAGTCTCTCCCTGGAAGGAGCGTGTGCTCAGGCAAAGGGCTCCTAGGCAGCCCATGTGCCCTGCTCATCTCTCTCATCAGTAAATAAATCTTTTGGGCTCTGTTTTCCCCCCTTTTAACTTAAAGTAGAAAGAGGGAGACAGTGCCCTACCTGGCTGAGAGCATATGTTACCATGTGCAAGGACCCAGGCTTGAACCCCCGCTCCCCACCTGCAGGGGGTAAGCTTCACGAGCAGTGAAGCAAGTACTGTAGGTGTGTCTCTATCTTTCTCACCCCTCCCCTCTCAATTCTCTGTCCTATTAAAAAAATAAACGGGGGGGGGGGAGTCTTTGTCCAAGGATGTTGGGTCTTGTCAAATTGGGTGCTAGGGAAAAAGAAGGGGGTGGGGGAGACAAAGAAGAGAGCTTTCCAGCAGCTACCAAGCATGGTGTGCCATGTGGTGCTAGGGGCAAGAACTCAGATCCTTGCATATGGTACAGAAAATGCTGTATCAGAGGAACTATCTCCCATCCCCAAGAAATAAACAAAGAGGGGTGGAGGTGGGGCCTGGTAGAACACAGGACTTGCATGCCTGAGGCTCCTGGTTAGATCCCCAGTGCCAAACGTACAGAGTAGTTCTCTTGCTTCTCTCTCTTGTTTTTTTTTTTTTTTAAGATTTTATTTATTTATTAATGAGAAAGACAGGAGAGAGAAAGAACCAGACATTCCTCCGGTACATGTGCTGCCAGGGATTGAACTCAGGACCTCATGCTTGAGAGTCTAGTGCTTTAGCTACTGTGCCACCTCCCGGACCATGCTCCTCTCTCCTGTAAAACTCTATCTCAAAGTAAATAAATAAAGTAAATGTTGTGGCCTGGGAGGTAACACAATGGATAAAGCACTGGATTCTCTTAAATAAATATTTGTTAAAAAATTTTAATGAAAGACCAGATAGGGATCAACTCAGTCTTATGGTGGTGCTGGGGATTGAACCTGGGAGCTCAGAGCCTCAGGCATGAAAGCCTTTTGCATAATAATTATGCTGACTCCCCAGCCCAGTATTGGTCCTGAGTCTTAGCCCCCACCCCCAACATCTCATTTGTCAGAGAGATGGTTCCAAATCTCTTTCTCAATAAATTAATTAACGGGGGTTGGGCAGTAGTGCAGAGGGTTAAGCAGATATGGCGCAAAGCTTAAGGGTTGGTGGAAGGATCCCGGTTTGAGTCCCCAGCTTCCCACCTGTAGGGGGTCACTTCACAAATCGTGAAACAGGTCTGCAGGTGTCTATCTTTCCTCCTCTGTTTTCCCCTCCTCTCTCGATTTCTCTCTGTCCTATCCAACAACAACAGTTATGACAACAATAATAACTACAACAAGGGCAACAAAATGGGAAATATAGCCTCTAGGAGCAGTGGATTCGTAGTGCAGGCACCGAGCCCCAGCAATAACCTTTAGGCAAATAAAATAAAAAATTAGTTAACAGTAACTGCTAGATGGATTGGGGAGACTATATAATGGTTATGCAAAAAAAGATTCTCATCTGAGACATTGTGTTCCCAGGTTCAATCCCCAGCAACTCACCACAAGCCAGAGCTGGCCAGTACACTGGTCTTTCTCTGTGTCTTTCTGTATCTCTCATTAAAATTTAAAAAATATTAAAATAAATTAATATTAGAAGGAAGCCTATTGAGGGAACAGTAGCTGAGGAGAGGGGAATTTGGGAGAGAGGAGACCAAAGGAGATTGGAATTGTCTCACATGGGAGAAGGGCAAGCACTGAAGTCCAGACTTTTTTTTTTTAATGAGTTTTTTATTATCTTTATTTATTTATTGGTTGGAGATTGCCAGACATTGAGATGGAAGGGGAAGATAGAGAAAGACACCTGCAGCCCTGCGTGTGAAGCCTTCCCTCTGCGGGTGGGGACCAGGCACTGGAACCTGGGTCCTTGAACATTGCAACATGTGCGCTCACTCAGGTGCGCCTCCACCTGGTCCTGAAGTCTATATATTTTTTTATTTTTATTTTATTATTACCAGAGCACTGCTAAACATCTGGTTTGATGGTGGTGCTGGGGATTGAACCTGGGACCTTTGGTGCCTCAGGCATGGAAGTCTTGTTGAATAACCACTGTGCCCAGTGAAGTCCAGATTTAAATACTTCAGGGGGGGTGGCCGTACCAGTTAAGCACACATAGTACGAAGCGCAAGGATCCCAGTTCGAGCCCCTGGCTCCCCACCTGCAGGAGGGTCGCTTCACAAGCGGTAAAACAGGTCTGCAGGTGTCTACCTTTCTCTCCCCTTCTCTACCTTCCCTATCCCTATCAATTTCTGTCTGTCATATCCAGGAGAAAAAATAATTGAAAAATGGCTGCAAGAACAGTGGATTCATAGTGCAGGTACCAAGCCCCAGCAATGACCCTGGAGGCACATACATACATACATACATACATACATACATACATACATACATCCTGAGCAGCCCAGAGACGGCACAGTGGATAAAGTGTCAGACCCACAAGCATAACGTCCTGAGTTCCATTCCCAGCATCAGCATCTCATGTGCCAGAGTGATGCGGTTCTCTGTCTCTCTTTATCATAAATAAACACATCTTTAAGAATAAAAAATACAGAGCTGGTAGGTGGTGCCGCGGGTTAAGCGCACATGCGCAAAGCGCAAGGACTGGGTAAGGATTCTGGTTCAAACCCCAGGCTCCTCACCTGCAGGGGAGCTGCTTCACAGGCAGTGAAGCAAGTCTGCAGGTGTCTATCTTTCTCACCCCCTCTCTGTCTTCCCCTCCTCTCTCCATTTCTTTATGTCCTATCCAATAACAACAATAATAAACAACAAGGGTAACAGAAAAAGAAAGAAAAAAAAGTCTCCAGGAGCAGTGGATTTGAAGTGCAGGCACCGAGTTCAAGTGATAACCCTGGAGGCAAAATAAATAAATCAATCAATAAATAGGGTGGGATAGCATAATGGTTATGCAAAGAGACTATTTTTCTCTTCCTGCTCTGTCTTCCCCATCTCTCTCAATTTCTCTCTGTCTTATTCAACAACAGTAACAGCAATGACAACAACAATGGAAAAAAGATGGCCACAAGGAAGGGGCCAGGTAGTGGTGCACCTGGCTGAGAGCACATGTTATAATGAGCAAGGGCTCAGGTTCAAGTCCCCGGCCCCCACCTGCAGGAGGAAAGCTTCATGAGTGGTGAAGCAAGACTGCAGGTGTCTCTTTCTCCCTTTCTATCTCCCCCTTCCCTCTTGATTTCTGGCTATCTCTAGCCAATAAATAAAAATAATTAAAATAAAAAAAGGTGGCCACCAGGAGCAGTGGACTCATAGTACAGGCACCAAGCCCCAGCAATAACCCTGGAGGCAAAAAATTAATTGATTAATTAATTAATTAATTTAAAAATACATCATGCAGCAGTCTGAGAGGTAGTACAGTGGATAAACTGTTGGACTCAAGCATGAGGTCCCGGTTAGGATCCTCCACACCAGAATGATGCTCTGTTCTGGTCTTGTTTTCCTCTTTCTCTTATTAGTAAACAAGATCTTTACACACGCACGCACACACACACATACACACACACACCATACAATACTGGAGGTGCAGTGGCCCCAGAACAGAGGAAGCCCAGTGACAGGTCCCAGGTTTAGCTCCAGCCCTTCTCTGCTTCCAGGGCGAACTCTACGCTGCAAGGCTTTCTACAGTGTCAACGGCTCCGTGTACTGTGAGGAGGACTATCTGGTGAGTGAGGTCTTCCCTAGCCTGGCGAGCAGCTCCCTGGGGTTCCACGCTGTAGGTCTTTCTCAGCTTGTAACAGCCTCCGCTGGTCATTTTCTTTCCAGTTTTCAGGGTTTCAGGAGGCAGCTGAGAAATGCTGTGTCTGTGGGCACTTGATTCTGGAGAAGGTAAGCAGAGCGGGTGGACTCTGAGAAGAGGTCGGGGCAGGAGAGCTGGCACCAGATGTTCACCCTTACGCTAGAACAGCTGTTCTGGGTGGCAACCCTCTGCCCAGGGCATCGAGTCTGGGCTCCTGGAATCTGGCTCCTCTCACATCCTACGGGCCCGACCAGGCACTCTCCTGAGCAAGGAGTGTGGGCCACTGGGTCTTAGCCGCCTGCTTACTGAGCTCAGTTAGAATTCAGTTTTCTTTTCCGTGGTAAAGGGGCTGGGTTAGAGCAGGAGTTCTCAGCCCAGCAACGTAGCGGGTCACCAGGCAAAGAATCCTAATGCTTGGGAGATCGGACTCAGGAAGACTTTTGGGGTGGGACCAGGCTCCTACACACGCCCTAGATTCTCTCAGTTTGTAGCTAGGCCTGGGAACCACTGAGTGCAAAGACCTTTTTTTAGATTCATTTATTTTTATTTTATTTTTAAATTATCTTTTATTTATTTATTGGATAGAGACAGCCAGAAAATGAGAGGAAGGGGGATATTGAGAGGGAGAGAGACAGACACCTGCAGCCCTGCTTCACCACTTGTGAAGCTTTCCCCCTGCAGGTGGGGACCTGGGGGCCTGCGCACTGTAAAGTTTACGTTCAGCCAAGTGTGCCATCACCCAGCCCCTAGATTCATTGATTTATAAGAGAGGAAATCACTCTGGTGGGACCAGGGGGTGGTGCACCTGGTAAAGCACACACATAACTGTGCACAAGGACTCAGGTTCAAGCCCCCGGTCCCCACCTGCAGGGGGAAAGCTTCTTAAGTGGTGAGGCAGGGCTGCAGGTGTCTCTCTGTCTCTCTCCCTCTCTATTTCCCCCCTCCCTTTCTCAATTTTTCTGTCTCTATCCAATCATAAATAAACATTTAAAAAAATTTTATATTTTCCCTTTTGTTGCCCTTGTTTTTTATGGTTGTTGTAATTATTGTTACTGATGACATCATTTGTTAGGTAGGACAGAGAGAAATGGAGAGAGGAGGGGCAGATGGGGAGAGAAAGACAAACACCTGCAGACCTGCTTCACCACCTATGAAGCGACCCCCCTGCAGGTGGGGAGCTGGAGGCTCAAACTGGGATCCTTACGCCGGTCTTTGCACTTTGCACCATGTGCGCTTAACCCACTGCACTACCTACCGCCCGACTCCCAATAAACATGGAACCTTATGCTTAAGGGTCCTGATGATTTATCCACTGGGCCACAGCCTTTTTCCAGAAGGGTAGCAGGGGGTTGGATGCAGTGAGTAGAAGCCGCTGGCAGTATGGTAGGGAACGGGGAAGAGAGCTGGGAGACTGATCCTCCTCCATCCCTGAGGCAGATCCTCCAGGCAATGGGGAAGTCCTATCACCCAGGCTGCTTCCGCTGCATCGTTTGCAACAAGTGCCTGGATGGCATCCCCTTCACGGTGGACTTCTCCAACCAGGTGTACTGTGTCACCGACTACCACAAGTGAGTCACTCCTTCCCTGGGGAGGCAGTGTGGCCCTGGGCTCAGGGTGGCCGCACTAGGCTCACCCCGCTTCCCGCCCTCTCTCTCTTTCAGAAACTATGCTCCCAAGTGTGCGGCCTGTGGCCAGCCCATCCTCCCCTCTGAGGTCAGTGTGTCTGGATTCTCCTGCAGGGCAGCCAGTGCCACTGCCTCTGGGGAGGGGACAGGGACACGTGGCCTGGCCTCCCGCAGGAAGCAGTGGTGCTGAGGAATGTCCTCTGCAAAGATTCCCGTGTGACTCTGCTCTCGGGGTCACCACCCTGACCCTAACATCCGGGCCCGGACATGTCTGACAGCTTCCCTGGGCCTGGACCCCATCTCCTCTATCCTCAGCTAGAGGAGGGACTTTGTGGTCAAGGCTACCATATCCCAGACACAGACACGGGCTGGGGAAAGGTGGGAGAGCCCAGAGTGCTGGTAGGATTCGTGCTGGTGTGGTGAGGGCAGGATGCACCGAAGTAGAGAAGCTAGAAACTGCTGAGCAACCGGATGCCAGCAAATCAGTCCTCGGCATAGCCTGTGTGATCTGTGCCAGCTGCCTCTTTCTGGTAGTAGGAGGAGCCCTGAGGCTGAGGGATGGAGTCTTCTCAGAGCAGCACCAGGAAGGGAAGGGGCAATTTCTGCAAAGACCCACTACAAAGAGCCTTTTGGAGGCATCCGTATGGATTTTCCCACTGAGGGTCTATCTTGCTGCTCTCATCATATTTCAGGGCTGTGAGGACATTGTGAGGGTGATTTCCATGGACCGAGATTATCACTTTGAGTGCTACCACTGTGAGGTGAGTGTTTGGGGCCAGGACCTGGAGAAGCTGGGCGGGTGTGTGTCAGGGGGGAGACAATGGACCAGACACTGGGTGTCGGGTTCTAGAACTGACTGCTATAGGGTGGAGCTCCGGGGTTTGGCAGGCCAGGAAGCGCTCTGACCCAGTTCCAGGCTTGTTCTAGCCCTCACAGTACTCTGGTGGGGCCAGGTTGTTGAGTCCTTTCTGCACCTGACTTCTCTAACCAGACTAAAACTAGGAAGTTGTGGCAGCCACTGCAAATGCGAACCTGTCTTTATTATCGCTGTAGCAGCGCCACCTGGTGCCTGGCTGAGGGATTTTTTTTTCCGATTCCTTTGGGGACTCCATTAGGCCCTTGCTTCCAAGTTAGGAGTCTGATGCAGAGCAGAGCAGACACAGTGAAGGTTCCTCAGACTTCGTGCCCTTCCTCCCTAGGACTGCCGGATGCAGCTGAGTGACGAGGAAGGCTGCTGCTGCTTCCCTCTGGATGGGCACTTGCTCTGCCACGGCTGTCACATGCAGCGGCTCAGCACCCGACAGCCCCCTGCCAACTACATCTGAGCCGCAGTCACCACTGCCGCCGTCGCTGCCGATGACAGACCCCTCTGGCCAGCGAGCCCCTCTGAGGTCAGCGGAGGCAAGGAATGTCCTCTCCGAGCCTGACAGAAGAGCCTCTTGGGAAAAGGGTCCCAAGGGCCAGAGAGACCCAAAGATCACAACATTCCAAATGGATTGTGGAGGAGAAGACGTCCGGTTGCGCCGGCATGGGGGTGACTGGCCTCCCCACCACGTGCAGCCTGTGCTGGAGCCGACGCCCAGGCACCGCAGGCTGCCTCATGTGCCTCAAGGGCTGACTTCATGTGTGCCTCCCGTCCATGTGTGCTTGTCCTGTTCTGTTTCTGGATCATGATGTGTGTGGGGGGAGTATCAAGGGAGCCCCTCACTCTTGTACTCCACACGAGAGTGAGTCAGGCGTGAGGTCACCCTGGCTGTCACCACAGTTATCTCGTCTTTACCTGGATGCAGCAGTGGACATGCTGAGCCAGCTCTAGAAATGCTGGGTTATTCCATGAGCACCTTTCTCTGAGAAGGGCGGCCCAGCTTAGAAAGGTGAGGCAGGTTGGGGGGTGGGGGCTGCTGCCGCTTGTACTGCCTGTATCTCAGGGACTCACTCGGACCTGGGGCGGTCAGGTGGGTGCCTGCACTTGGTTTCTGGTGTCAGCTGGAGGAGGTAATGAATTGGTCCCTGGGCATGGAGCTCCAGGCTTGCCCCACTTCCTGCGTGCTCCCCAGCTGACGGGCACGGAGGCCCCCCGGCACAGCCTATGCACACGTGAGCATGTCACACACTCTCTCACTCCCTGCTCAGGTCCTTCCTGCCCTCGTTCCCTAGCAGTAACTCACCCTTCTAGACCTCTGAGATGCAGGATGTTAGCCCCTGTAACCTCCCTCATTCCCCCACCCCCAACACCCAGGTTCTGAGGAGCTGGAGGAGGAAGGCACTGACTTGGCTCTAGCCAGTGGTGTTGATGTTGGTTCACCTAAGGGTAGACTTCTTAAGCCAGTTCCTTGTGGTAAACATTTAGCAGGTCTACCAAATTCTTGCTGACCACTGGGTTATTTTTGGGTTTTGTTGTTGTTGTTTGTTTTTGCCACAGGATTATTGTTGGGGGCTCAGTGCCTGCATCATGAATCCATTGCTGTTCACAACCTGTTTTGTTTTTCTTTTTCTCCTTTCATACGGAAACAAGGGGGAAGAAACACCTTCAGCACTGCCCCACTGCTTGTGACGTCTCCCCTTTCCCTGCACTTGGGGAGGACCTGAGGCTTGAACTCAGGTCCTCACACATAGTAATGTGTGCACTCTACTGTGTGCACCACTGCCCAACCACTGAGGTGTTTTTATCTATTTAGGTGTTCTATCTTTTATTATTATTTTTATTTGTCATGCTTAAGTTTCTAGCAATAAATATAATCGGTGCGGATATTTTGTGTATCTTTGTGTGTATGTCTGTATTTGTATATCTTTACAAAAAAAGATGCCCTGAAAAATGAAACAATTTCAACAAGGGCAACAAAAGGGAATAAATAAATATTAAGAAAAAAATTATTTTAAAAAAATGGAACAATTTTTTTTTTTTTTTTGGTAAAGGCTTCTATGTTTTGGCTAGATGTCTACATTTCTGCTGCTAAAATGACACAGTAGCCTAGGAGGTGGCACAGTGGATAGCGCTGGACTCTCAGGCACGGGCCCTAAGTTTGATCCCTGACATTATATAAACCAGAGTGACGCTCTGCTTCTCTCTCTCTCTCTATCCATCATGAATAAATAAGAGTCCGTGAGAAAGCTCACTTGCATGGTGCACCGCTTTGCCGTGTGTGTGGCCAGGTTTAAGCTTGGCTCCCACTGCTGTAGTCAGTCTCTCTCTGCCTCTAACTACCACTAATAGTTTGAAATGCTCTTGTATCCTCCCCCTCCCCCCACTATAGTCTTTGGTTTGGCCCAGTGATCCTCACACAGGTGATTTCACCACCTGGGACAGTATTCAGATACGCAGAGACAGAGACAGACAGATGGGGAGAGACACCACAGCACCAAGCTTCCCCCAGTGCCTTAGCTCTCCCGTGGGTATGATTATTTTTTTCTTTATTTCAATTTGATGGGACAGAGAGAAACTGAGATGGGAGGGGGAGAGTGACAGAGAAGGGAGACACCTGCAGCACTACTTCACCACTCAAGAAGCTTCCTCACTACAAAAGAGGAGTGGAGGGCTGAACCCAGCTTCCTGCACAGAGGCCGCCATCTAGCCTAGATAGTCCATTTGTTTGTTTTCCTAACCCAGATTCAAGCACAGATCATTCTTTGCATTTAGGTGTTATGCCTTTTTTTTTTAAATAATCTTTTATATTTATTTTCCCATTTGTTACCCTTTTTTATTGTTGTTGTAATTATTGTTGTAGTTATTGATGTCGTTAGGACAGAGAGAAATGGAGAGAGGAGGGAAAGACAGAGAGGGGGAGAGAAAGACACCTGCAGACCTGCTTTACCGCCTGTGAAGCGACTCCCCTGCAGATGGGGAGCTGGGGCTCGAACCACAATCCTTACACTGGTCCTTGTGCTTTGCACCACGTGCACTTAACCTGCTGTGCTACTGCCTGACTCCCCTGGTGCCATTATTTATGTATTTCACCAGCACATCACTCAGCTTGGGTTAATGGCTGTAGCTTGGATTAAATTTGGGACCTCTGAGCTTCAGGCATGAAAGTCTTGTATAATCTTTAAGCTGTCTCCCAGCCCACCATTGTATTCTTCTTTTTTTTTTTTTTCTTTTTCTCCAGGGTTATTGCTGGGCTCGGTGCCTGCACCATGAATCCACCGCTCCTGGAGGCCATTTTTCCCCCTTTTTGTTGCCCTAGTTGTTGCAGCCTCCTTGCGGTTATTATTGCCATTGTTGACGTTGCTTTTTTTGTTGTTGTTGGATAGGACAGAGAGAAATGGAGAGAGGAGGGGAAGACGGAGAGAGGAGGGGAAGACAGAGAGGGGGAGAGAAAGATAGACACCTGCAGACCCGCTTCACCGCCTTTGAAGTGACTCCCCTGCAGGTGGGGATCCGGGGGCTCGAACCGGGATCCTTATGCCGATCCCTGCGCTTTGCGCCACGTGCGCTTAACCCACTGCGCCACCGCCCGACTCCCCCCACCATTGTATTCTAAACAGAACAGACTTGTAGCATATTCATCAATTGATTAACAAAGGTTATAAGATAACAGCAAAAAGCGCAAGGGTGAATGTGCTAAATATTTTTTTTTTCTAAAAATTTATTTATTTATTTATTCCCATTTGTTGCCCTTATTGTTTTGCCCTGTTGTTGTTATTGACGTTGTCGTTGTTGGATAGGACAGAGAGCAATGGAGAGAGGAGGGGAAGACAGAAACGGGGAGAGAAAGATAGACACCTGCAGACCTGCTTTACAGCTTGTGAAGCGACTCCCCTGCAGGTGGGGAACTGGGGGCTCGAACCGGGATCCTTATGCTGGTCCTTGTGCTGAACCCTGATCCTTTGTCTTCATTTTCTTGTCACTTAGCGCATCATAGTGAAAATGATGATTCCTGAGAAGAGAAATTCTGCATTCCGAGATGATTCTAAAATTGACTGATGATCTTTTTTTTTTTTTTTCACCAGAGCACTGCTCAGCTCAGGCTTATGGTGGTGCAGGGGACTTTGGAGTCTCAGGCATGAGAGTCTCTTTGCATAACCATTATGCTATCTACCCAGGCCCAGATGATCATTTAAAAAAAAATTATTTTATTATTTATTTTCCCTCTTGTTGCCCTTGTTGTTTTATTGTTGTAGTTATTATTTGTTGTTATTGATGTCGTGTTGTTGGATACGACAGAGAGAAATCAGGAAGTCAGAGGGGGAGAGAAAGGTATATACTTGCAGACCTGCTTCACCGATTGTGAAGTGACTCCCCTACAGGTGGGGAGCCGGGAGCTCGAACCGGGATCCTTATGCCTGTCCTTGCACTGCGCCACTGCCCGACCCCCAGCTGCTGATCATTTTAGGGCAGGTAGGTGGTGCACTCAGTAGAATGTACACATTACTACAATGTTCCAGGTTCAAGCCCCTGAGCCCCATCTACAGGGGACAGGATTCATGAGTGGTGACGTGGTGCGACAGGTGTCTCTCTTTCTCTCTGTCATCCCCCCTTTCCCTCTCAATGTTTATGTCTAGCCAATAAAATAAAAATTAAAAGACTGCTAATTAACCTGAGAAAGAAGTTCCTGGGAAAGAATCTGAAGGAGCCAGGTAATCAGATTCAAGCTGCTGAGGACCAGAGAGAGACGTGGGGGAGGGGGGACTGAAGGTAGGGGTGGTGTTGGAGTAGGGAGGGACAAATGTTCTGAAACTAGATTAGCCTTCCACATGCTGAGACTGCTTCTGCACTGTTACTATTACACCAGTGACTACAAAGGCTCCGTGACTGGGAACTTTTCTCAGCAGGCTGCTCTAAGCCTGGGAATCCAGATAAGCGTGGATAACTTTGCGGATAACTTTACAGGCATCCCCTTCAGTTCTTTAACTCTTGGCATTCTTGTCCTCTCGGTCACTATTTGTCCTGCTCTGATCTTGGCCTCCATCTGGGGCTCACTGCTGATTCTTTTTTAGGTTCACTTTAGGGCTTGGGAGATAGTATAGTGGTTATGCAAAAAGATTTCATGCCTGAGGCTTTGAGCTCCTAGGTTCAATGCCAGCACCACTGTAGAAGCCAGAGCTGAGCAGCGCTCTGATAAAATAATAATAATAATCCATGTAAGCTGGCAACATAGCTCACCAGGATAGTGCACTGCTTCGCCTCATGCACAACCTAGGTTTGAAAGTTTAGGTGCTATGGTCTCGGTCTCTCTCTCTCTCGCCAGTGTTGCCATCTGATGGGAACAGGCCCAGAAGGCAGGCCATCCCCATACCCCAGTCACCACTGGCTGGTTCCCAGCATGCCCTGTGCAGGAATTTCCCTGCTCCCTGTTTGCTGGCAGACCTGTCAGTCTTATTTGTTCCATTTAGTGTTTATGGTCGATAAAGATTCATGGGGTGCTGCCGAGCCCCAGGTGACCAGGTAAACCTTTGTTTGGTCAACTTGCACTGGCTTTTTTGTCATTGGCCACAAGTCCTGAGGTGTAGAGAGAAAAAAAGTAAATCAATTGTGGATTTTCTTTCTGTCTGAGATTTGTTTATAACTAGGGAGGAGAGGAAGTGACAGGGAGAGGGAAAAGGAAAGGGAAAGAGAATCAGAGCATCGCTCTGGCACATGGGGACTTAACTCAGGACCTCATGCTTGAGTGTTTAGTGGCTTTATGCACTGCGCCAGCTTCTAGAGAGACAGCTGGCAAAGAGTCTCCCAGAAAAACACTTAGTACAGCATACACCTTATTGCGCATAAGGACCCAGATCTGAGTCCCTGACATCACATGAGAGCACCACGCAAAGGGGAAGCTTAGCAATAAGTGGAACGGAGTTGGGCAATAGCGCAGCGGGTTAACGCAGGTGGCACAAAGCGCAAGGACAGGTGTAAGGATCCTGGTTCAAGCCCCCAGTTCCCCACCTGCAGGGGCGGGGGGTCGCTCCACAAGCGGTGAAGCAGGTCTGCAGGTGTCTCCCCCTCTCAGAGTCTTCCCCCTCCTCTCTCCATTTCTCTCTGTCCTATCTAACAATTACATCAATAACGACAACAATAATAACTACAACAAAAAAGGGAAAATAAATATAAAAAATTTTTTTTTAAAAGGAAGGGAACAGAGGGAAAGAGAGGCAGAGAGATACCTGCAGCACTGCTTCACTACTGGCAAAGCTTTCTCCCTGCATGTGGAGACTGAGGGATCAAACCTAGGTCTTTGTACATTGTAACATATGTGCTTCAACCAGGTGAACCACCATCCAGCCACCCCCCACACCAACCTTGTAAAAAAAATAATAAAGAAGGAAGAAAGGAGGAAAAGAAAAATGTCTATGGGCAGTTATACAGGCTCAAAGCCAATGTGAAAACCCTGGAGGCAAAATTTTTTTAAAAATCAGAAATATCATCTACCTCAGTTTATTTTTTATTTTATTTTTATTATCTTTATTTGATAGAGACAGCCAGAAATCAAGAGGAAGGGGAGGAGCCGGAGAGGGAGAGAGACGCCTGCAGCCCTGCTTCACCCCTTGTGAAGCTTTCCTTCTGCAGGTGGGGACTGGGGCTTTGAACCAGGGTCCTGGACTACTGTAGCATGTGTACTCAATCATGTATGCCACCCCCACATTTATTTATTTATCTGTTTATATTTTGTATCACCAGAGGCCTATGCATACTATTTTACCACTCCAAGCCAACATATATATATATATAGAGAGAGAGAGACAGAGACACCATAGCACAGGACCTCCCCCCAGTGTCATCTTTGCACTCCCCATGTGATACCAGGGGGTCAGAGTTGGGCAGCACACATGTCAAGGCAGACATCCCAGCTGGTAAGCTACCTCTCGGGTCCCCTACTCCCTCCCTTTCAAAGCACAGTAGAAGCCAAAGCCAATAGCCTGCAGAAAGGCCCTGCCCTTGAGGAGGTCTGGTCTAGTCAGAGAGACAGATGCACATATAAAATGCCTCCAGAAGATTATGAGCAACATGTTAACAAGTGCAAAGTAATGGAGCGTCATCAACAGAATACCTCCTGTGACACAGAGCAGACGACAGAGGTGACAGAGGTGAGACTTCGTCTGGCCTGCAGTGTAGATAAGAAGTGGCCGACCGCAGGCTGCAGCCTGTCCCCAAATGTATTCCATGTGGCCCACCAGAAGGCTTTTGTTTTGAATACTAATTAGAATTCTAGTTGAGGAGGGAAATGAATGTAGGAAGAACTCAAGGTTTCATGCTTGAGAGTCCAATATTTTACCCACTGCGTCACCTGCTGGGCCCTATTATTATTATTTTATCATCACCATTATTATTTATGTTGTCATCTCTGGGGCTTTGCTGCTCTGAGAGGACTTTTTTCAGATACAAGAAAAGAGAAAAGGCAGAGAGAGAGAGAAAATAAAAATAGTACCAAAGCTTCCTCCAATGTGGAGGCGGGGGTGGTTTTAAACCTGGGTCACACACATGACATGTCACACACTATCCAAGTGACCTGTTAATAGTTCGCCAGCCCCCAATATATCTACTATTACTATTACTATTACTATTACTATTACTATTACTATTACTATTACCACCGCCAGGCTTATACTGCTGGGGCTTGGTGCTTGCATGGCTGCCAGTTCTTAGCAACATCGCCCCGCCAGATATTCATCGGGATGCAGCATCATCTAAGTTCATTTCCCACGTCTACGCTCGACCGGACCTGCCAATATACGCGGATATCTTCGCCCACCCTGTCCGACGCTTGACGTCTCGTCACCCAATCTGGTCCCCTACGCCTACACTGAACTTCTCTGTTCCAGTCTCTTGGAAACAGAGCTGGCAGTCAGCTGAGGTCAAGAACAAACACCTCATCACAGACCCCTGCAAGCGTCAACCCGGCTTTGACCTAGCACGTTATGATTGGGCCCTCCTCAATCGCTATCGAACAGGCCATGGCCAGTGCGCCGCTATGTTCCATCGCTGGGGAGCCAGAGACGACCCGAACTGCCCCTGCGGCTCCAGACAGACTATGACCCACATAGTCAATGACTGCCACCTCTCCAGATTCAAAGGAGGTCTCGAAACTTGACATCAGGCTCAACCTGACGCTGTTGACTGGCTACGGAAGAAGGGCAAACGCTAGAAGAAGAAGGTGCTTGCGTGAACCTCCTGAAGTTCCCCCCATTGCAGGTTGGGGCTGGGGGCTTGAACCCATGCCCTCCACATGGTAACACATGTGCTCTACCAAGTGCTCCCCCAAATATATACATGATAGAGACAGAGAGAAATCTAGAGGGAAGTGAGAGGGAGAGAGAGAGACACCTGCAGCACTGTTGCCTTCCTTGCAAAACATCCGCTTTGCAGTTGAAGAATTGGGGCTTTGAACCCAGGTCCTTGCAGGCTGTAACCTCTGTTCACCAGGTGTGTCACTGCCCAGCCCCACCCATATGTTTTTTTCCCCAGGATTACTCTGGGGCTCCGTGCCTGCACCACGAATCCGCCGCTCCTGGAGGCCATTTTCCCATTTTGTTGCCCTTGTTGTTGTCATTATTGTTATTGTTGCTGTTGATGTTGTGGTTGGATAGGACAGAGAGAAAATGAGAGAGACGGGGACACGGGGAGAGAAAGCCACCTGCAGACCTGCTTCACCGCTTGTGAATCGACCCCTCCTGCAGGTGGGGAGCCGGGGGCTCTAACTGGGGTCTTTGAGCTGGTTCTTGTGCTTCATGCCATGTGCACTTAACCCACTGTGCGACTGCCCGGCCCCCCCTTTTACAAAATATTTTATTTTTGAGAGAGTGGCAGAGAGAGAGAGAGACAGAGAAACACCAGAGCCCTGCTCAGCTCTGGCTGGTGTCAGTGTGAGACATGGCTACCTTTTTAAAAAAATTTTTTTTTTTACCAGAGTCCCACTCAGCTCTGGTTTATGCTGATGCAGGGGATTGAACCTGTACTTTGGAACCTCAGGCATGAGAGTCTCTTTGCATAACCATTATGCTATCTACCCTTGCCCCCCTCCATATGTTTTGTTTTTGTTTTAATAGTCAAACTGCTGGATGTGAGATAATAATACAAGGTCCTGGTTTCCCTATTAAACAAGTTACTGTAAAAGGTGTTGAGGTGAGGGCTAGTTTGAATACTTGCATAAGGGCCCAGGACAAGATGAGGGAAACTTTACTGAGATAGAAGGTCCAGATTGTTAATAAAAAAGACAGTCACCAAACTGTACAGTATAGGCTGGCCCTATTTTGTTTCTACAGTTTCAATACTATGCCTATAAAGGGAAAGGGGTCTGAAAGGGTAGACACTGAATTGTTACTGGTGATTTCTGAGGACATGTCTTGCTGTTGGCCTATTTTCTATTTTTATGCAGTGTGTGTGTGTGTGTGTGTGTGTGTGTGTGTGTGTGTGTATGGACTGCCCTGCAATCATAATAAATGGTTACAAATAAAATCACCAGTTGCCAGCACTGACCATTCCAGAGGCCTGATGTAGAAATCTGAAATGGGATGTGAAGAGCCTCTCTGCATCTTAGGGTGTCACCACAGGGACTGTCAAGCTCCCATTCTCTCAAGGCTGGGTACTGAATGAGGGTGGCTACTTTCCACCCCTCCTCTCAGTGTGTCACCGTCCCCTCCACTCTCATCTGTCTCCTTCCAGTAGTGAGTATCTGCCCAACCCCCACAGATTTCTGAGTCAGTAAGCCTTGATTCTGATGATCCCGTGGAGTCCCCATCTGTGGAGAAACCTGCCCCCCCCATCATTGATCATTCAAAGTAAGTGATAAGTTCATTTTGAAATGCTACCCAAAAAAACCTTTTTTTTTTTTTTTTTTCAACCAGAGCACTGCTCAGCTCTGGTTTATGGTGGTGCAGGGGACTGAACCTGGGACTTTGGAGCCTCAGGCATGAGAGTCTCTTTGCATAACCATTATGCTATCTACCCCTGCCCGGAAAAAAAAACATTTGTGTTGGGAGTCCGGCGGTAGCACAGTGGGTTAAGCACAGGTGGCACAAAGCGCAAGGACCAGAGTAAGGATCCCAGTTCGAGTCTCCTGCTCCCTGTCAGGGAGTCATTTCACAGGTGGTGAAGCAGGTCTGCAGGTGTCTATCTTTCTCTCCCCCTCTCTGTCTTCCCCTCCTCTCTCCATTTCTCTCTGTCCTATCCAACAATGATGATATCAATAACAACAACAATAACAACTACAACAACAAAGGCAACAAAAGGGAAAATAAATAAAATAAAATAAAATAAAAAAAGAATATTAAAAAAATGTCCAGAAAAAAAGAAAAAAGAAAACATTTGTGCCAGAATTATCGGAGCCTCAGATTTCTGCAAGACAGTCCGGTCCCAAGAATTGTAGATGTGACATTTAAATCTGTTTAGCTGCTTTAGTTGCAACCTGCCAACTAGCTGAGCAGATTTCAGAGAATGAAATAGAGAGTACTAAATTGCTAACTTCTTGTAGTTTGGGGTTTTCTTTGTTTATTTTTATTTATTTACTAATGAGAAAGGTAGGAGCAGAGAGAAAGAACCGGACATCACTCTGGTACATGTGCTGCCAGGGATTGAACTTGGGACCTCATGCTTGAGAGTCCAGTGCTTTATCCACTGAGCCACCTACTGGACCACTTATTTATTTATCTATTTTGCCACAATGCCTTAATCACATGAAACATTGTACAATTTGCCATATAAGTTCTAAAGTCTTAAATATGAAACTCCAAATGGCTCGGCTGTTATGCAAACAACTTTCATGTCTGAGGTTCCAGGTTCAATTCACAGTATCACCAAAGCCAGAGCTGAATGGTGCTCTAGTTTAAAAAAAAAAAAAAAAAGTGGAGGGGGTGGGCTGGTGGACTGGAGAGACAGCATAGTGGTTATGCAAAAGACTGATCTCTGAGACTCTGAGGTCCCAGGTTCAATCCACAGCACCACCATAAGCAAGAGCTGAGCAGAATTCTGGTGAAAAGAAACTCCACTATAGAGCCTCTACTTCCCCCAGTCCTGAAACCCTTGGGTAGGGCCCACTTTCCCGTATGCCTCTCCCAATCCATATCAAATAATATTGCATCTGCCGATCACAGCCTAACCAACGCAATGATTGCCACCTCAACATTTACTTCAGACTGTGACCAGAGACTTCACGTGTGGAATGACAACTCTTCAGCTTCATTACTCGGGTGAGACCTTTCCTTTCATAGTATACTCTAATTCCATCTCAGGTGGTTCACTTTCTAACAAAGTCCCAAAACCTAGATATACACCAGTTTCTGTGAGAGAGAGCATATATTCACACGTATCCGTAAACTACTGCAAAATATATACCTGAAAGCAGAAGTACACTAGAGTTTGCAGTGAGTACCCCCCTAACACTTCCTCTCCACTATTCCAAGCTTTGGGTCCATGATTGCTCAACAATTTGTTTGGCTTCGTATGTTAACTCTCTTTTCAGTCATCAGGTTCCAGATGTCATCAGGATGCCGGCCAGGCTTCCCTAGACTGAAGACCCCACCAATGTGTCCTGGAGCTCAGCTTCCCCAGAGACCCACCCTACTAGGGAAAGAGAGAGGCAGACTGGGAGTATGGACCGACCAGTCAACACCCATGTTCAGCAGGGAAGCAATTACAGAAGCCAGACCTTCTACCTTCTGCAACCCACAGTGACCCTGGGTCCATGCTCCCAGAGGGATAGAGAATGAGAAAGCTATCAGGGGAGGGGGTGGGATATGGAGATTGGGTGGTGGGAATTGTGTGGAGTTGTACCCCTCCTACCCTATGGTTTTGTTAATTAATCCTTTCTTAAAGAAAAAAGAAAAAAAAGTGGAGGGGGGGCTGGTGGACTGGAGAGACAGCATAATGGTTATGCAAAAGACTCATCTCTGAGACTCTGAGGTCCCAGGTTCAATCCACAGTACCACCATAACCAAGAGCTAAGCAGAATTCTGGTGAAAAGAAACAAAAGACATAGGTATATATAAATAAAATATTTAAAGAAGAAAGAAATAAAGAAGAAAGGAGAGAAAGAAAGGAAAGAATACTCCCACACCTATGGACATCTAATCTTTGACAAAGGTGCCCAGACTATTAAATGGGGAAAACAGAGTCTCTTCAATAAATGGTGTTGGGTGTGGTCCAGAAGGTGGCATAGTGGTAAAGCTTTGGACTCTCAAGCATGAGGTCCCGAGTTCGGTCCCCTGGCAGCACAGAGTGATATCTGGTTCTTTTTCTCTCCTCCTATCTTTCTCATAAATAAATAATTTTTTTTAAATGGTGTTGGAAAAAATGGGTTGAAACATGCAGAAGAATGAAACTGAACCACTATATTTCACCAAGTACAAAAGTAAATTCCAAGTGGATCAAGGACTTGGATGTTAGACCACAAACTATCAGATACTTAGTGGAAAATACTGGCAGAACTCTTTTCCGCATAAAATTTTAAAGACATCTTCAATGAAACGAATCCAATTACAAAGAAAACTAAGGCAAGTATAAACCTATGGGACTACATCAAATTAAAAAGCTTCTGCACAGCTAAAGAAACTACTACCCAAACCAAGAGACCCCTCACAGAATGGGAGATCTTTACATGCCATACATCAGACAAGAGGCTAATAACCAGAATATATAAAGAACTTGCCAAACTCAACAAGACAACAAATAACCCCATCCAAAAGTGGGGGGAGGACATGGACAGATTATTCACCACAGAAGAGATCAAAAGGCCGAGAAACATGAAAAAATGCTCCAAGTCTCTGATTGTCAGAGAAATGCAAATCAAGACAACAATGAGATACCACTTCACTCCTGTGAGAATGTCATACATCAGAAAAGGTAACAGCAGCAAATGCTAGAGAGGTTGTGGGGTCAAAGGAACCCTCCTACACTGCTGGTGGGAATGTAAATTGGTCCAATCTCTATGGAGAACAGTCTGGAGAACTCTCAGAAGGCTAGAAATGAACCTACCCTATGATCCTGCAATTCCTCTCCTGGGGATATATCCTAAGGAACCCAACACATCCATCCAAAAAGATCTGTGTACACATATGTTCTTAGCAGTGCAATTTGTAATAGGCAAAACCTGGAAGCAACCCAGGTGTCCAACAACAGATGAGTGGTTGAGCAAGTTGTGGTATATATACACACAATGGAATACTACTCAGCTATAAAAAATGGTGACTTCACCATTTTCAGCCCATCTTGAATGGACCTTGAAAAATTCATGTTAAGTGAAATAAGTCAGAAACAGAAGGATGAATATAGGATGATCGCACTCTCAGGCAGAAGTTGAAAAACAAGATCAGAAAAGAAAACACAAGTAGAACCTGAACTGGAATTGGCGAGTCGCACCAAAGTAAAAGACTCTGGGGTGGGTGGGTGGAGAGAATACAGGTCCAAGAAGGATGACAGAGGACCTGGTGGGGGTTGTATTGTTATATGGGAAACTGGGGAATGTTATGCATGTACAAACTGTTGTATTTACAGTTGAATGTAAAACATGAATTCCCCAATAAAGAAATTAGAAAAAAGAAAAAAAAAAGAATACAGACCCAAGAAGGATGACAGAGGACCAATGGGGGTTGTGTTGTTATATGGGAAACTGGGGAATGTTATGCATGTACAAACTGTTGTATTTACAGTTGAATGTAAAACATGAATTCCCCAATAAAGAAATTTTAAAAAGAATAAAAATAATAAAAAAGGAAGGAAAGAATAAAGAGGGCAGGGCAGACAGCATAATGGTTGTGCAAAGAGACTCTCACGTCTGAGGCTCCATAGTCTCAGGTTCAATCCCCTGCACCACCGCAAACCAGAGCTGAACAATGCTGCTCTGGTAAATAAAAAATGAAAGAGTGGTCCGGGAGGTGGCACAGTGGATAAAGCATTGGATTCTCAACCATGAGGTCCCCAGTTCGATCCCCAGCAGCACATGTACAGAGTGATGGCTGGTTCTTTCTCTCTAATCTTTCTCATGAATAAATAAATGAATAATTTTTAAAAATGAAAAGAATGAAATGAAAGGGAGAGAGGAAGGAAGAAAAAGAAAGAAGGGGGTGGGGACTTAGCAGAGGGGTAAGCGCACATGGCGTGTAGCACAAGGACTGGCATAAGGATCCCAGTTCGAGCCCCCGGCTCCCCACCTGCAAGGGGGTGGGGGTCGCTCCACAAGGGGTGAAGCAGGTCTGCAGGTGTCTGTCTTTCTCTCCCCCTCTCTGCCTTCCCCTCCTCTCTCCATTTCTCTCTGTCCTATCCAACAACAATGACATCAATTACCACAAGAATGTTAACAACAAGGGCAACAAAAGGGAAAATAAATAGAGAAAGAGAGAGAGAGAGAGAGAGAAAGAAAGCAAAGGGAGTCAGGAGGTAGCTCAGTGGGTTAAGCGCACATGGCAAAAGTGTAAGGACAGGCATAAGGATCCCGGTTGTTGGCCCGGCTCCCCTGTGGGGAGCTGCTTCACAAGAGGTGAAGCAGGTCTGCAGGTGTCTATCTTTCCATCTCTCTGTCTTCCCCTCCTCTCTCCATTTCTCTCTGTCCTATCCAACAACGACGACATCAAATAACAACAACAATAATAACTACAACAATAAAATAACAAGGGCAACAAAAGGGAATATTTAAAATAAATAACTATTTATCAGCTCAGCATGTTTCTGCCATACAGCAACAGCAGCAGCAGCTCAACCTGGCAGATGTGAGAGTCGCACACTTTGTGCTTCACTTAGAGCTCTCCAAAATGACACTGGCCTTCTGAATCAGTTTCACTGACTGCCTCTTATTTCGCTGGTAAAAATGATTTCAGTTTCTCCTCTTCTAATGCAAATTTCTCAGCTTTTCCAGTATTGTCAGCATTTCCAACCAGGCCTTGTTTATCTGGGACTTTATATAGTGTCTCACAGTAAAGCTGGGCATATTCAGGCTTATGTCACAAAGGTTTCCACCAACAGACAGGCAACCTGGGACGCTGCCACAGGCTGCTTTAGAAGTGCCCTTGGGGGAGTCGAGCGGTAGAACAGCAGGTTAAGCGCATGTGGCACGAAGCACAAGGACCAGCATAAGAATCCCAGTTCAAGCCCCCGGCTCCCCACCTGCAGGGGAGTCGCTTCACAAGAAGTAGGTCTGTAGGTGTCTATCTTTCTCTCCCCTTCTTTGTCTTCCCCTCCTCTCTCCATTTCTCTCTGTCCTATCCAACAACGATGACATCAATAACAACAACGACAATAACTACAATAAAAAAAACAAGGGCAACAAAAAGGAATAAGTAAATAAATAAATAAAGTGCCCTTGGAAGGGTTAAACAATTGTAGAAATGAGACATTGGGAACGTTTGTTCAAAAATTTTCATTTGATGTCATAGGTTGATTACACATTTTCTCTATCCACTTGTCTCCTTCTAAATCATGCACTTATAGTGACCATGAAAATTTCTAGCTTAATCATCAATAGTTGTGCTTCTGAATACCTTCATTTTCCAGTGAAACTTATTTGAAAATATCTTGACTGCCTATAGTTTTTTTTTTATTATTGAAACTAGTTTCTATGTCTATAATGCCATGATGTATTCTTTGCTTCTTGTCTGCAGATACTTTCAAACTGATGTGACTTGTTTTTAAATACTTTCTCTTCTTTTCTTTCTCCTCCTCCTTCTTCTACCAGAACACTGACCAGCTCTGGTTTATTTTAGTTTTTAAAAATTTTATTTATTTATTATTGGATAGAGACAGAGAGAAGTCGAGAAGGAGGGAAAATAGGGAGACACAGAAACACCTGCAACCCTGCCTGCTTCACCACTCCTGAAAAAGGTTCCCTCCTACAGGGAGAGAGCAGGGGCTTGAACCCAGGTCCTCCACATTGTAATGTGCTCACTTAACCAGGAGCACCACCACCTGGCCCCCAACCAGCTTTGGTTTATGGTGGTGCAGGAATTGAGCCTGGGACTTCTAAGTCTCAGGCATGAATACTCTGGTTTCTCTTCAGATCACATAAATCTTTCGCCTTTTACTAAGTCTCAGGCTTGAAAGTCTCTAGCATAACCATTATGCTACCTCCCTGCCCTAAATACTTTTTCAGTTGAGTGCACCAGTTAACAGTGTTCAACGACCCAGGTTAGAGCCTCTAGTGGTGAAGCAGTATTGCGGGTGCCTCTCTGTCTATCTCCCCATCTCCTCTACTCTCTCAGTGTCTGACTGTCTCTATCAATCAATAAATAAAGATAACAAAAAGAAAAAAAATTCTAAGCAAGGGCTCAGTTAAGGGTGATGCCAAGGACCAGTAGCTAGCTTCATGTCCTGATTTTTGAAACAGATCACTTAAGCCAGAATTTTCAGTGTCAGTTTTCTTTTCATACTTTATTTATTCTTGGATATAGAGGAAGAGAAATTGATAGGGGAGGGGAAGATAGAGAAGGAGAGAGAAACACACTGCAGCCATGTTTCACAGTCCCTGAAGCTTCTCCCCTCAGGTGGGACCAGTGACTTGAACCTGAGTTCTTGTGCACAGTAATGTGTGCGCACACCAGGGGCACCACACCACCTGGCTCCATCAGAACATATTCTACAGTCAGGGAGCTAGACAGCACCATGGTTATTCAAAAGATGTTCATGCCTAATGCTCTCAGGTCTCAAGTTCAATCCTAAGCACTACTACAAACCAGAGCTGATCAGTGCTCTGATTAAAAATAAAAACAGGGAGAGAGTTGGGCAGCGAGTTAAGTGTACATGGAGCAAAGTGCAAGGACCAGTGCAAAGATCCCGGTTCGAGCCCCCAGCACCCCACCTGCAAGGGGGGGGGGGTCGCTCCACAAACGGTGAAGCAGGTCTGCAGGTGTCTATCTTTCTCTCCCCCTCTGTCTTCCCCTCCTCTCTCCATTTCTCTCTGTCCTGTCCAACAATGATGACAACAACAATAATAACTACAACAAAACAAGGGCAACAAAAGGAAAAATAAATAAATAGAAACAGGGACCAGGTGGTGGTGCACCTGGTTAAGTGCACATAGTCGAAGTGCAAGGACCCTCACAAGGATCCGGGTTCAAGTCCTGTAGGGGAAAGAGTTCACAAGCAGTGAAACAGGTCTGCAGGTGTGTCTGATTTTCTCTTCCCCTCTCAATTCTCTCTGTCCTTTCCAATAAAATGGGAAAAATGACTCCCAGGAATAGTGGATTTGTAGTGCAGGCACCGAGCCCCAACAATCACTCTGGAGGTAAATAAATAAATAAACAAACAAATAGATAGATAAATAAATTGGGGGCAGGCGGTGGCACACCTGATTAAGCACTCAGATTACAGTAAGCAAGGACCCAGGTTCAAACCCTGATCCCCACCTTCAGGGGAAAGCTTCACAAGTGGTGAAGCAGGGCTGCAGGTGTCTCTCTGTCTATTTCTCTCTCTCTATCTCTCTCTCCCCTCTCAGTTTCTCTCTGTCTCTATCCAATAATAAATTAATTAATTAAATATTTTAAAAGGGGGCTGGACGGTAGTACAACGGGTTAAGTGCACCCATGGTGCAAAGCGCCAAGTACTAGCGTAAGGATCTCGGTTCAAGCCAACTCCCCACCTGCAGAGGTGTCGCTTAGCAAGCAGTGAAGCAGGTCTGCAGGTGTCTATCTTTCTCTCCCCCTCTCTGTCTTCCCCTCCTCTCTCCATTTCTCTCTGTCTTATCCAACAACAACAGCTATAACAACAACAATAACAACCGCAACAAGGGCAACAAAATAGAAAAAAATGGCCTCCAGGAGCAGTGGATTCATAGTGCTGGCACCGAGCCCCAGCAATAACCCTGGAGGCAAAAAAAAAAAAAAATCCTATAGCATCCTGGGAGGTGATGTAGTGTATAAAACAATCTTTTTTTTCCTTTTCCCCAGCCCCGTTCTAAAGCACTGGATTCTTATCTCTGAGGCCCTGTATTCAGCCCCTGGCACTGCACACGCCGGAGTGATGCTCTTGTTCTCACCGTGTGTCTTACATCAATTAATTTTTAAAACACTTTTAAAACTAAATATAAGGAAAGGCAAGAAAAAGATTAAACTAAGTATACATTCTACTCAAAAGTTTCCATTCCTTTGAGAAATAAACTACCCAAAACTCACCAGAAACTTTGATCTTTGGGTCTAAGAAGTGGCGCAGTGAGTAAGTCATTAGACTCTCAAGCACAAGGTCCTGAGTTCAATCCCTGGCATCACATGTACCAGAGTGATGTCTAGTTCTTTCTTTTTCTCTCTCCTATCTTCCTCATTAATAAATAAATAAATAAAATCTTTTGTTTAAAAAAAAGAAAAGAAACTTTGATCTTTGCATCAGTGTTTTGTTTCTTAGCTAGAATGTGGGAATTAGAGTCCCTGCAATGTTGACACAATTGTTCTCAGCAAGCCTCCATTCTTTTTGGTGATTTTAAACAATGCAACAAAGAAATGACCACATCTGAAAGGTTAAGTAGACTTTTTCTCAGACTCTCATTTACATTTATCATCAAATTGAAAACACCTACATGAATATGTGCTGAGTACTAGATCAAGAGCAACACTTTTGAGAAAATAATTGAGCTAGGTTGTGGGAGGAGTTAGGCCTAATTTATTTTTCTTTCTTAAAAAAGACTATTCCACTTTTCTGACACTTTATTTATTTAGACTTGTTGATTTCTTTTTTTTTTTAATATTTATTTATTCATTTTCCCTTTTTGTTGCCCTTGTTGTTTTATTGTTGTAGTTATTATTGTTGTTATTGATGTCCTCATTGTTGGACAGGACAGAGAGAAGTGGAGAGAGGAGGAGGACTCGACAGAGGGGGAGAGAAAGACAGACACCTGCAGACCTGCTTCACCGCTTGTGAAGCAACTCCCCTGCAGGTGGGGAGTCGGGGCTTGAACCGGGATCCTTATTCTGGTCCTTGTGCTTTGCGCCACCTGCGCTTAACCGCTGCGCTACTGCCCGACTTCCTAGACTTGTTGATTTCATATTATGATAGGACAGGCAGAAATTGAGAGGGGATGCAGGAAATAGAAAGGGAGAGAAATGAGGTCGGGCGGTAGCGCAGTGGGTTAAGCGCACGTGACGCAAAGCCCAAAGACGGGCGTAGGGATCCCGGTTCGAGCCCCCGGGTTCCCACCTGTAGGGGAGTCGCTTCACAGGGGGAGAAGCAGATCTGCAGGTGTCTGTCTGGCTTTCTCTCCCCCTCTCTGTCTTCTCCTCTCTCCATTTCTCTCTGTCCTATCCAACAGCGAACGACATCAACAATAACAATAATAACCATGGTAGGGCTACAACAAGGGCAACAAAAGGGGGGAAAAAATGGCCTCCTGGAGCAGTGGATTCATGGTGCAGGCACTGAGGCCCAGCAATAACCCTGGAGGCAAAAAAAAAAAAAAAAAAGGGAGAAAAAGAGAAACAACTGTAGCACTGCTTTACTGCTAGTGAAGCATCCCCCTACAGGTGGGAACTAGAGGCTTGAACCCAGGTCCTTGTGCATTCTAACATGCACACTCAACTAGGTGCGCCACCACTCAGACCCATAACTTATCTTTGTATGCATCCCCACTCTGCCCAGAACCTTTTCTCCTAGGAATCAATATCAGGAAAACTTGAGTGTGTTCTTGGTTTTCTCATTAAAGAACAGAAGGAGCCAGGAGAGAGCATGATAGCTATGCCAAAAACTCTCATGTCTGAGACTCTGAGGTCTCATGTTCAATCCCTGCTACCACCATAAACCAGAACTGAGCACTGCACCTCTCTCTTTCTCTTCCTGTAATGGAGGAGGAGGAGGAGGGGAAATGAGGGAGGAGGGAAGCCCACCCCCCCAATGGTACACCTAGTTAAGTGTTCACAGTACAGTGCTCAAGGGTGCAGGTTCAAGCCCCTGGTTCCTACTTGTAGGGGGAAGTTTCATGAGTGGTGAAACAGGGCTGAAGGTGTCTCTGTCTCTCCCTCCTCCTCCCCTCTCAACTTCTCTGTCTCTATCCAATAATAAATATATAAATAAGAGAGAGAAGGAGAAGATTGAAGAAGTGAGTGACAGAAGGGAGGAGGCACATGATCACCAAAGCCATGTGTTCTTCTTATGGACATTCCTGTCCTCCCCCCAATAAAACGGATAAATTAGGGAGTCAAGCGGTAGTGCAGTGGGTTAAGCGCACGTGGCACAAAGAGCAAGGACTGGTGGAAGGATCCCAGTTCGAGCCTCCAGCTCCCCACCTGCAGAGGAGTCTCTCTCAAATCTGCAGGTGTCTGTCTTTCTCTCCCCCCTCTGTCTTCCTCTCCTCTTTCCATTTCTCTCTGTCCTATCCAACGACATCAACAATAACTACAACAATAAAACAACAAGGACAACAAAAGGAAATAAATAAATATTTTTAAAAAAACAGCTAAATTAGAGGGGGAAGTGAGTGACTGTATTCCCATATGGCATAGGAGAAGGTGAGCTGAACAACACAAATGAAAAGGCCAAATCTTTTAGGTCACAAATGAAACTAAATAAAGGGTTAGTCTGTGGGGCAAGGCCTGACAAAAATCAACAAGTAGATACATAAAGTGTTGCTTTGGCTCTCTCTCTCATTAGTAAATAAATGAGTAGTTTGAAAGATCTATATAGTACTTTTTTTTTTTTTTTTTTTTTTTTTTTGCTTCCAGGGTTATTGCTAGGGCTTGGTGCCGGCACTTTGAATCCACTGTTCCTGGAGGCCATTTTTTCTTTTTTTTTTTTTTCCCTTCTTTGGACAGGCCAGAAAAAAATTGAGTGAGGATGGTAAGATATAGAGAGGGGGAGAGAAAGCTAGATACCTGCTGACCTGCAGGTGGGGATCAAGGGCTTGAACCATGTCCTTGTGCCTACTGCCTAGGCCCCTATATAGTACTGTCTATTTCCATTCGGTTCCTTGAGAAAGTTTTTAAATTCCTCTAGTATTATCATCTAAACTGCACTTTTGACACCTTCTTGCTGCTGTATGTTACTTGCTTTTCATGTGCAAATCTTCTCAACAATATTACAAACTTCTCCGGGGCAGGGAGGGTGTCATCTTTATCTCTGTGTCTTTCCCAAGGCACTAAATAAGTACTTAATAAGTGTCAATTTAAAAACACCTCTCTTTGATAGTCTTTCCAAAGGACTTTCTCAGCCATTATCTCATCTGATCATTACATCAACACAAGGAGACTGGAGGAGCTAGAAATATGTTAATTCTTCCTTTTGACAGATAAGGAACCTGAAGCTCAAGGTCACGCAGCCATTTGCTTGAGACTGAGACGGAGTAGATAATCGCACAGGAAGGTCTGCCATGGCAGTCTTCTCTACCCTGTTCTTCTTCTCTTTCTCCCCCTCCTTCAACATTTCACTTTTGAATTTCACTTATTTACTTATTGGATAGAGTCAGACTGAAAGGGTGGGGGTAGATAGCATAATGTAACCATGCAAAGAGATTCTGATGCCAGAGGCTTCAAAAGTCCCAGTTACAATCTCTGAACCACCATAAGCCAGAGCAGTATTCTGGTTAAGAGAGAGAGAGAGAAAGAGAGAGAGAGAGAGAGAGAGAGAGGAGGGGGGAGGAAGAGATATACAATACTGGTTCACAAGTCATGAAGCTTCCACCTGCACGAGGGGACAGGGCTGGAGCAGGGTGGGGACCCTGAATCCAGGTCCTTGTGTGTCACAACACCTCTGCGCTCTCCCACCTGATCTCTCTCTCTCTCTCTCTCTCTCTCTCCCTCCCTCCTCATGCTTGAGAGTCCAGTGCATTTATCCAACTATGCCACCTCCTGGACCACCTCCTGGACCACCTCCTGGACCACCCTGACCTCTCTCTCTACCTGAAGGTCACTTCACCCTTCGTCATCTCCCCACCCCCCACCCCCCAGTACTTTACAGCCACTTAAGAACACTTGACAAATCTGAGAGACGGGTTTCAGCAGGTTCTGAGCAAGCCCTGAGTCACTAAAGCATGTGCTTTGTTGTTTTGTTCCAAGTACCATTTGCTGGGGACATTACGCCTAATATTCAATGATGCTGCACTACAGAGACGAGGAAGCATAAATGATTCTTAAAAGCCTCCGAAAAAAAATGACAGCACTTTAATATTAAGCATGAAAGGTGGCAGCTGACAAGATGACCAGGGATATTAAAAAAAAAAAAAAAAAAAAGACTTACTTATTATGAATGAGAGAGAGAGAGAAAGAGAGAGACCTGAACACTGCTCAGCTCTGGCTTATGGTGGTACCAGGCAGAGATCTAAAATTCTGCACTGGATCACACCATTTCTCACATTGTTACAAGTGCAGAAAGGAAAAAGGAAATCTGTCACTCTTTACACACTTAGCTCTGAGAGTTTTTCTACCACTGCGGATTATCAGCTTCTCCAATGATTTGAGGACCTAGATGCAGTTCTTAGTATCAAATGCAAATTTTTTAAAATATTTATTTAATTTATTTATTCCCTTTTATTGCCCTTGTTGTTTTATTGTTGTAGTTATTATTGTTGTTGTCGTCATTGTTGGATAGGACAGAGAGAAATGGAGAGAGGAGGGGAAGACAGAGAGGAGGAGAGAAAGATAGACACCTGCAGACCTGCTTCACCGCCTGTGAAGCGACTCCCCTGCAGGTGGGGAGCCAGGGTTCGAACCGGGATCCTTATGCCGGTCCTTGTGCTTTGCGCCACCTGCGCTTAACCCGCTGCACTACAGCCCGACTCCCATAAATATTATTTTGCCACCAGAGTGATCATGACAATTACATCCTTCCTGGTGGTTATTTTTATTTCATTTGCTAGGACAGAGAGAAATTGAGAGGGGGAAGGGGGAAAAGAGAGACACCTGCAGCCCTCTTTTACTGTTCCTGCACATTCTCCCTGTAAGTGGACGCCAGGGGAACTTGAACTCAGGTCCTCACACACGGTAACATGCATGTTCTACTAGATTTACCACTGCCTGGCCCCATCAGCTATTTTTTAAACAATTTCTTATTTTATTAGTGATTTAATATTGACTTATGAAATTACATGTCAACTGGGGTAGACTTCCACACTCTTCCCACCACCAGAGTTCTGAATCCCCTCAGATATTTTTTTTTATTTATTAATGAGAAATATAGGAGGAGAGAGAGAAAGAACCAGACATCACTGTGGTACATGTGCTGCCGGGGATTGAACTCAGGACCTCACGCCTGAGAGTCTAGTGCGTTAGCCACTGTGCCACCTCCCGGACCACCCCTCAAATATTTTTTAAAAGACTTATTTATGAGAGAGAAAGAAGGGAAGAGAGAATCAGAACATCAATCTTACCCATGTGATACTGGGGTCTGAACTCATCCTTTTAAGTCCAAAGCCTTAGTCACTGCACTAGCTTCTGTATCAACCATCGAACAGCTGCACATAGACTTCACCTAACTAGAGTCCGATCAACTGGTGGTGGAGGGAGGGGTTTGTAGATTCTCAGACAAGAGAAGTAGAGGAGAAAACATATAAATGGTTCAATTGCTGCCACCACAAGCCAGATCTGAGCAATGCTCTGTTCTCTCACAAAATAAATAAATAAATAAATAAATCTAGGGGCCCGAGAGGTGGTACAGTTCAAAAATCCTTGGACTCTTAGGTATGATGTCGTGAGTTCAGTCCCTGGCAAACATATGCCAGAATGATGCTCTGATTCTCTTTCTTTATTTCATTAACAAACCAACCAATCTTTTTTTGAAAAAATTTTATTATCTTTATTTATTGGCTAGAGACAGCCAGAAATCAAGAGGGAATGGGGTGACAGAGAGTGAGAGAGACACCTGCAACACTGCTTCACCACTCAAAAAGCTTTCCCCCTGCAGGTGGGGCTCAGGGGCTTGAACCCGGGTCCTTGGACACTGTAGTGTGTGTGTACTTAACCAGGTGTGCCATCACCTGGCCCCCCTAAATAAATCTAAAAAAAAAATTAGGGAGTCGGGCAGTAGCGCAGTGGGTTAAGCACAGGTGGCAAAGCGCAGGGACCAGAGTAAGAATCCCGGTTCCAGCCCCCGGCTGCCCAACTGCAGGGGAGTCGCTTCACAGGCGGTGAAGCAAATCTGTAAGTGTCTGTCTTTCTCTCCCTCTCTCTGTCTCCCCTCCTCTCCATTTCTCTGTCCTATCTAACAATGACAACATCAATAACAACAACAATAATAACTACAATAAAACAGCAAGGGCAACAAAAGGGAAAAATAAATAAATGTTAAAAAAAATTAGACAGATGATATATTGCACCAAAGTAAAAGACTCTTGCCCCCACACCTATGGACATCTAATCTTTGACAAAGGGGCCCAGACTATTACATGGGGAAAGCAGAGTCTCTTCAACAAATGGTGTTGGAAACAATGGATTGAAACATGCAGAAGAATGAAACTGAACCACTGTATTTCACCAAATACAAAAGTAAATTCCAAGTGGATCAAGGACTTGGATGTTAGACCACAAACTATCAGATACTTAGTGGAAAATATTGGCAGAACTCTTTTCTGCATAAATTTTAAAGACATCTTCAATGAAACGAATCCAATTACAAAGAAGACTAAGGCAAATATAAACCTATGGGACTACATCAAATTAAAAAGCTTCTTCACAGCTAAAGAAACCACTACCCAAACCAAGAGACCCCTCACAGAATGGGAGAAGATCTTTACATGCCATACATCAGACAAAAGTTCAATAACCAACATATATAAAGAGCTTGCCTAACTCAACAACAAGACAACAAATAACCCCATCCAAAAGTGGGGGGAGGACATGAACAGAATATTCACCACAGAAGAGATCCACAAGGCCGAGAAACACATGAAAAAATGCTCCAAGTCTCTGATTGTCAGAGAAATGCAAATAAAGACAACAATGAGATACCACTTCACTCCTGTGAGAATGTCACACATCAGAAAAGGTAACAGCAGAAAATGCTGGAGAGGGTGTGGGGTCAAAGGAACCCTCCTACACTGCTGGTGGGAATGTAAATTGGTCCAACCTCTGTGGAGAACAGTCTGGAGAACTCTCAGAAGGCTAGAAATGGACCTACCCTATGATCCTGCAATTCCTCTCCTGGGGATATATCCTAAGGAACCCAACACATCCATCCAAAAAGATCTGTGTACACATATGTTCTTGGCAGCACAATTTTTAATAGCCAAAACCTGGAAGCAACCCAGGTGCCCAACAACAGATGAGTGGCTGAGCAAGTTGTGGTCTATATACACAATGGAATACTACTCAGCTGTAAAAAATGGTGACTTCACCGTTTTCAGCTGATCTTGGACGGACGTTGAAAAATTCATGTTAAGTGAAATAAGTCAGAAACAGAAGGATGAATATGGGGTGATCTCACTCTTAGGCAGAAGTTGAAAAACAAGATCAGAAAAAAAAAACAAAACACAAGTAGAACCTGAAATGGAATTGGCGTATTGCACCAAAGTAAAAGACTCTGGGGTGGGGGTGGGGGTGGGGGAGAATATAGGTCCAAGAAGGATGACAGAGGACCTAGTGGGGGTTGTATTGCTATATGGGAAACTGGGGAATGTTATGCATGTACAAACTATTGTATTTACTGTTGAATGTGAAACATTAATTCCCAAATAAAGAAATTAAAAAAAAAAAAAAGACTCTGGGGTGGGGGGAGGGGCTGGTCCTGGAACTTGATGGCAGAGAACCTGGAGGGGGTTGAATTGTTACATGAACAACTGAGAAATGTTACACATGTACAAATACTGTATTCTACTGTTGACTGTAAACAATCCCCTCAATAAAGAAAAAAAAATTAGATACAGCGGTGGGGATGGGTGGGGCACTACCTTCAGAGAAACAGTGACCTTTAGTCGAAGGCAACAGTCAGCTTAAGGTCAAGTGCAGGGAACAAGTCCAGCATTGCCACCTCTGCCAACACTGACTGTTCCTATTGGGGTCCCCCCCCCCCCCCCCCCCCCCCCCCCCCCCCCCCCCCGGGAGTGCAACCAGCCAGGGAGTACGGGAGCTCATTGGTCTAGGGGTGCTCAGGTGACCAGTCTGGCCAATGAGACTTGGGGAAAAGCCTGCAAGGAGCTGCTTTGGAAACTTGCTTCTCTTTCCTTCCTTCATGAATCTCTTGAACTTCTGAAGCTATCTTGAGACCAGGAGGGTACTGTCATAAGGCTGCAGAAAAACCCTGACGCCACAACTACTAAAAAGCTTTGGAACATCTAGCTCCAGATTTTATAGGTTCAACACAATAAATGTCCAGCTAGTTAACAGAGAGAGGTGAATGAAGGAAGAGAGAAAAAAGGAGAGGGTGGGGGTGGAAGAAAACTAGGAGGCAACTGACCTGGGGGGGCAGGTCGGGCAGGTTGCAGCTGGGGACACTGGGGCTCCCTGTGGGCGGCAGTGCTGGGCGGGTTCAGAAGGTCACTGACTCAGGTTTAGATCTTGAACAAGTCACCCGACCTGCTGATATTTGAGCCTTAGTTTTCTGATCTGAAAAATGGGTAAGAGACTGGCTTCCTCAGGGGAATGAGCCAGAAAGCAAAGTAAGGGAAACTTGGCGCAGCCCTGGACTCCTTTAAATCCATAATCAAAACTAGACACTGAGGCCGGGTGATAGCTGGGCTGTACAGGAGGATCATGCACGCCTGAGTCTTCTGGCTGGAATCTGGATGTTGCATGTGTCTGCTCCTGCTCTAGCCTATCATGTTAAACCTTTAGATGATTTAAATAATAAAATAATGTATCTTGCAGGGGTAGACAGCATAATGGTTATGCAAAGAGATTCTCATGCCTGAGGTTCCAAAGTCCCAGGTTCAATGCCCCACACCACCATAAACCAGAGCTGAGCAGTGCTCTGGTTTAAAAAAAAAAAAAAGTGTGGGGGGGAGTGGCCTGGAGGTGATGCGGTCAAGTGTACAAGTTGCTATGAGCAAGGACCCGGGTTCAAGCCCCCCGGTGGGGGGGCTTCTAGAGTGGTTAAGTAGGGCTGCAGGTGTCTCAGTCCCCGTGTCTAACTCCTCCTTCCCTCTTAATTTCTCTATCCCTATTAAATAAAAGAGAGGAAAAGGGGCCAGGCAGCGGCGCACATGGTTAAGCACACACTATAGTGTGCAAGGACAGGGGTTCGAGCCCTGGTCCCCACCTGCAGGGGGGAAACTTCACAAGCTGTTAAGCAGAACTGCAGGTGTCTGTCTCTTACCCTTTGCTTTCTCATTCTCTCTCTTTTAACCAGAGCACTGCTCAGCTCTGGCTTATGGTGGTGTGGGGGGATTGAACCTGGGACCTGGGACCCTCAGGCATGAGAGTCTCTTTGCATAATATTATGCTATCTACTCCGCCCATCTGTCTGCCTAGCTCTCCCTCCCCTTTCAATTTCTCTTTTTCCAATAATAAATAAAAAATATAAAAGAGAAAAAATAAGTCTTAGAAATAGCAGATGTTGGGAGACAGGCGGTAGCGCAGCGGGTTAAGCACAGGTGGCGCAAAGCACAAGGCCCAGCTTAAGGATCCCGGTTCGAGCCCCCGGCTCCCCACCTGCAGGGGAGTCGCTTCACAGGCGGTGAAGCAGGTCTGCAGGTGTCTGTCTTTCTCTCCCCCTTCTGCCTTCCCCTCCTCTCTCCATTTCTCTCTGTCCTATCCAACAACAAAAACTACAATAAAACAACACGGGCAACAAAAGGGAATAAATAAATATTTTTTTAAATGGCAGCTGTTAATTTTTCAAGAAAAGGGAAAGAAGCCCCGCCCCCTCCGGGCCCGCCTCGGTCCCGGCGGTTGGGGCTTTAGGGCGCGCGCAGGGCGAGGGGCGGGGCTACTGTTCCCGCCTGGACTTTAGCCCCGCCCCTCGCCCCGCGCGGCTTCCGCAGCCCTTTGCCTTACCAGGACCTTGCCCAGCGGTCCTGCATCCTTGCTTCTTCCCCCCCGCCCCAGCGAGACCTCAGAGTGAGAGGTTCCGGAACCCGGGTTCGGGTGGGCGGGCGGGCGGGCGGGGTCGGGGGGAGTGACGCTGCGGCGCGCCCGATCCGATCCATCCCTCTCGGCTTGGCCTTAGCGCCCCCGGGTTGCGCAGGTTTGTTCGAAGGTGCGGGGAGGAGGGCGCCCGGCGGGTGCGTCCTCGGGAAGCCTGGGCGGCTCAGACTGACGGGGCGGCGGCGCCGTGGGGCCGACTCCGCAGGGCGAGTCATCCCGGGTCTCGCGAGGGTCACGTCTGTGAAAACGCCGGGGAAACCGACTGCGCGTCAGTGCGGCGCCCAGCGGCCGCGCCGAGCAGACGGGAGGCCGCACGTCCCGGGGCCGCGTCCCCGCAGCCGCAGCCGCCGACGAGCGCGGAGTGGTGGGGAGGAAGGGAAGAAGAGAGGGAAACGGAATGAAAGGGAGGTGGGGGGAGAAAGTGGGCGGGGTAGATAGCATGGCGGTTATGCGAACAGACTCTCATCCCCGAGGCTCCGAAGTCCCAAGTTCAATCCCCCGCTCCCCATAAGCCAGAGCTGAGCAGTGCTCTGGGAAAAAACAGAAGGGGGAAAAAGAAGAAAGAGGAAAGGAAAGCGAGAGGGAAAGGAAAGAAAGAAAGGAAAAAAATAGCGAGAAAAAGAAAGGAAAAGACAGGTAAAAAAAAAAAGTAAGAAAGAAAAGCAAACCTACTGAGCAGTTGCCCTGGCTGTATTAAAATGTGGGTCAGTTCACACTGTCAGGCTGGAGTGTGGACTCTGAGACAGACAGACAGACAGACAGACAGACAAGAGTTTTCAGCTTCGAAACCTGACCTTCCCAAAAGCTGGTGATTTACTGGAAAAAAAAAATTGGGGTCAGTTTTTCCTTCCCTTGTGCGAAATTTGCCCGCAGAACTGACTTGCAGGCTTAGGTAAAGGATACACGGTTCTTGAAACTCGGAGCTGAACTAAGCAGTGACTTTTGTGGACTAGTTGATTGTGCAATTTTTTTTTTTTTTAAAAGAATTTATTCATGAGAGTGACAGGAGGAGAGGAAGAACCAGACATCACTCTGGTACATGTGCTGCCGGGGATCAAACTCAGGACCTCATGCTCGAGAGTCCAGTGCTTCATCCACTGCGCCACCTCCCAGACCACAACTTTGACTTTTTTTTTTAACCAGAGCACTGCTCAGCTCTGGCTTATGGTGATGCGGGGGATCAAACCTGGGGCTTTGGAGCCTCAGGCATGAGAGCCTGTTTGCATAACCATTATACTGTCTAATGCCTCCCAACTCTTTAATTCTTTTTTTTAGTATTTATTCCCATTTGTTGCCCTTGTTTTGTTGTAGTTATTGTTGTTGGATAGGACAGAGAGAAATGGAGAGAGGAGGAGAGAAAGACACCTGCAGACCTGCTTCACCACATGTGAAGCGACTCCTCTGTAGATGGGGAGCTGGGGGCTCGAACCCGGATCCTTAGACCCGTCCTTGCGCTTTGCCCCGTGTGCGCTTAACCCGCTGCGCTACTGCCTGACTTCCGACTCTTTAATTCTTAACCTTCTCCTCCTAAGCAAGAATTCCTGGGGGCTGGGTGCTGGTCCATGAGCAAGGATCCTGGTTCAAACCCCCCTGCAGGGGGGGAACTTCACCAGTGGTGAAGCAGGGTTGCAGGTGCCTCTCTGTCCATCTCCCCCATGCCTCTCAACTTCTCTCTGCCCTGTCATATAAAATAAAGTTAAAACAAAAACAATCCTATCGCACTTTCTCAGGTAGAAAAAGCTGTGGCACAAAACAGATTTCCATTAAATTCACACACCAGAGCAACAGCTGAGCTGCAAATTAAAGTTCTAGCCACCTGACTCCTCAGCTTCACCCCTCTAGACAGTGTTACCAAACAACTAGTTACTTTGATGTTACTCATAAAAGGAGGGGGTGAGCCAGATATCTTGTGAACATGAATTGTTAAATCATAATAACCTCCAGTGTCTGCCCTTTGAAGCTTGACAACTTACAGGGGGAGCGGGGGTGGGGGTGGAGCAAAAAAAAGTTTTTTATATATATGTATATGATAATGCAAGGGTAAATTTTTGTCTCCACGGTCCAAACTGCCCATCATTACTGCCCCCTTTGCATTACTCTATTCACTGTGCTCGGTGTTCTAGCGAAAACCTGATGGCTTTCCTCTGGGCCTCCCTGGCTGCTTTGACTTGCTTCTTTGGCATTGCTCTTCCCTCCCTGTCATCCTGCTTGGCCTGCCTTTTTTATTATTTATTTATTTATTTATTTATTTATTTATTTATTTATTTATTTATTTTTAACTGGTGCTATTAAAGTGTGGGATGAATGATTCTACGGTTAATTATCAAAAACTATTGACAGGTGATGCAGTGGACAAAGCATTAGACTCAAGCATGAGGTCTTGAGTTCAAACCCAGGCAGCACATGTACCAGAGAAATGTCTGGTTCGTTCTTTCTCTCTCCTATCCTTCTCATCAATCAATAAATAAAATCTTTAAAAAAAAAAAAAAACTGACAGGGCTGGCTGGTGAAACCCCTCACTTGGATAGTGCACTTGCTTTACTGTGGGCACGACCCAGGTTCAAGCCCAGCCCCCAGCACACCGAATGAAGCTTCTATGCTGTGTTCTCTTTCACGCTCTCTGTCTCAAAAACAACAGCAACACACAAAAAGAACTACAGACCTTAGATGAACAGGCACAAGGAACTATTAGGAGATTGGATAGCTGAATTGTTTGAGAGGTAAAAGCAGATGCCTGCTTCAGTTCACTCAGAACTGGACAGTAGCAGTCCAATGTTAGAAGGATGGAGGAAGGGAGGGACGGTTATCCTGTCTAGTGAAATGGGAAGGTTTTGTTGTTTTTTTTTCCCCCTGGGAGCACGTGGTAGCACACCTGGTTAAACAGTCATAGTGCGAAAGGACCCAGCTTCAAGCCCCTGGAAGCTTCATGAGTGATGAAGCAGGGCTGCAGGTGTCTCTCTGCCTCTTTCCCTCTCTATCTCCTTCTCCCCTCTTAACGTCTCTCTGTCTCTATCTAATAAGAAAAAAATAGAAATAAATATTTTTTATTGGATAGAGACAGCCAGAAATCAAGAGGGAAGGGAAAGGTAGGGAGGGAGAGAGAGAGAGACAGAGACACCTGCAGCACTGCTTCACTACTTGCAAAGCCTTCCCCCTGCAGGTGGGGGCTGGGCGCTCGAACCTGGGTCCTTGCACATTGTAACACAAGCGCTCAACCAAGTGCGCCACCACCTGAAAGAATCCAGCCTTGTGGGCACTTTCATCTAAAAAAAAAAAAGAAAAAAGAAAAAGAAAAAAGTTTTTCTTTCCGTCGGAAGCTCCTTACTAGACAGCTTGGAATACGTGGCAGTCTTTGCCTGCCCACGCTGAAGTCAGCTGCTAACAGATTCATGGAAGTGCTCAGGACCCAGGATGTGTTGGAGTTCTTCCGCTCAGAGCGATTCCCGAGCTTCCTTCTGAACTTGCAGACAACAGAAATTCCAGTCCAAGGTATTTTCCTCTGGAGCAGTCTGCCAGCTTATTCATCTTTTTGTTTTCCTTCACTCCACCTATAGATAAGAGCCTCAAGAAAATCCGATGGCTTCTGGGGATTTTTGCTTGCCTGGAGAAGGGATGGTAGTACTCCAACAAGGTAAGGGTAATCATTTGTAACAAGGCTGATGACTTAGCTAGGGAGCTTTTGGTTTGTTTCGGGTTTTTGTGGCACTAGGCAGTCAACTCAGGGCTGCTGTGTGTGGCTGCCTGGGCTCAGTTTTTCCTTTCTTTTTAAATATTTATTTTATTTTACTCAGAGAGATACAGAGAGACAGATAGAGAATCTAAGAGACACTGCCCAGCTCTAGCTTATGGTGGTGCTGGATTGAACCTGGTACTTCAGAGCTTCAGGTATGAAAGTCTAGTTGCAGAACCATTATGCTATCTTCCCAGCCATCTTTCTCTTTTCTTTTATGTTCTTAAAGATTTTATTTATTTATTTATTTATTTATTTTTTAAATATTTATTTTATTTATTTATTCCCTTTTGTTGCCCTTGTTGTATTTATTTATTTTTATTATCTTTATTTATTGGATAGAGACAGCCAGAAATTGAGAGAGAAGGGGCTGGAGAGGGAGAGAGATACAGAGACACTTTTTTTTTTTTTTAAAGATTTTATTTATTTATGAGAAAGATAGGGGAGAGAGAGAAAGAATCAGACATCACTCTGGTACATGTGCTGCCAGGAATTGAACTCAGGACCTCATGCTTGAGAGTCTAGTGCCTTAGCCACTGTGCCACCTCCTGGACCACACAGAGACACTTCTAACACTGCTTTACCACTCGTGAAGCTTCTCTCCTGCAGGTAGGGACTGGGGGCTTGAACCCGGATCCTTGCACACTGTAACATATGCACTTAACCAGGTGTACCACCACCCAGCCGCAAAGATTTTATTTATTTATTAATGAGAAAGGAGAGAGAGAGAAAGAACCAGACATCACTCTGGTACATGTGCAGCCGGGGGTAGAACTCAGGACCTCATGCCTGAGAGTCCAGTGCTTTATCTGCTGCGCAAGCTCCCAGACCACACTTTCTTTCTCTTTCTCCTTCCTTCCTTCCTTCCTTCCTTCCTTCCTTCCTTCCTTCCTTCCTTCCTTCTCTTCCTTTCTTCCTTCTTTTCCTTCCTTAGAGAGGAGAGTCAGAGACAGGTGAGCAAATCACAGCACTGCTCCGCCATCCATGGAGCTTCCTCAGAGTTGTCCATGCTGCCCCCATGTGGTGCAAAGTTTGAAAGCAGAGCTTGACCCCTAGTAAGATGCTACCCCCCCTTTGAAGAGAGACAGAGGTAGAGAGGCTGAGACAGTGACAGAGACGATAGCGACAAAGCCTCCTTCAGTGAGCTCACGCACATGGCGAAGCCGCGCACTGTCAAGGGAGAAGGTGCCAGTCTATGGGTGAACTCTCCTAACCCCTAGGAAGGTCTTTTTCAAGTTTTTGTCTTCTATAATAATAATTTTAAAAAAGAATTTGTACGGAGTCGGGTGGTAGCGCAGCGGGTTAAGCACAGGTGACACAGAGCTCAAGGACCGGCATAAGGATCCCAGTTCGAGCCCGCAGCTCCCCACCTGCAGGGGAGTCGCTTCACAGGCGGTGAAGCAGGTCTGCAGGTGTCTCTCTTTTTCTCCCCCTTTTTCCCTCCTTTCTCCATTTCTCTCTGTCTTATCCAACAATGGCAACAGCAATAACAACAACTACAGCAATAAAAAAACAACAAGAACAACAAAAGGGAATAAATAAATACTTTTAAATAAATTTGTAAAAAGAATTTGTAATGTACAACAGTATGGTTTCTCTCACAGAAACCTGTCTTTCTGGAGAGACTAGGATATGTGAATATATGTGAATATCCTTGAGTATATGGTTACTGGAAAATAGTACAGCACTGACCTCTGTTCAGTACCTGCTTGTACAGCAGACTAAAAAACTCAAGATATCCCACACCAGGGCAAGTGACTCAGAGGGCAGAGCCTGAGGCCCTGTGTTTGATCCCTGGCATTGCAAACTCTAGCTGTTCCTAGCTGTGTCAGCAAGCATCCCTGAAGATAAGGAGGGCCAGCAAGCCCCCCCAGGCTTCATTCCCGCCTATGCCTTGAATTTCCCTTCTTAGCTCCCCAAATCTCAGCTCCTTCCATCTTGCACATTGACCTGCCTTGACTTCTTCCCACATCTTAAGACCTTCCTGCACCTCAAATAGTGGATATTTGACCATTTCTGTATTGATCCATCAGTGCCTGGGGGTGGGGGGGCACAGGGGGGATATCTTATTCTCCAAAAGGACTTTTTCTGTGGTCCAGTGAATACAAATTCTAGTGTTTGGCATGTGACTAAAGCGAGATCCCAACAGAAAGTACACCATAAGAAAAATTAAAATAGAAGGCCCCTTGAGCATACGGGGTAACCTGAGAATCCCAGTTTCTCACGCTTGTTCTCATGTATCAACAACACAGATTTATTTCCATTACAGAGAATTTGGATAGCTAATGTCTTCATTTACTTTTTTTTTTTTTAACTTTATTTATTTGTTATTGGGTAGAGACAGAGAGAAATTGAGAGAGGGGGATATAGAAGGAAGAGAGACAGACAGACACCTGCAGACCTGCTTCACCGCCTGTGAAGCGACTCCCCTGCAGGTGGGGAGCCGGGGGCTCGAACCGGGATTCTGACCAGTCCTTGTGCTTCGCGCCAAGTGCGCTTAACCCACTGCGCTACTGCCCAACTCCTTTTTTTTTTTTTTTTTTAAATTTAATCAGAGCACTTCTCTGTTCTGGTTTATGTTGGTGCCAGGGATTGAACCAGCAGTTTAGGATCTAAGATAAGAAAATCTGTGGTATAACACTTTGCTATCTCCCCCACCCATGCTACATGTATTTCCCCCCTTAAGAATTCTAGTTATTTTAAGAAATACTACCCCTTATTTTTTTTTAATGTGTCTAATATTTTCCAACTGTATTTCCACTCTTCCTCCCCCCCCCTCCAGTATTATTTTATTGAGGAAATGTTGATTTAATGGATTGTTTTTACAAAGGTACTGCATTTCCGGGGCCGGGTGCTGGTACATCTAGCTGAGTGCACTCATTACAGTGAACAAGGACTCAGGTTCAAGCCCTTGGTCCCCTGGGACAGGGGAAAGCTTTACGAGTGGCTGTAGGTCTCTTGTTTGTCTCCCTCTACCTCCCATTTCCTCTCAACTCCTGGATGTCTCTATCCAATAAATAAGCAAAGATATTAAAAAATAAAAATTAAAAAAATGCCTCAGAAGCAGTCTTCTGTTAAAAAAAAAGGGTGGGGGAGTCAGGCCGTAGCGCAGCGGGTTAAGCGCACGGGGCACAAAGCGCAAGGACTGACACAAGGATCCGGGTTCGAGTCCCTGGCTCCCCACCTGCAGGGGAGTCGCTTCACAGACGGTGAAGCAGGTCAGCAGGTCTCTATCTTTCTCTCCCCCTCTCTGTCTTCCCCTCTCCTCTCCATTTCTCTCTGTCCTATCCAACAACGACATCAACAACAACAGTACTAATAACTACAAAAACAATAAAAAACAAGGGCAACAAAAGGGAAAATCAACATTTTTAAATAAAAGGTACTACATCCCTACTTTTAAGCTTTTAAAAATGTTAGTATGCTCATTCCTAATATCCAAACTAATATCCTTTTTTTCTTTCTTTTTGTATTGATTTTATTTTTTTAATATTTATTTATTTTCCCTTTTGTTGCACTTGTTTAACATTATTGTGGTTATTATTGATGTCGTTGTTGTTGGCTAGGACAGAGAGAAATGGAGAGAGGAGGGGAAGACAGAGAGGGGGAGAGAAAGATAGACACCTGCAGACCTGCTTCACCACCTGTGAAGCGACTCCCCTGCAGGTGGGGAGCCAGGGGCTCGAACCGGGAGCCTTTCGCTGGTCCTTGCGCTTTGTGCCCCGTGCGCTTAACCCGCTGTGCCACTGCCAGACTCCCTCTTTTCTTTCTTTTTAAAAACATATATATATATTTTTTTTATTGTTGTAGTTATTATTGTTGTTGTCGTTGTTGGATAGGACAGAGAGAAATGGAGAGAGGAGGGGAAGACAGAGAAGGGGAGAGAAAGATAGACACCTGCAGACCTGCTTCACCGCCTGTGAAGTGACTCCCCTGCAGGTGGGGAGCCGGGGTTCGAACCGGGATCCTTATGCCGGTCCTTGTGCTTTGCGCCACCTGCGCTTAACCCACTACGCTACAGCCCGACTCCCAAAAAAAAACATATATTTATTGTGGTCCGGGAGGTGGTGCAGTGGCTAAGGCACTAGACTCAAGCATGAGGTCCTGAGTTCGATCCCAGGCAGCACATGTACCAGAGTGATTGCTGGTTCTTTCTCTCTATCTTTCTCATGAATAAATAAATAATTTAAATATATATATATATATTTATTTATTTATTTTGGATCAAGACAGGGAAATTGATAGGTAAGAGAGATGGAGAGAGAGAGAGGGAGGCAGAAACACCACAGCACTGCTTTATTACTTGTGAAGTTTCCCCTTGCAGGTGGGGGCTGGGGGTTTAAGCCCTTTTCTCTATCATAAATGTTTGTGAATTTTAAGACTGCCTGTAGTTTATTTGTAGGCTTTTATTATTATTTTTTTTTTTAAATATTTATTTATTTATTTATTCCCTTCTGTTGCCCTAGTTGTAGATTTTTGACTACATTTTTGAAAATGACTAATCAGAGTTAAAATATTTCCCTATAAAAGCTGAGGTTCTCTTGAAAGGTGTACTAAGCTAAAAATTAAGTTCAATTATACAAAGTAAGTCTATCACTTTTCTTTCTTTTTTTTTTCTTCCTCCCTGTGGGGATTATGCCATTAAGTGTGCAGCAAACAGCTTCCTCCTTGTAACTTGAGTGAAGAAGACCTCTTACAGAATCCACACTTCAGCAAACTGTTGCTCAGTCTCTCACAGTATATGGATGAGAGTGGCTTAAGTCTCACCCTGTCAAAGGAGCAGGACCAGGTAAGGCTCTGGAAGAAGGAGCTGTCTGCTGAGAGAGAGAGAGAGAGAAGTTCCTTACCTGGGACCTTTTTGTTCTGTAGGCATGGCAGGAAGTTCGGCTGCGTAAGACAACATGGTTGAGGTCTGAAATTTTACAGAGAGTCATTCAGGAGCTGCTTGTAGACCACTATGTAAAGACACAAGACACACATTTAACTTCTGAGGACAAAAAGGTAAGAAGGCAGCAGAGATGAAGTAGGAGCTGGGGAGCAGCGGTCTGAATAGTCAAGCCAAGTGTGACTGCATGTGGCTGTTAGTTTGGGGCATATAGAAGCTGTGAGTAGTGGTTATCAAAAAAGGAGTGGGTGAGGGGACCGGCTCGAGCCCCTGTCGACACCTGCAGAGGGGAAGCTTTGTGAGCTGTGAAGCAGTATCGCAGGTGTCTCTCTTCCTCTCTCTCCTTCCCTACCTACCCCTTCCCCCCCTCTCAATTTTTCGCTGTCTGGAAAAAAAAAATTTAAAAAGGAAGGGGCCGGGTGGTGGTACACCCGGTTGAATGCACATGTTACAGTGCACAAGGACGCAGGTTGAAGCCCCTAGTCACCACCTACAGGGGGAAAGCTTCACAAGCAGTGAAGCAGGTCTGTAGGTATCTCTTTCTCTCCCCCTCTCTGTCTTCCCCTCCTCTCTCCATTTCTCTCTTTCCCATCCAACAATGACAACATCAACAACAACAATACAACAATAAAAAAACAAGGGCAACAAAAAGGAAAATAAAATAAAATTTTTTTTAATTATTTTTTAAAAAAAAAAAGGAATGGATGATAATTGTGGCGGGGGAGTGGGTGTGTTGTCAATGTTTTGAAAAAGATTGACAGGAAAAGACATTGACAGTCGAGAAGTTTTCTGAAGGGTGTGGTATGTTTGAGGATCTTGAAAATGGGGGAAGAGCTTTTTCCTGAGGATGACACGGGAGAAGTCTGAAAGTAACCTCTTTGTATTCTCCATTCCCTCAGTTTCATGAAACCCTAGAACAGCGGCTACTTGTGACTGAACTGACCCGGCTCATAGTTCCAAGTCAGACGAAGGAGCTGTCTCCCCTGCTACGGCTGGAGAAAGTGGACCTTCTGGAGCTCATGCCACCCTCAGAGGTGGGCACAGGGCATGCGTTGGCACCAAAGAGGCAAAGGGGCTAAATTCTTTTTCTTTTTAATATTTTTTCAGTTTAATTCTATTTATTTATTGGGTAGTGACAGAAATCCAGAGGGAAGGAGAGAGGAGACACCTGCACATTGCTCCAAGCTCATGAAACTTCCCCCTGGGGAGTCAGACAGTAGCGCAGAGGGTTAAGTGCACGTGGCGCAAAGCTCAAGGACCCATGTAAGGATCCCAGTTCGAGCCCCTGGCTCCCCACCTGCAGTGAGGTCGCTTCACAAGTGGTGAAGCAGGTCTGCAGGTGTCTGTCTTTCTCTCCCCTCTCTGTCTCCCCTTACTCTCTCCATTTTTCTCTGTCCTATCCAGCAACAATGACACCAGAAACAACAGCAATAATAACTACAACAATAAAACAACAAGGGCAACAAAAGGGAAGAAAGAAAGAAAGAAAGAAAGAAAGAAAGAAAGAAAGAAAGAAAGAAAGAAAGGAAAACTTCCCCCTGTAGATGGACTGAGGGCTTTAACCTGGGTCCTTATACTCTGTAATGTGTGCCACCACCTGGTCCAATGGCTGAATCTCTTCAGTATAGTTTTTATTGGTTTTTTTTGTTTCTTTTATTTTTTTTAGATATATTTTTAAGTATCTCTTCAGTATAGTTTTTATTGGTTTTTTTGTTTCTTTTATTTTTTTTAGATATATTTTTAAGTATCTACTGATTAATGAGAGGGATGAGAGAGAAATCACTCTGATACATGTGATGCCAGACATAGAACTCGGGACCTCATATTTGAGGTCCACTGTGCCACCACTTTCTTTTCTTTTCTTTCTTTTTTTTAATCTTTAGTGGATAGAGACAGCCAGAAGTCGAGAGAGGAGGGGGTGATATAGAGGGAGAGAGACAGAGACACCTGCAACCCTGCTTCACCACTCGCAAAGCTTTCCCCCTGTAGGTGAGAATCAGTGGCTTGAACCTGGCTTCTTGCACATTGTAACATGCCCTCAGCCAGGTGTGCCACCACCTGACCCCTGGTTTTTGTTGAGAGAGAGAGAGAGAGAGATAGCCCAAGCGATTACAACAACAGTGCTTCCTTCAGTGTGGTAGGGGCCAGGTTGGACTCTGGGCAGTGCACATGGCGTAGCAGCACACTATCCAAGTGAATGATTTTGCTGGTCCCCATATACTGAGGGTTTTTTTTTCTTATACAATGTTTTTAAAAAGGATTTACTTATAATTGAGAGAATCAGAGTTTCTGACATATCTGATGCTGGGGATCAAACTTAAAGCCTCATGCTTTTAAGTCCAGCACTCTAGCTGCTGTGTCACCTCTCAGGGGGTACTCAGAAATGGTTAAACATGTTTGTCGTTAAACTTATGAAAAATAGGGAGTCGGCGGTAGCGCAGCAGGTTAAGCGCATGTGGCGCAAAGCATAAGGACCCCGTTTCGAGCCCCCAGCTCCCCACCTGCATGGGAGTCGCTTCATAGGCGGTGAAGCAGGTCTGCAGGTGTCTATCTTTCTCTCCCCCTCTCTCTGTTTTCCCTTTCTCTCTCCATTTCTCTCTGTCCTACCCAACAATGACAACAACAATAAAACAACAAGGGCAACAAAAGAGAATAAATATTAAAGAAATTTAAATAATAAAAATGTAAAATGCTGGGCTGCGGTGATAGCATAAAGGTTATGCAAAAGGATTTCATGCCTGAGGCTCCAAGATCCCACCCAGGTCCTCTACCGTTGTGCACCAGGACCCGAAAGCCTCTCCACCCCCAAGAGTCCTTTACGTTGGTGCCTGCCCTCCCTCCCTCCCTTCCTTCCTTTATTTCTTCTTTCTTTTTTTCTTCCTATTGCCACCAGGGCAATAGAGCTTGGTGCCTGCACAATGAATCTACTGCTCTTTTTATTTATTGATTTGATTTGATAGTTCAGAGAGAAAGGAAGAAGGGAGGAGGAAATAGAGAGGCAGAGAGGGGTGGGGGAGACAACATAATGGTTCTGCAAACAGACTCTCATGCCTGAGGCTCCAAAGTCCCAGGTTCAGTCCCCGCACCACCATAAGCCAGAGCTGAGAGAGTCTTTGTTTCTATCTCTCTTTTGGCTTCTGGGACTGTAGGATTTTTTTTTAATTTGTTTTTGTATGATTATATTTGGGGCTGTAGGATTTTGTGTGGATGAAAGCTCGGCTCCAGCTAGAAGTAGAAGAGCAGCTCAAGAAGAAATGTTTCACTCTGCTCTGCTACCATAACCCCAGTGCAGGTGAGTGCACTCTGCATCCTGTTTGCAACTGGCCTTCAAGGGCTCCTAGTCTGCGCTCAGAAGAATAACGTATTTGAGTTTTAGATTTGGAACTAAAGCTGGAAAGCATTGAGATGCTAATTTGTTTGTTTCCTTGATGACAGAATAAAAGCAAAGTTGTTTGTCAGGACTCATATATTCAGCAAGGTGCCAAGTGGGAGTGTCCTCTTGTTTCAGGGAAGAGGCCGTTCCTCCCCAGAGACTCAGAATAGACTAGAAGAAATTGTGCTGGCTAATAGTGTTCCTGTTATCTTTATCCCTATGATTTAAGAAGTAAAACCAAGTGGAATTCAAGGTGAAAAGAGAGCTTAATTATGAGAACTAGAGCATTTTAAATAAGACACCAGAAGACGCTCTGAATGTAGGGCACGGGCACTGGAAACGGCCTCAGGCAGGCCACTGCAGTGAGGGCTGCCCTGTTCCATCCTCTGTCTCTTTGCCCAGATTCAGATAGTGAAAGCCTGAAGGCAGCAAAGGTGTGGAAACTGGCAGAGGTCCTGATGAATGAGAAACAGCAGTGCCAGCATGCCAAGAACCAGCAGAAGGAGCGGATGGTACTGCTGGAGAAGAAGAGTGCCACCTACTCCCAGGTTTGGCAGGGCCGTGGGATCACTGGTTCTGGTTTTTTGTTTTTGTTTTTTTTCCCACCAGGGTTATTGGAGCTTGGTGCCAGCACTATGAATCCACCACTTCCAGCAGCCATTCACCCCCCACACACCTTTTTTTTTCCTTCTTTCTATTTTATTGGATAGTACAGAGAGAGGTTTGAGAGGGAGAAAGATCACCTGCAGACCTGCTTCACCGCTCGTGGGGAGCCGGTGCTCAAACCCAGGTTCTTTCACATTCATTTATTGGACAGAAACAGCCAGAATCAAGTGGGGGGGGTCAGGCGGTAGCGCAGTGGATTAAGTGCACATGGTGCAAAGCACAAGGACCGGCAGAAGGATCCCGGTTCGAGCCCCCGGCTCCCCACTTGCAGGGGAGTCGCTCCACAGGCGGTGAAGCAGGTCTGCAGGTGTCTATCTTTCTCTCCCCCTCTCTGTCTTCCCCTCCTCTCTCCATTTCTCTCTGTCCTATCCAACAATGACGACATCAATAACAACAATAATAACTACAACAACAGTAAGAAGACAACAAGGGCAACAAAAGGGAAAATAAATAAATAAAATGTTTAAAAATTTTTTTAAAAAATCAAGAGGGAAGAAGGTGATGGAGAGAGACAGAGACACCTGCAGCCTGGCTTTACCACTTGGGAAGCTTTCCCCCTGCAGGTGGGGACTGGGGGCTCGAACCCAGGTCCATGCACGCTGTAACATGTGTGCTCAACCAGGTGTGCCAACACCTGGCCCCAGTCGGCCTTCTTTTCTACACTCTTGTTGATGACCCTTCCTCCCGCCCACTTCCGGCTCAGGTGCTTCTCCGCTGCCTTGCCTTACTGCAGAGGCTTCTCCAGGAACATCGGCTGAAGACTCAGTCTGAGCTGGACCGCATCAATGCCCAGTACTTGGAGATCAAGTGCAGTGCCATGATCCTTAAGCTTAGGTGAGCTCTGATGTCAGTGTGTCTCAGGGACTCTGATCTCGACTACCACCCCCTCCAGCCCTTGGCCTTGTGGCTCTTTCCCCTCCACTACACCTAGCATCTCGTGGGTATTCAATAAACACCACAGAGCAGTGCCTTCGTATTACCCAAAAGCATTCCACAGTCTTGAATTATGTATGGATGTATGTGTGTATTCATTTGTCACCAGAGTATCACTGGGGCTTGGTGTTTGGACAATGAATCCACCATTCCCAGCGGCTTTTTATTATTATTATTATTATTATTTTTATTTATTGAATATAAACAGCCAGAGATCGAGAGAGAAGGGGGAGATAGAGGAGAGAGACAGAGAGACACCTGCAGCCCTGCTTTACCACTTGCAAAGCTTTCCCCCTGCAGGCGGGGACCAGGGGCTTGAACCTGGGTTCTTGTGCACTGTAACATGTGCTCAACCAGCTGTGCCACCACCTGGCCCCTCTAGTAGATCTTTTTTTCTAGGTTTTTTTGGATAGAGACAAATGGAGACAGAAGAGGGAGACAGGGGAAGAGAAAGAGAGACACCTGCAATACTTGTTTCACCACTCCCGAGGCTTGAACGCAGCTCCTTGTGTGTGGTAATGTGTGTACTCAGCTTGGTGCACCATCACTTGGCCCCAGAGTCTTCAGTTTGAAGTTCTAAAACAGGAGCTTTCCCGTGAAACAAGTAGCTCAGAAATTCAGAGGGGTTCTGTCTGCCCTGTCACCTGGCCCAGCCTGCAGCCTGACCTTGAGCAGGCACTGTGTCCCGGGCCTCCCTGTGCTGTCAGGGATGCTCAGCTTGACATTTCTCCTCTCTGTCAGGATGGAGGAGCTAAAGATTTTGTCTGACACTTACACCGCTGAGAAAGTGGAAGTTCATCGTCTCATTAGGTAAGAACTCCCAAGGCCCTGGCACAGCTCTTCAGAGCTGGTTCCCAGACTCTCCAGCCTCATCCATTTGAACACGCGTTCCCGCTCTCTGTGGACTGTCAGAAGAGCCAGATCCTTATGTCCTATCTTTTGTGTCTGGCCTCGTAGGGACCGTTTGGAGGGGGCTATTCGCTTACAAGAGGAGGACATGGAGAAGTCTCGACAGGTCCTGAGCAGCTATGAGGTCCTTGGGGAGGAGTTCGACAGACTGGTGAAAGAGTACACCCAGCTCAAGAAGACAACCGATGACAAGCGCTGGGCCCTGCAGGAGTTCAGCAAGGATTACCACTGACGGTGGGGCCAGAGGCCGAGCTGCTCTCCACGCCTGCTCCCAGCACCAACTCCACCCACCACTAGTTTCACTCAAAATGACGTTGGGCCACTTTGAAACACGGCAGCGACTGAGGCACCTTCCTAGTTTTTCTTTTGTTTTTACAATGACCACGTCCCAGAAAATGTAACAGATTAACAGATCGATGTAATTTTTTTTGTTTGTTTTTGTATAGTTGTTTGTCATTATCAGCCCGGTTTTGTATTTATGATTTCCTGATATAGTGATGGTGTGTTTTAGGACTGTGGCTATTTTCTTTTGGACAAAGGTGGAAAAAGAACATTGAAGGTCATGTGGTCAAGAGGGAGGCCAAGAAGGACCCGACTAGAGCGAGTACACAGGGTGGAGGGAAACGGGCCAGCGCAGGCACACGGAGTCTGGAGGCATCATTCTTGGAGGGAAAGAAGTAGATTAAGTCTGGGCCAGCGGGGCCAGGCCAACGGCGCACCTGGTTGAGCACACACATTACCATGCATACGGACTGGGCTTGATATCCCCTCCCTACCTCTCCGCACCTGCAGGGGAGACAGTTCATGACTGGTCAGGCACACCTGCAGATAATTGTCTTTCCCTCTCCCTCTCTGTCTCTCCTTCCCCTCTTAATTTCTCTCGTCTTTTTTTTTATCATTATTATTTATTTTGTTTTGTTGTAGTTTTTGTTGTTGATGATGTTGTAGTTGTTGGATAGGACAGAGAAATCGAGAGAGGAGAGGAAGACAGAGAGAGGGAGAGGAAGACAGACACCTGCAGACTTGCTTCACCGCCTGTGAAGTGACTCCCCTGCAGGTGGGGAGCTGGGGGCTCAACTGGGATCCGAAGCGGGATCCGTAGAGGGATCCGAAGCGGGATCCTTCTGCCCGTCCTTGCGCTTTGCGCCACGTACGCTTAACCCACCGCGCTATTTCCGGACTCCCGTCTCGTCTTTTTTTTTAAATCTATTTTTTTAATTTTTTTTTTTTTTTATTGGAGAGAGCCAGAAATTGAGAGGGAGAGAGACAGAGACACTTGCCGCATTGCTTCAGCACTCATGAAGCTTTCTCACTGCGAGTTGGGGGACTGGGAACTTGAACCTGGTTCCTTGCTTATTGTAACATGTGTGCTCAACCAGGTGTACCACCACCAGGCCCCTTCTCTCTGTTTTATCAAATAAAATACAAATTTAAAAAATCTGGGCCAGGAAGATAGCTCACCTGGCTAGTGCACATACTTTGTCATGGACGCAACTCAAGTTTGAACTGCACTGGAAGGGGCATCAGTGCTGTGACATCTTTCCCGATTTCTTTCTCTCTTTAAAGACTTATTTATTTATTTATTAGAACTGTAGGAGGAAAGAGAAAGAACCAGATATCACTCTGGTACATGTGCTGCTGGAGACCGAACGCAGGACCTCATGCCTGAGAATCTAATGCTTTATCCACTGCACCACCTCCCAGACCACTTTCTCTTCTTCTCTATCTGAAAAAGTCTGCTTGGGATGGTGAATCTCTGGCAGTGTCAAAAACGAGCAAGCAAACAAATCTGAGCTTTCTCGTGAAGAATTATAGTCTGCAGAGAGGTCTGCATGGTCAGGCAAGGAGAGAACTATTCTGTAGCTGTGACTGTCGTGGGCTGGTTTTGATAGAACATCCAGCTCTGTTCCTCAACAGGACTAAAGCCGCCGCACTCCTGGTTTCCTCTAGTGTCGATTGAGGGTTACTTCCTCCAAAAGCACATAATAGAGATTCCTCCCACTTTAAGAAAGAAAGAGAGGAGGGGGAAAGGAAGGAAGGAAGGAAGGAAGGAAAGGAGAAATTGAGTTTCTGGGTGTCGGGTGTTGGCGCAGCAAGTTAAGTGCACCAGCGTAAGGGGGGGTCCCTTCCCACGCAGGCGGTGAAGCAGGTCTGCAGGTGCCTCTCTTTTTCTCCCCTCTGTCTTCCCCTCCTCTCTCCATTTCTCTGTCCTATCCAACAACAACAACAGTTACGACAACAAGGGCAACAAAATGGGAAAAATAGCCTCCAGGAGCAGTGGATTTGTAGTGCAGGCACTGAGCCCCAGCAATAACCCTGGAGGCAAAAAAAAAAAAGTTAAAAAAAAATTGAATTTCTAAAGAATTCAGGCTAAGGGAGCTGGGCGGTGGTGCACATGGCGCAAAGCACAGGAACGGTGTAAGGATCCTGATGCGACCCCCCCCCTCGCGCTCCCCACCTGCAGGGTGAAGCAAGTCTGCAGGTGTCTGTCTTCCCCTCCTGCTCTCTCTTCCCCTCCTCTCTCCATTTCTCTCTGTTCTGTCCAACAATAATGACAGCAATAACAACAACAACAACAATGATAACAAAGGGAGTCAGGCGGTAGCGTAGTGGGTTAAGCACAGGTGGCGCAAATGCAAGGACCAGCAAAAGGATCCCGGTTCGAGTCCCCTGCTCCCCACCTGCAGGGGGGTCGCTTCACAAGCGTTGATGCAGGTGTGTTTCTCTCCCCTTCTCTGTCTTCCCCTCCTCTCTCCATTTCTCTCTGTCCTATCCATCAACAACAATAAATAAATAAATAAACAAGGGCAACAAAAGGGGAAAAAGCCTCTAGAGCAGTGGATTCATAGTGCAGGCACTGAGCCCCAGCAATAACGCTGGAGGCAAAAAAAGCCAAAAAAAAAAAAAAAAAAGAATTCAGTGCCGCGAAGCACAAGGACCTGAGAGTAAGGATCCTGGTTTGAGCCTCCGGCTCTCCATCTGCAGGGGAGTCGCTTCACAAGTGGTGAAGCACGTCTACAGGTGTCTTTCTCTCCCCCCTTTGTCTTCCCTTCCTCTCTCCATTTCTCTCTGTCATATCCAACAAGGACATCAATAACAACAATAATAACTACTACAAAACAAAAAAAGGACAACAAAAGGGAATAAATAAAATATTTTAAAAAATAAAAATCTGGGAGCTGGGCAGTAGCGCAGTGGGTTAAGCGCACATGGCGCAAAGTGCAAGGACTGGCGTAAGGATCTGGGTTACAGCCCCCAGCTCCACACCTGCAGAGGGTCAATTAGCAAGCAGTGAAGCAGGTCTGCAGGTGTCTATCTTTCCTCATCTTTGTCTTCCCCTCCTCTCTCCATTTCTCTCTGTCCTATCCAACAACAACAGCTATGACAACAATAACAACTACAACAAGCGCAACAACAAGGCCAACAAAATGGGAAAAATAGCCTCCAGAAGCAGTGGATTCATAGTGCAGGCACCAAACCCCAGCAATAACCCTGGAGGTAAAATAAATAATAAGATAAAAATCTTCTGGGCTGGGGTAGATAGCATAATGGTTATGCAAAAAGACCTATGCCTGAGGCTTCAAAGTCCCAGGTTCCATCCCCCGTACCACCATAAGCCAGAGTTGAGCAGTGCTCAGGTAAAAAAAATAATAAAATTTTTATTTGCCTTCTTAAACATTTAATTTATTTATTTTGGATAGAGACAGAGAAGTTGAGAGGGAAGAGAGAAGTAAGTGGTAGGTGGAGAGGGAGAGAGACTTGTAGCACTGCTTGTGAAGCTTCCCTCTGCAGGTGAGGGCTGGAGACTGGAACCTGGGTCCTCATGCATTGAAATGTGTATGCCCACTCAGCTGTGCCACTGCCTAGCTCCTAAAAAAGCAAACAAAAAACCCCTTCTGACCAGAGTACAGCTTAGTTTGTTTTACCAGAGCACTGTTCAGCTCTAACTTATGGCTGACTTATGGTGGTTGGTGGGGGTGGGGTGGGGGAGGATTTGAACTTGAGACTTTGGAGCCTCTTTGCATAATAACCATTATGCTATCTATCCCCACTCCAGCTTAGCTCTGGTTTATGATGGTGCTGAGGATTGAACCTGGGATCTGCCAGCTTCAGGTATAAACCACTGTCAGCCTGAATTCTTTCTTTTTTTTTTTTAAACTTTTTAAAAACATTTATGTATCTCCTTTTGTTGCCCTTGTTTTTTTAATTGTTGTAGTTATTATTGATGTCTTGATGTCGTTGTTGGATAGGACAGAGAGAAATGGAGAGAGGAGAGGAAGACAGAGAGGGGGAAAGAAAGATAGACACCTATCACTCCAAAGTAAAAGACTCTGGGGTGGGGAGAATACAGGTCCAAGAAGGATGACAGTGGACCTACTGGGGGTTGTATTGTTATATGGGAAACTGGGGAATGTTATGCATGTACAAACTATTGTATTTACTGTTGAATGTAAAACATTAATTCCCCAATAAAGAAATAAAAATAAATAAATAAAACAAACAAAAAAAAAAAAGATAGACACCGGAAAAGCAATTACAGAAGCCAGACCTTCAACCTTCTGCATCCCACAATGACCTTGGGTCCATACTCCCAGAGGGTTAAAGAATAGGAAAGCTGTCAGGGGAGGGGATGGGAGAGTTCTGGTGGTGGGAATTGTGTGAAGGTGTACCTCGCTTATCCTATGGTTTAGTCAATGTTTCCTTTTTATAAATAAAAAATTAAATTAAAAAAAAAAAGATAGACACCTGCAGACCTGCTTCATCGCTTGTGAAGCAACTCCCCTGCAAGTGGGGTGCCGGGGTCTTGAACCAGGATCCTTATGCCGGTCCTTGCTACTATCCAGCTCTCCTCCTCCCCTCCCCCTCCCCTCCCCCTCCCCTCCCCCTCCTCCTCTTCCTCCTCCTCTTCTTCTTCTTTAAAAAAAATATTTTATTTATTAATGAGAAAGATAGGAAGAGAGAGAGAGAGAGAAAGAACCAGATATCACTATGGTACATGTGCTGCCAGGAATTGAACTCACGACCTCATGCCTGAGAGTTCAGTGATTTATCCACTGCACCACCTCCTGGACCACTTTTTTTTTCATAAGTGGTTTGGACTTCATTTTGTCATGTCTGTGTTCAAAACATTTCCAGGTCTCCCCACTGGATACTTGGATACTAAATAGTCCCCTCAGCACAGCCACGGGCTCAAACATTCAGGGCTCAGCTACATTTGCCAACTTTCCCCCACCAAATACATCTTCTACTTACTCTGTCCATGCCCCTCCCCACACCTTCCTGCTTGTGATTCTCTCCACCTGGTAAGAACCAAGGGCCAAGTTCAGTCCTCAGCACCACCATAACCCAGAGCTGAGCAGTGCTCTGGTGAAAAAAAACCCCACGAAATTCTGACTTCACACAGACAAGAAAATGATCCTCAAATGGCATAAATCAAGTCTGGCGGAACCTCCTAATAAACTGATCTTCACGAAGGGATCTTTGAGTATGTAATGACTAAATCTAAATTAATTCAGTACAATGTATATGTGGAAGTGAAGTTAGAGGCAGCTGATTTAGTCCTGTAAAAAGAACAGCACCAGGGTGGCTTTTGTTTGTTTGTTTACCAGCCACTAGGGTAATCACTGCAGGACAATCCCACTGATCCTGGAGGCCATTTTCCCCTTTTGTTTTGACAGGGTGAGAGAGTGAGAAAGAGAGAATTACAATGTCCAAGGAGCTGGGTTCAAGCCCCTTGTCCCCACCTGCAGGAGGAAAGCTTTGTGAGTGGTGAAGCAGTGCTGCAGGTGTCTCTCTGTCTCTTTCCCTCTCTATCTCCTTCCCTCTCGATTTCTGGCTGTCTCTATCGAATAAATAAAAAATAATAATTAAAAAAAAAGTCGGAGAGTCAGGCGGTAGCAGCAGGTTAATCACACATGGCGTGAAGTACAAGGACCAGCATTAGGATTCCAGTTGGAGCCCCTGGCTCCCCACCTGTGGGGGGGAGTCGCTTCACAGGCAGTAAAGCAGGTCTGCAGGTGTCTATCGCTCTCTCCCCCTCTTTGCCTTTCCATCCTCTCTTGATTTCTCTCTGTCCTATCCAACAATGACGGCGATAGCAACAATAACAATAATAGCAACATTGATAAACAAGGGCAACAAAAGGAAGAAAATAGCCTCCGGGAGCTGTTCATAGTGCAGACACTAAGCCCCAGAGATAACCCTGGAGGCAAAAAAAAAAAAAAAAAAATTCAGGGCCAAGCAGTGGTGCACCTGGTTAAGTGCTCACATTACAGTGCACAAGGACCAGAGTTCAAGACCCTGGTCCCCATCTGCAGGGGGAAAGCTTCATGAGTGGTGAAGCAGGGCTGCAGGTGTCTCTATCTTCCCTCCCTTCTCAATTTCTGTCTCTATCCAATAAATTAAAAAATAATAAATAGTGGTCTGGGATGTGGCGCAGTGGCTAAAGCACTAGATTCTGAACCATGAGGTCCTGAGTTTGATCCCCGGCAGCACATGTACCAGAGTGATGTCTGGTTCTTTCTCTCCTCCTATCTTTCTCATGAATAAATAAATTCTTTTTAAAAATAATAATAAATATTAAGATTTTTTTTTTCAAATGCCAGGGGTCAGACTCAGGAACCCCCATGCTTGAGAGTCCAGCATTCTATCCACTGAGCCACCTCTCAGGCCATTAATCTGTCTTTAAATGGCATGAACATGTTTCCATGTTATTAAATTTCCTCTGATAATATTGATTTTAATGGCTGCTTAAGATTTCATTGCAGGAATGATTTATTTATTTATTTATTTATTCTGCTGAGCTCTGACTTATGGTGGTGAGAGGGATGGAACATGAGATTTTGGAGTCTCAGGCATGAAAGGCTTGCAGGAATAATTTATTTAACCATATCCTTACAGGATAACTAGCTGGTTCACCCCTCCCCCCCATTTTTTTATAATAATTAAAAATGCTGCACTAAACTTTTAAAAATATATATATAAGCTTTATTTATTTAATGCTGGGGCAGAGATGGGGTGGGGAGAGGAGAGACCAGAGTACCACTCTGGCCATATGTAGTGCAGGGGATCAAACCTGAGGCTTCAGGTTTGCAAAAATATGCACTTTACCCCTTGAGCCATCTTCACAGCCTAAACATTTATCTTAATGAATCTTCCTCTTAATTTGTGAAGATTGTCTGGGAGAGTTTTCAAAGAGGGCAATTGTATCTTAAGATCAAAGGCTCTGGAATGAGTTCAACTATATTTGCACTCCATCTAAAGCTACCCTAAGACACTGTCAACCATAGATGAATAACATTTCCTATTTCACAGGGTTCTGGTAAATATTTAGGGTTGTTGTGAATGCAACACAGAGGCTCAATAAAAGTTAGCTGCTACTATTATCACAAATCAAATTTATGTGTTTAATCACATATATACACACTGTCCTGTTTCTGGGTACTTGAATTACTTCTCTTTTTATTTTCTCTGTCCTTATACCAACGGTATGTTGTGGACCTTTATTCTTTTTTTTCATAAAGTGTTTGAAGTAAAAGGCTAAAGGTACAGAAAAACTTCCCTTTCCTTTCTCTTTGCTACCTTTTTATTTAGCTTCCTTGCCTGATTTCTATTACAGATGAATGGTAGAATCAATTTACCGAGCAACAAACATTCCATTAGAACTGTGATTGGATGTTGTAAAAGTGAGAAATTAATTTGCTAAGAATTGACATCTTTCTAAGATCTATCTTTTCTAATAATATGGCCTATCTTTTCTTTTTTTTTTTTTTCAGTCTTTCACTGTCTTTGCTGAGTTTTATAATTTTCTTTATGTAAGTCCCTTACATTTTTTTTTTCTTCAGTTGGGTTGCAGCTAAGTATTTAGTGATGGGGAAAATACTAATTGCAATAGCCAAGCTATACATGGAAGGCCTACTGTGTATGTGGCAGGCTCTAAAACACTTTACTGGATTCCTAATTGATCTGCAAAACAGCTTCATGAGATAGGAGCTGCTCTTCACAGTCCCACTCTGGGGAAAAGGGAACAGAGATGGGGGTGGGGGGTCAAGGTCAAGTTGTTACAGGACTGTAACATTAATCTGCCTGGTCCTGCAGGCTCTGATCTTAACCCGCTAAATAACAATATTTTAGATACTGTGACTCATTGTGCCTTCTACATGGTTATTCTCAGCTTTTAAAAGAAGGCCACAGATTTGTTTCAGTTATCATCTATCAAGTAACTTCTCTGAATTCTTTTACTAATTCTTATCTCTTTAGGATTTATTCTCATGGCTTTCCTAGGTATGTAAACAATGATACATAAATAAATCCTCCCTATCCATTCAGCTTGTACATAGCCATACAGCTGATCAGTTCCCAAACCCAGTTTTCAGAATTTGCATTTAGGCTCAGGAGGTAGGACAGTAGATCAAGTGTTAGAGTCTCAAGCAGAAGGTTCAGTTTCCATCCCAGGCACTGCAGTGACCTTGTCTCTTTCAGTAAATACATCCTAAAACCATAAAATGGAGTTGACTTATTATGTTATTTCTGGTGACTATTAAAAAAAAATCTGCAGGAACTGGAAAGGTGACACAGTGGATAAAATGCTGATCTCTCAACATTTTAGGTCCAGCATGATCTCCCCCCAACCCCCCCAGCATCACATATGCCAGAGTGATGCTCTGGTTCTTTTAATTACTGCCCAAATAAGTAAATCTTTAAAAATATTAAGGGGGGAGTCGGGTGGTGGCGCAGCGGGTTAAGTGCAAGTGGTGCAAAGTGCAAGGACCGGCTTAAGGATCCTGGTTCCAGCCCCCGGCTCCCCACCTGCAGGGAGTCGCTTCACAGGCGATGAAGCAGGTCTGCAGGTGTCTGTCTTTCCCCCTCTCTGTCTTCCCCTCCTCTCTCCATTTCTCTCTGTCCTATCCAACAACAACGACAACAATAATAACTATAACAATAAAACAAGGGCAACAAAAGAAAATAAATATTTAAAAAAAATCTAAAAATCTTAAAAAATAAAAATATTAAGGGGCTGGGTGGTGATGTGCCTGATAGAGCACATGCATTATAGTGCGCAAGGTCCTAGGTTCAAATTCTTGGTCCCCACATACAGGGGGTGACTTCACGAGTGATGAAGCAGTGCTGCAGCTGTCTCTTTCTCCTTCTCTATCTCTCCCCCCTCTTATTTTCTCTCTGTCCTATCAAATAAAAGAGAGGAGAATGACCACCAAGACCAGTGGATTTGTTATTTAGGCACTGAGCCATAGTGGCAAAAAAAAAAAAAAAGTGTATTTATCTTGTTTGTTTTAGTCTTTTAAAAAAACATTTATTTATTTATTTATTCCCTTTTGTTGCCCTTTTTTTATTGTTGTTATTGGATAGGACAGAGAGAAATGGAGAGAGGAGGAGAAGACAGAGAGGGGGAGAGAAAGACAGACACCTGCAGACCTGCTTCACCACCTGTGAAGCGACTCCCTGCAGGCGGGGAGCCGGACCAACCCGGATCCTTACTCTGGTCCTTGCGCTTTGTGCCACATGCGCTTAACCCGCTGCACTACCGTCAGACTCCCGTTTATTTTAGTCTTAACTTATTAAATAAATACACCCCCCTTTTTTTTATTACTTTAAATATTTTTGACCATTAGGGCTTACGCTAGTGCTTGCTTGATGGTTCCATGGCTCCTTTTCTTTTTATTTATTTTTCCCTTTTGTTGCCTTTGTTTATTGTCGTTGTTGTTGTTATTGCTGTTGTTGGATAGGACAGAGAGAAATGGAGAGAGGAGAGGAAGACAAAGAGGGGAGAGAATGAAGGATGATAAATGACATAGTGGGGGTTGTATTGTTAAATGGGAAACTGGGGAATCTTATCCATGTACAAACTATTGTATTTACTGTAAAACATTAATTCCCCAATAAAGAAATAAATTTAAAAAAAAAAAGAGGGGAGAGAAAGGCAGATACCTGCAGACATGCTTCACTGCGTGTGAGGCGACTCCCCTACAGGTGGGGAGCCGGGGGCTCAAATCCAGATCCTTACGCAGACCCTTGCGCCTCGAGCCATGTGTGCTTAACCTGCTGCGCCACCGCCTGGCTCCCTATTCTTTTCTTTACTTCTTTCCTTACAAAGACAGAGAGGTAGAGGCAGAGGGGAGAGAGTGTGACACCCGCAGCCTGCTGAAATCCTTATAACCCAGCCTCTATAACACTTGCTTTTTCTTTTTATTATTTGATAGCATAGAGAGAATTTAAGAGGGGAGGGAGAGATAGAGACAGAGAGAGACACCTGCAGTACTTGCTTCATCTCTCCAGAAGCTTTCCTCCTGCAGGTGGGAAGCAGGGTCTTGAATCTGGGTCCTTGTGCATGGTAACATGTGCACTTAACCAGGTGCACCACCAACCGACACCCCTGCCCCCCCCAAAAAAAAACAAAACACTGCACTGACCTAACCTTGTATTAACTCCTGGGATGAACCCTAACTGGCTGTGGTATGTGATTATCGTGTTAATACACTATTTAGTTGTATGTGTTAATTTGAAATGTTCTAGGATTCTTACATTTATAATGTGGCTGGTCAGTCAATTTTTATTTTATTTTATTTATTTATTCCCTTTTGTTGCCTTTGTTGTTGTTGTTTTATTGTTGTAGTTATTATTGTTGTTGTCGTCGCTGTTGGATAGGACAGAGAGAAATGGAGAGAGGAGGGGAAGACAGAGAGGAGGAGAGAAAGACATCTGCAGTCCTGCTTCACCGCCTGTGAAGCGACTCCCCTGCAGGTGGGGAGCCGGGGTTCGAACCGGGATCCTTATGCCGGTCCTTGTGCTTTGCGCCACCTGCGCTTAGCCCGCTGCGCTACAGCCCGACTCCCGGTCAGTCAATTTTTATTGGGGTTGGGGGGGCGATGGTATTTCTCACAGGTTTGATATTCGGGGTATTCTGGCTTCATAAATAAAATTGGGTAGTTTTCCATCTCCTTCTATGTTCCAGAACAGTTTCTCCCTTCAATTCCTTTTGACAGATAAACACTGTGTAACAGCGATGACAAGGAAGAGAATGCAGATTGGCACAGATTATTTTGCCTCAGTAAGTCTGCCGCTTCTGTGGCTGGAGGACAGCCTTGATTGTGAAGAAGCAGGAGGAGCAGGAGGAGGGTCAAGCAGGCCTGGTGTAGAAGAATGCGCTGGTGGGGCAGGCAAGGAGGTGAAAGGTGGGCCTGGGGAGGGGAGGGGAAGGAGGGTTGAGGGAGGAGGGTGCCCAGGAGAAGATGAAAGCAGGGTTGACAATGGATCAGAGGTGTTTAAATAAAGACATAAAACAGAAGTTGACAGAAGAATCCAGCCTGAAGTTGAGGAATGTGGAGGGACTGATAATGGGGGAGGATCCTCCTTTTTCAAATTATTATTATTATTATTATTATTATTATTATTATTATTATTATTATTATTATTAGTCGGGCAGTAGCACAGTGGGTTAAGCGCAGTGGCACAAAGTGCAAAGACCAGAGTAAGGATCCTGGTTCAAGCCTCCGGCTCCCCAACTGCGGTGGGGGTGGGGTGGGGTGGGGGTGGGGGTCGATTCACGGGTGGTGAAGCAGGTCTGCAGGTGTCTGTCTTTCTCTCCCCCTCTCTGTCTTCCCCTCCTCTCTCCATTTCTCTCTGTCCTATCCAACAACAATGACATCAAATAACAACAACAATAATAACCACAAAACGATAAAACAAGGGCAACAAAAGGGAAAAAAGTAGCTTCCAGGAGCAGTGGATTTGTGGTGCAGGCAGCGAGCCCCAGCACTAGTCATGGAGGAAAAAACCTATTATTGTTATTATTATTATTATTATTATAAATAATACCAGGGCACTGCTAAGCTCTGGCTTATGGGGGTGCTGCTGGGGACTGAACCTGAGACTTGCATACCATTATGCTGCCTCCCTTGCCTGCAAGACTTTCATGCCTGAGGCTCTGAGGTCACAGATTTAATCTGTAGCACCACTATAAGTGCTGGGCACTGTTCAGGTCCCCCCTGCCCCTCCCCCTCTCTCTTTAGTCTATTTATTGGATAGAGACAGCCAGAAATTGAGAGGTATGGGGAAATAGGGAGGGAGAGAAAGACAAAGAGACACCTGCGCTACTACCCTTACCCCCAGGCCTTTTTCTCTTTGTATCTTTCAATCTCTAGCTCTTTCATCAAAATAAATAAATAAATAAATAAAATGTTAAATAAAGAAATAATCTTGCATAACTATTGTTATCTCCCCAGCCGAGGGTTCTCTCTCTCTTTTTAAAATTTTATTTATTTATTATATTATTTTTTATTACCAGAGCACTGCTCAGCTCTGGCTTATGGTGGTGTGGGGGACTTTGGAGCCTCAGGTATGAGAGTCTCTTTGAATAGCCATTATGCTATCTACCCCCACCCCTTTTTTATTTAACATTTTAGTTTAAATAGAGAGAAATACAGAGAAATGAATACCAGAGCACTTCTCAGCTCTAGTTTATGGTGGAGCTTCAGACATGAAAATTCCTGGCATAACCATTATGCTGTCTCCCCAGCCCGGCTTCTCCTTTTTTTCCAGAACAGTTCCCAGTGCTCTGGCTGCGTCACCAGTGCATGGTAGAGAAAGTCACATTTTTTACACCGGTGTCATCTCCCTATCCTCCTTCATTCAGCAAAGGTCAAGCTCCAGTGTTGACCTGTGATCCCCACGCTTCTGAGCACAAGCATGGGAGGCAATACAGAAGCCGGACTTCCCTAGCGTGGATTTTACCATTATGCCTGGGGCCAAGGCCTTCTCAAGGCTGTTTCTGTTTCCACTTTTCCCCTTTGTGTCTCACCACAGGTCGTTTGAGTAGATCTTTTATACATATCTTTCAAAAACTACACACGCTGATGGTTCTAGAGTGTAGTGGTTCTTACTCCTTTATAGGCAGAAGATCCTGGGTTTAAGCCTCCATGGAATCAGAGTTATAGAGTAGGGTTTGTTTTTCCTTCACTTTTCTCTTCTGATTTATTTATTTATTTATTTATTCCCTTTTGTTGCCCTTGTTTTATTGTTGTTGTTATTGATGTCATCGTTGTTGGATAGGACAGAGAGAAATGGAGGGGGGGGGAAGACTTGTGAAGTGACTCCCCCTGCAGGTGGGGAACCAGGGGGCTCCAACCCGTATCCTTACGCAGGTCCTTGAGCTTTGCGCCATGTGCACTTAATTCGCTGCGTTACCGCCACCTCCCCACTTTTCTCTTCTTGAGAGTATTACAAAAATGAAAAGCAAGGAAGGCAGCCCAGGAAGTGGCACAATGCATACAGAACAACATTCTCAAGCACAGGGTCCTGAGTCTGGTTCCTGGCATTGCACGTGCCAGAGTGCTGCTCTAGTTCTCCTTCCTACTTTCATCAAATAAGTAAAACAAAAATTAGGACCAGCATAAGGAGCCTGGTTCGAGCCCCCGGTTCGAGCCCCCCCACACACACACACCTGCAGGGGAGTCGCTTCACAGGCGGTGAAGCAGGTCTGCAGGTGTCTGTCTTTCTCTCCCCCTCTGTCTTCCCTTCCTCTCTCCATTTCTCTCTGTCCTATCCAACAACGATGACAATAATAGCAACTACAACAATAAAACAACCAGGGCAACAAAAGAAAATAAATAAATATTTTTTAAAAATTAAAAGAGTAAAATATTTCTTTCTCTTTAAAAATTGCTCGAGCTGGTCAAATAGCTCACTTGGATTATGTGCCTGCTTTGCCAAGAAAAAAAAAAGAAAGAAAGAAAGGTGTGTGGGGAGTATAAGTAAAGCAAAGCGCTGTGGTGTGGCCTCTTTGGGAACTTGTGCGAGCTATTTTGTTTCCTGAGTAACTGAAGTAATTTTGAATGAAAAAGTAGACTGCTCCTCATTACATTTTCTCCTTTTCTCTCTCTCTACCTCTCTTTTTAAAAATTATCTTTATTTATTGGCTAGACAGCCAGAAATTGAGAGGGCAGGGGAAATAGAGAGGGAGAGAGAAAGAGAGACACACCTGCAGACCAGCTTCACTGCTTGTGAATCTTTCCCCCTGCAGGTGGGGACTGGAGGCTCGAACCTAGGTCCTTGAGCACTGTAACATGTGTGCTCAAGCAGGTGCCAGGTGCACCACCACCCGGCACCTACCTCTCTCTAAAAAAAAGAAAGAAAGAAAGAAAGAAAGAAAGAAAGAAAGAAAGAAAGCGAGGAAACAACAACAAAACCCCACACAAAGACAAGTAAAATTTAGCCCATCTAAATTTACTTTAAGATCAGTGACAATGTTGGAGCCTAGAGGTGATGCCGTGGATTAAGTTTTAGCATCTCAAGCATGAGGTCTTGAGTTCAACTCCCAGCATCCCATGTGCCAGAGTAATGCAGTTCCTCTTGATTCCTTCCCTCTAAATAAATAAATAAATAGTAAAAATGTGGCTCAGGACATTGCGTAATGAGTAAGCTCTTGGACTCTCAAGCTTGAGCTCCTTGAGTTTGATCGCTGAAATTGCTTGTGCTAGAATGATGTTCTGGTTGTGCGCCTCCTCATCCCAACCATCAAGCAGTCAGAAATTTTAGGGGACCTTTTACAGTTTTCAATGCAATTTCATAAGTTATTATTTTAAAATTTTATTGGGGGATTAATTGCTTACAGTTGACAATAAAATATGATAGTTTGTACATGTGTAACATATCCTGGTTTTCCACACAACAATTCAAGCCCCACTAGGTCCTCCTCTGCCATCATGTTCCAGGACCTGAACCCTCCCCCCCAACCCCAAGTCTTTTACTTTGGTGCAATACGCTAACTCTAGTCCAAGTTCTGCTTAGTATTTTTCCCTTCTGATCTTGTTTTTCAACTTCTTTTTTTTTCAACTTTTAAAAAAAAATTTCTTTATTGGGGAATTAATGTTTTACATTCAACAGTAAATGTAATAGTTTGTACATGCATAACATTCCCCAGTTTCCCATTTAACAATACAACCCCCAGTAGGTCCTCTGTCATCCTTCTTGGACCTGTATTCTCCCCCCCACACCCCAGAGTCTTTTACTTTGGTGCAATACGCCAATTCCATTTCAGGTTCAACTTGTTGTTGTTGTTGTTTTGTTTTTTTTCTGATCTTGTTTTACAACTTCTGCCTGAGAGTGAGATCATCCCATATTCATCCTTCTGTTTCTGACTTATTTCACTTAACATGAATTTTTCAAGGTCCATTCAAGATGGGCTGAAAACGGTGAAGTCACCATTTTTTACAGCTGAGTAGTATTCCATTGTGTATATAGACCACAACTTGCTCAGCCACTCATCTGTTGTTGGACACCTGGGTTGCTTCCAGGTTTTGGCTATTACAAATTGTGCTGCCAAGAACATATGTGTACACAGATCTTTTTGGATGGATGTGTTGGGTTCCTTAGGAGATATCCCCAGGAGAGGAATTGCAGGGTCATAGGGTAGGTCCATTTCTAGCCTTCAGAGAGTTCTCCAGACTGTTCTCCACAGAGGTTGGACCAATTTACATTCCCACCAGCAGTGTAGGAGGGTTCCTTTGACCCCACACCCTCTCCAGCATTTGCTGCTGTTACCTTTTCTGATGTATGACATTCTCACAGGGGTGAAGTGTCGGGCTGAGCTTCACTGACGGGAGACAGATGACCAGGGACTCATGGTTGAGCTGTACGCAGTATCTCTTTATTCATGCAGGACGCAGTGCAATCTATACCAAGCTAGACTAAACTAACAACTAACTAAAACGAACAATGTTGTCTTTATATATACTTCCCAAGTAGGGTGTGAACAGGATGTGACGCAGAAAGGGTGGAGAGAAAAGTGACTGGTGAAAGTCAGGGTGTGATAAGGAGAGGATCAGGGTGTGACAAGGAGAGGGGGTGGAGCAAGTGAGAATTCTACCACTAAACCACCAATGCCCTGGAGGGAAGGTGGTGCTTTATGTAAATGTAAAAGTGATTTATGTAAATAGACAGCAGTGGTTATGTAAATAGAATGCAGTGTTAAGCAGGGGGGATTTAAACCAAATGAAACAGAAGGGGTTTTTAAAAGCAGAATTAGAAGATACCAACAGTGAAGTGGTATCTCATTGTTGTCTTTATTTGCATTTCTCTGACAATCAGAGACTTGGAGCATTTTTCATGTGTTTCTTGGCCTTTTGGATCTCTTCTGTGGTGAATATTCTGTCCATGTCCTCCCCCCATTTTTGGATGAGGTTATTTGTTGTCTTGTTGAGTCTGGCAAACTCTTTATATATGTTGGTCATTAAACTCTTGTCTGATGTATGGCATATAACGATCTTCTCCCATTCTGTGAGGGGTCTCTTGGTTTGGGTAGTGGTTTCTTTTGCTGTGAAGAAGCCTTTTAATTTGATGTAGTCCCATAGGTTTATATTTGCCTTAGTCTTCTTTGTAATTGAATTCATTTCATTGAATATGTCTTTAAAATTTATGCGGAAAAAGAGTTCTGCCAATATTTTCCTCTAAGTATCTGATAGTTTGTGGTCTAACATCCAAGTCTTTGATCCACTTGGAATTTACTTTTGTACTTGGTGAAATACAGTGGTTCAGTTTCATTCTTCTGCATGTTTCAACCCATTGTTTCCAACACCATTTGTTGAAGAGACTCTGCTTTCCCCATTTAATAGTCTGGGCCCCTTTGACAAAGATTAAATGTCCATAGGTGTGGGGGACAACTTCTTTTTTTAAATTTTTTCCTCCAGGGTTATTGCCGGGGCTCGGTGCCTGCACCCCTTATCCACTGCTCCTGGAGGCCATTTTTTCCCCTTTTGTTGCCCTTGTTGTGTTTTATCATTGTTGTGGTTATTATTATTGTTGTTGTTGTTGCTGTCATTGGATAGAACAGATAGAAATCCAGAGAGGAGGGGAGACAGAGAGGGAGAGAGAAAGACAGACACCTGTAGACCTGTTTCACCACCTGTGAAGCGACTCCCCTGCAGGTGGGGACCCGGGGGCCTGAACCAGGATCCTTCTGCTGGTCCTTGCACTTCGCGCCACATGCACTTAAGCTGCTGCGCTACCACCAACTCCCTTGTTTTTCAACTTCTGCCTATGAGTGAGATCATCCCATATTCATCCTTTTGTTTCTGCCTTATCTCACTTAATATGATTTCTTTAAGCTCCATCCAAGATGAGGTGAAGAAGATGAATTCATTATTAATACCTGAGTAGTATTCCACTGTGTATATAGACCACAACTTCCTCTGCCACTCATCTGTTGTTGGACACCTGGGCTGCTTCCATGTTTTGGCTATTAGGAATTTTGCTGCTATGAACATTGGCATACACATCTTTTTGGATGGGTTTGCTGGGTTCCTTAGGATATATCCCCAGGAGAGGAATTTCAGGGCCATAGGGAAGGTCCATTTCTAGCCTTCTGAGAGTTCTCCTGACTGCTCTCTATAGGGGTTGGACTAATTTACATTCCCACCAGTAGTGCAGGGGAAAATTTTATAAACTATTAAATTTTTTCACTGCCAGGACTTTACCACTCTGGGTCAGTTTTTTTTTTCTTCAAGATTTTATTTATTTATTCATGAGAAGATAGGAGGAGAGAGAAAGAACCAGACATCACTCTGGCACATGTGCTGCCGGGGATTGAACTCAGGACCTCATGCTTGAGAGTCCAAAGCCTTATCATTGTGCTACCTCCCGGACCACTAGTTTTTTTTTTTCTTCTTATATTTATTTTCCCTTTTGTTGCCCTTGTTGTTTTTTACTGTTGTAGTTATTATTGTTGTTGATGTTGTCATTGTTAGATAGGACAGAGAGAAATGGTGAGAGGAGGGGAAGACAGAGAGGGGAAAAAAGACAGACACCTGCAGACCTGCTTCACCACTTGTGAAGCGCCCCCCCCTTCTGCAGGTGGGGAGCTGGGGGCTCAAACTGGGATCCTTAAGCTGTCCCTGCGCTTCGCGCCACACGTGCTTAACCCACTGCCCTACTGCCGGACGCCCCACTCTGGGTCAGTTTTCTGGAGGGAAGGATGGAGGGAGTGAGCGAGGGAAGGCTGAGGGGAAGAAAAGGGCTATAGACACCACACACAGCACAAAGCTTCTTCCTGTTCAGTTGGGGCCAGAATTAAACCAGGGCCACACAGAGCAAAGCAGGCACACTGTCTAGGTGAGCTATTTCGAAGGCCTGAAATGTCTTTTAAGTAATGGTCAAACAGACACTACCTTCAGGAATTCTCCTCTCTCCCTTTTCTTCTCTTTCTTTCTTCTCTTTCTTTCTTTCTTTCTTTCTTTCTTTCTTTCTTTTTTTTTCCCCTGCTTCCAGGGACATTTTGCTGGGGCTTGGTGCCTGCTCTAGGAATCTACTGCTCCTGGAGGCTAGCTTTCCCCTTTTGTTGCCCTTGTTATCATTGTTGTTGTTGTTATTATTGTTGTCATTGTTGTTGGGTAGGACAGAGAGAAATTGAGAGAGGAGGGGAAAACAGAGAGGGGGAGAGAAAGACACCTGCAGACCTGCTTCACTGCTTGTGAAGCGACCCCCCAGCAGGTGGGGAGCCAGGTCCTTGCACTTTGTACCATGTGCACTTAATCCACTGTGCTACTGCCTACCCCCCCCCCCCCAACCATGGAAGGGTTAGTTAACAACCAACAGAGCAGCTACCAACTTGACATCAGGAGGAAGATGCCAGGAACACAGATGGTCCACAAGTCAGATAATTAAGTAATTAACTTCTGAAAAAGAAGGAACATTTAATATGTTTTCTGTGAATGTAGTTGGTTGGACACAGATGGGGGCAGAGGGCAAGCAAGCTAACCCAACAAAACGTCACCACAGCATTCACCCAGTTCCTACACAGGATGTAGATCTCTCTCTCTCTCTCTCTCTCTCTCTCGTCTTGTATTGCAATGCTTCACATGCTGTCTTTTTAAGACACAGAGAGAAAAACCACAACACAGAGAAGCTTCCTCTAGTGCTGTGGGGGCGAGGCTTGCCGTGGGACATGTACAGAAAAGCAGATGTCGGTCTACTCTATATTTTTCAACTGGGATTATTGCTGGGGCTCAGTGTCTGTATAACTCTTTTATTTTTTTTAATAAGAGTGCCAGGCACAGAGAAGGAGAGAGAAAGAGAGAGAGGGAGGGAGAGAACACACCTGCAGCCCTGTTTCACCACTTGTGAAGCTTCCTCCCGCAGGTGGGGGACTGGGGACATGAACCAGGTTTCTAGTGCATGGTAACGTGTGTGCTCTATTGGATGACCCACCATCTGGTCCCCACAGACATCTCTCTCTCTCTCTGACCTCTCCAACCCTCCTCTGCTCCTCTCTCTCTCTCTCTCTCTCTCTCTCTCTCTCTCTCTCAGATAGACAAAGAAACAGCAAGACAGAGAAATCACAGCACAGCACCAAAGCTTTCTTCCCTGTGGTGGAGGCTGGGCTCAAACCTGGGTCTTGCACGTGACAAAGCAGTGCGCTGTCCAACTGGGCAGGCCTATTCTGAAGACTGGCCGGAGGCACCCCTGGGAGCACATTTTTCATGCCTGAGACATGAGGGGTCTCAGGTTCATCCCCCAGCACCACCAAAAAAGTTGAGCAGTGATCTGGTTAAAAAGAAAAAAATAAACCCTGACAGGTGTTGCCAGGGAAACTGATAGTTTCCTGGTAAAGCACAGGACTTCCATACCTGAGGCTCCTGGTTTGATCGTTGGTCCCACATGTACCATAATCATTCTTTGGTGTCTCTCTCACATGTGAAACTATCTATTTATCTCATATGAAAAAACAAACAAACAAACAAACAAAACAACCAAAACTAAATCTTAAAACAATAATGTCAGAAAATAACAACAACAAAACAGGAGTGACCTGGGAAATGGTACAGTGACAAGAGTGTCAGATTTGCAAGCTAAAGGTTCTTGAGTTCAGTTCCTGGATCGCCTGGCACAGGCGATCGTAATAAATAAATAGATCTCGTGGGAGGCGGTGCATCCAGGGATCCTCAGAGCTGATCCTACCCACAGCTTTGCGGTGTGGCCCAGGACTCTTAGTCCACAGGCCTCTGTGGCTCGGTCTCTAAGCCTCTTCTGGCAGTTTCCTCAGCTCATCCTATTCAGAGCCCTGCTCACCTAACTCCCTACTACACAGCGCCCCCTGGAAGTCCAATGCAGCATTTCCATTTCCAAACCCCAGCCCCGGTGCTTCCTAAACCACCTTCTCTGGTTTCTTTGCTAAGAAACCAGAGGCCAGACCTTAGGACAGCAGATCCGCCTTCCTCACGCTCTGAGGTCCCTCCGTTGTGCCATTGCCTCCTGCTGCAAGGCTCTGTACGTGTTCTCCTCTAGCTGTGCTGCCAGGCCTTCAACACAAACAAACAACTGCCTTCTCCCTGTGATTTTTTCCTCACCCTCATTCCTCTCCTTCTTTTCTGACTCTCTAGCCATTATGGACAAAATAAAGCTCAGCCCTCAGCCCGCAGTTTCATGCCTCCTCTCACCGTGAATTCATTTTCTCTGTTTCCGTGTGTGTTTATTTACCTATTGGGTTTGAGATAAAGAATCATAAGGAATTATGGCTGACTCGCCAACATTTATTAAAAACAAAAACAAAAGATAAAGCAGATGTACGGCTATGTGTATCCACAAAAAAGCCCATATAAAGTGGGGGAGCATAGTGATTGTGCAAAGAGGTCCGGGTTCGATGTTCCACACCACCCTATAAGCCAGAAGCTGAAAAGTGCTTTGGGGGGTGGGGGTGGGGAAGCCCATATTAATGATGGGGGAGGTAGCATAATAACAAAAAGACTTTTAGGTCCAAAGGCAACAAAGTCCTGGTTTCAGTCCCCCCACACTGTCATGAGCCAGAGCTGAGCAGTATTTTGGTAAAAAAAAAAAAAAAAAAAAGCAAGAAAACAAAACTCCAACCAAACAAGCAAAAAAACATATCAAGAGAATCAGTCATTAATCTTGTTTTTTCAGGATTCAGATGCACCTGTCTGATTACACAAGAACCTTTCAATTAGATAAGGGGAAAGCTATGCATTAGCTGAATAGTCCAATCATACGATGATCTGAAAATGAGAGCGTGAGGACGTAATATACTAAAATGTAAGAGAAGAAAAAAGTAATAACAAAATGTTGCCTATGTCCTCTTGCATATAATGCAATAAAGGAGCACCGGTCCCAACGAGCCAGCCAGGAGTCGAACCTGGAATCTTCTGATCCGTAGTCAGACGCGTTATCCATTGCGCCACTGGCCCGGAGATGGAAATGCTGTTCTCAAGAATGATACTTCAAGCTGACGTTGCGGGGTTTCATGGGACGTGTAGTCTCTTAACGGAACACTGTTGGCGCGCAGAGCATTATGGGAGATGGGAGTTCGCGAAGAGCCGGGCGCTGAGATTGGTGCATCTTCGGAGCCCCGTGGTACGTCACCTTGCTGTCTGCGGATTGGCAGATACAGCTACTCCCCGCCCCCTCAGCCTTTTGCTCGGGAGCCGCGGAGACGCTCTAGTTGCCAGGGAACTCGTCCCGCCTCTCGGTGATTTTTTTCTGACTTTGTGATTGGCTGCTGGTATTAAGGAATCTCGGCGTGGACAGCGCGAGGGAAAAGATGGCGGCGATGGCGGTCGGAGCTACTGGTGGCAGCCGCGTGTCCAGCGGGAGGGACCTGAATTGTGTCCCCGAAATAGCTGACACATTGGGGGCTGTGGCCAAGCAGGGGTGAGGGCTAGGACCTCTGCGAGTGGGATGCGGGGGACCAAGAGGAGCAGACTAGTCATCCCCAGAGTGGCAGGGATGACTGAGGGGGAGAGAGTGAATAGAGGAGGGCGGGAGGGTCTGTGTTTCTCGGAGGGCAGAAGCCTCTCGCCCTGGAGCGAGAGAGGGAAAAAGTGTTTGGGGGCGTGGGGTCGCTGAGCTGGATCCTCGGGAGGAGTTGTCAGAAACAACTCGGAAAGGAGCGTGCAGCCCTCCAGGAGCCTGGGGAGTGAGAGTATTGTGTGAGCGAGCAGGTAGCAAGTATAGGAGGCCTGGGCAGTCCTGGGGCAGAAACCGTAGCCCCGGAAAAGCAGTGAGAGTGGAGTAGAAAGAATTGCACTTCACGTGGGTGTTCATGTTTCCCATGTGGCTGTTTTCTGGGGGAAGAAATTGAGGCGCAGAGCAGCAGAAGAGATGATGTCCCTAAGGTGGACTGAGCTCAGCAGTACAGTCAAGTGACTGATGGCCACTGGAAGGGGAGCACAGACTCAGTCTAGCTGGACCCACTGGCCCTCAGGTGCTCCCTGTGCATGACGATGCTGGGTCTGTCGCGCTTGTAGGTTTGATTTCCTCTGCATGCCCGTCTTCCACCCGCGTTTCAAGAGGGAGTTCACTCAGGAACCTGCTAAGAATCGGCCGGGCCCCCAGACAAGATCAGACCTGCTGCTGTCAGGAAGGGGTAGGGACCATCTCATATGCTCCTTAATTGAAGACAGTAACAATTTTGGCTTTATCCTTTCCTAATTTGGATGTACCTGCTAGTTCCTGGAATATAGCTATATCTTGTTTTCTCCTGTGTGCCCGCTGAAAAGCCTGATTTCCCTCCCTGCATCAAGCTATCTCATAACTGTGATTATCAAGGGTCTTTTATCTCTCTTATTTCCAATCTGCTCCCTGCTAAAAATTAGATTTGAATATGTGTAAAGAGCTGAACCTCATTCTGTCTATGTCTTTCTTGGCTGTCTTGGGGATTACAGACTGGAATACCTTAATTGTGGGAAAACTTTCTCCTTGGATTCGCCCAGACTCCAAAGTGGAGAAGATCCGGAGGAATTCTGAGGCGGTAAGACTTCATTGAATCAGGCCTGTAACCTGTGAGGAGAGCTGTTTTTCCCTTTATGATTTGATTAACCTAATGAATTGAAGGTACTTGTGAGTTGCTAACTCTTTACCTTTTCCTCTTGATCTCCATTCCAGGCCATGTTACAGGAGCTGAATTTTGGGGCATATTTAGGTCTTCCAGCTTTCCTGCTACCCCTAAATCAAGAAGATAACACAAATCTGGCCAGAGTTTTGACCAACCACATTCACACTGGTCATCACTCCTCCATGGTATGCCTGAGGGTCTCCTGCGTTTCATATGATAGTCAAATTACACTAAGTACCTTCTTGATCCTAGCTCTATAGTAAAGGATGCACTTGGTTGAGCTGAAATAATAGTACTGTCTACCCCCTGTCCAAAGTGGTAAGCAGAGAGCTATGAAATATAAACTTTGTATTTTCTTTTTCTTTTTTTTTTAATATTTATTTTATTCCCTTTTGTTGCCCTTGTTGTTTTATTGTTGTAGTTATTATTGTTGTTGTCGTTGTTGGATAGGACAGAGAGAAATAGAGAGAGGAGGGGAAGACAGAGAGGAGGAGAGTAAGATAGACACCTGCAAACCTGCTTCACCGCCTGTGAAGTGACTCCCCTGCAGGTGGGAAGCCGGGGTTCAAACCGGGATCCTTATGCCGGTCCTTGTGCTTTGCGCCACCTGCGCTTAACCCGTTGTGCTACAGCCCGACTCCCAAACTTTGTATTTTCTAGAAATTTATAGTTGAGAGGCCTGGGAGATGGCACAGTGAAGGTGTTGAGTCCTCAAGCATGAGCTCCCGAGTTTGATTTCTAGCATTGCATGTACCAGAGAGTGCTCTGGAGTATTGTCTGTCTGTCTGTCTTTCTCTCTCAGTCTTGTAAATAAATTAAAAAATTATATGGCAGACAGGCCTTTATATAGGATATATTATATATATATCACATACCAATAATGACAAATTGAGGAAAGCATGTATAAGAATTTGAGATCTGAATCAGATATTTTTTTACTTTTTTTCTGTTGGTACTGGAGCCTGAACTTAGGACTAAGCTCTCGTCAGACCCAGTGAGCTCAAAGTAAAGTTCTAAATAGTGTACTTGTTCCTGTACAGTTCTGGATGCGGGTACCACTGGTGGCCCCAGAGGACCTGAGAGATGATATAATTGAGAATGTACCAACTCCACATACAGAGGAATATAGTGGAGAGGAGAAGACATGGATGTGGTATGTCACCTTCAGCAGCCAAATGTAGAGCGAGGGGAGGTATGGGGTGGGGCCTGTAGGTAGGTCTCCTCTAACTGTGGTGATTGGTGGGTCACATCCATCTGACTGCATTGCTCTGTGTTTGACTCTGGACAGGTGGCACAACTTCCGGACCTTATGTGACTACAGCAAAAGGATTGCCGTGGGTATGTCCGACAGCTTATGGGATCAGTATCCCATTCTGCCTATCTGAGAATAAGAATGAGTTTTACATATGCTTGACAATGAGGAAGTTTAAGATAGGGGCCCAGGCAGTAGCACAGCGGGTTAAGTGCACATGGCGTGAAATGCAAGGAACGGCATAAGGATCCTGGTTCAAGCCCCCAGCTCCCCAACTGCGGGGGGGGGGGGGGGTTGCTTCACAAGCAGGTCTGCAGGTGTCTGTCTTTCTCTCCCCCTCTCTGCCTTCCCCTCCTCTCTCTATTTCTCTGTCCTATCCAACAACAACAAAGCAACAATAACTTAAACAATAAGGGCAACGAAAAGGGAAAAAATGGCCTCCAGGAGCAGCGGATTCATAGTGCAGGCACCGAGCCCCAGCGCTAACCCTGGAGGCAGACAAATGCATGCATTTACTAATGAGAGAGAGAACCAGAGCGCCACTCTGTATCTCTCACATGAGAACCCTGTGCTTGATCGCTGAACTGACTACCTTGGGTCATCGGTTCCTTTTACTATGTCTCAGGCTGCCATGCTTTTAAGGAGTAAATAGGACTCGCCCAAAAGAGCAGAGAAAGGCTTCTTTCTCAGCGGTAATTGGCAGGTGTCTCTTCCTCTGTGTGTAGCTCTTGAAATTGGGGCTGACCTTCCGTCTAATCACGTCATCGATCGTTGGCTTGGGGAACCCATCAAAGCAGCCGTTCTCCCCACTAGCATTTTCCTGACCAATAAGAAGGGATTTCCTGTTCTTTCAAAAATGCACCAGAGACTGATCTTCCGACTGCTCAAGGTGGGTGATAGAAGGGTTCTAAAGGCACTTGAGCTACTCTCTTGCCTTGTTCATGTATGACTTGTTTTCCCCTGTGGGGCTGGCTTGTCTCTGGTTTCTGGAGAACAGTGTCAGTAAAATTGGGGGTCTTAGAAGCAAAAAGGCAGAACAGGACATTTCAGAAGGAACCAGAGCATATGAGGACTTCGCAGGTTTCACTTAACAAGTGGAAGTGAGGGGGCTGGGTGATGGTGCACCTGGTTGAGCACACATATTACCTTGCGTGAAGACCCTGGTTCAAGCCCCCAGTCCTCACCTTTGGGGATCAGTGAAGCGGTGCTGAAGGTGTCTCCCTCCTCCTCTACCTCCCCCTCCACTCTCAGGTTTTGTCTGTCTCTAGTAAGTTTTTTTTTTTTTAATCATTAAAGTGAAGATCTGGTGGGATTTTTTAAAATTAATTAATTAATTCCCTTTTTGTTGCCCTTTTTTTTTAAAATTTATTTCTTTATTGGGGAATTAATGTTTTACTTTCAACAGTAAATACAATAGTTTGTACATGCATACATTCCCCAGTTTCCCATTTAACAATACAACCCCAACTATGTCATTTATCATCCTTCATGGACCTGTATTCTCCCCACCCACCCACCCCAGAGTCTTTTACTTTGGTGTGATATGCCAATTCCATTTCAGGTTCTTCTTGTGTTTTCGTTTCTGATCTTGTTTTTCAACTTTGGCCTGAGAGTGAGATCATCCCATATTCATCCTTCTGTTTCTGACTTATTTCACTTAACATGAATTTTTCAAGGTCCATCCAAGATTGGCTGAAAACGGTGAAGTCACCATTTTTTACAGCTGAGTAGTAGTCCATTGTGTATATATACCACAACTTGCTCAGCCACTCATCTGTTGTTGGGCACCTGGGTTGCTTCCAGGTTTTGGCTATTACAAATTGCGCTGCTAAGAACACATGTGTACACAGATCTTTTTGGATGGATGTGTTGGGTTCCTTAGGATATATCCCCAGGAGAGGAATTGCAGGATCATAGGGTAGGTTCATTTCTAGCCTTTGGAGAGTTCTCCAGACTGTTCTCCACAGAGGTTGGACCAATTTACATTCCCACCAGCAGTGTAGGAGGGTTCCTTTGACCCTGGTGGGATGTTTTGATCCAGGATGACGTTAACGTGACATGTAAGAGCTTTATTTACTGAAGCCAAGTGCTGCATCTGATGGTCTGGCTTCTCTCACAGTTGGAAGTGCAGTTCATTATCACGGGCACCAACCACCACTCAGAGAAGGAGTTTTGCTCCTACCTCCAGTACTTGGAATATCTGAGCCAGAACCGACCTCCGCCTAATGCATATGAGCTCTTTGCCAAGGGCTATGAAGACTACTTGCAGTCCCCGCTCCAGGTGGGTCTGAAAAACATGGCAGTGAAGTGTGTGTGTGTGTGTGTGTGGGGGGGGGGTTGGTGTCCTAAAATTCTACCAAAAGCTCAGAGGGCATGGGAAGGTCTTTGGTACAATGGTCTGTTTGTCTGTTAGAGACTGACACACTCGATCTTTTCCTCCACTTACCAGCCACTGATGGACAACCTGGAATCACAGACATATGAAGTGTTTGAAAAGGACCCCATCAAATATTCTCAATACCAGCAGGTACAGTGGGGGATCCCAGAATGGGTTGGGCCCAGGAGGGGGGTTGGCTTGGGGGGGAGCAGGGGGATTCTAGTCCATTTTCTCCCCCTCCCCCAGGCGATCTATAAATGCCTCTTAGACCGAGTGCCGGAAGAAGAGAAGGACACCAATGTCCAGTGAGTGTTTTCCACATGATTCTAGAGGTTAGCGTGCCCACTTCTCCAGATGTTGAGTCAGCCTGACTCTGCCTTCCTAGGGTGCTAATGGTGCTGGGTGCCGGCCGGGGTCCTTTGGTGAATGCCTCCCTGCGAGCAGCCAAGCAGGCTGACCGGCGGATAAAGCTGTATGCTGTGGAGAAGAACCCTAACGCTGTGGTGACGTGAGTAGCAACTTGGCTTGCTGGGAAGTCCGTCCCCAGAGCCTGTTTTTCCCATCATGATGCTCACCTGTTTGATTTCTGGCTTAGGCTAGAGAACTGGCAGTTTGAAGAATGGGGAAGCCAAGTGACAGTCGTTTCATCAGACATGCGAGAATGGGTGGCTCCAGAGAAAGCCGACATCATCGTCAGTGAGCTTCTGGGCTCCTTTGCTGACAATGAACTGTCACCTGAGTGCCTGGATGGAGCCCAGCACTTCCTCAAAGGTGCCTCCAGGCTGGGATGTACTGCATAAGGAAAATGGATTATCAGCTTGGGTGTGAAGGGACGGAGCAGCGGGAGGAGGCTTTGCGGTGTAGGTCTAGAGGAGGATGGGTGGGTTGGACTTGGGTCAGTTCCCCTTGCAAAAGAAGCCATCTCTAATGGGCCCTGAGCCAATATGACATGTGCTTAAATCAAGATCTCAGGCCTTGGTGATCCCATGTTTAAGAACTATAGAATCAAACTATCTTAGATTCCTTCCAGTTTCAATCTTGTATGAGTCTATAAATTGATTTAGAGGAGGAATTTCTCCAAGACAGGAGTCAGGAACAAGTTTACCTGGGAATGTGATGGCATTGTTGTCTAGGCCTGGTGTTTGTTATCTGCTTGCTTTTTTTTTTTTTTTAAAGATTTTATTATTTATTCATGAGAAAGATAGGAGGAGAGAAAGAACCAGATATCACTCTCGTACATGTGCTGCCGGGGGGACTGAACTCGGGACCTCATGGTTGAGAGTCCAATGCTTTATCCACTGCATCACCTCCCAGACCACTTGCTTTTTTTTTTTTATAGGCACGGCTGAGTTCTAGCATGTGGTGGTGCTGGGGATGTTTTGACATGAGAGACTTGGGAATCTTCAGATGGTACAGACATAACCATTTCTACGCCTTGGGAACTAATGTGAGCCTCCTGTTCTGCAGATGATGGCGTGAGCATCCCTGGGGAATACACCTCCTTTCTGGCGCCCATCTCTTCATCCAAGCTGTACAATGAAGTCAGAGCTTGTCGAGAGAAGGACCGTGACCCTGAGGTAAAGAGTTGGACTCTTCTGGAGACTTCTCTCATTCTTTGTTTTTTTCCTTGTCAGCGTTGACTCTTTCCTTCCATTGGAGAAGATGATGAGGTGACAAATATGGGACAGTGGTAGAACAAAACAATGCTTTATTTATTTATTTATTCTCTTTTGTTGCCCTTGTTTTTATTTTTTTAATATTTATTTATTCCCTTTTGTTGCCCTTTTATTATTATTGTTGTTGTCATTGTTGGATAGGAAAGAGAGAAATGGAGACAGGAGGGGAAGACAGAGAGGAGAGAAAGATAGACACCTGAAGACCTGCTTCACCACTTGTGAAGCAACTCCCCTGCAGGTGGGGAGCCAGGGCTCGAACTGGGATCCTTATACCTATCCTTGCGCTTTGTGCCATCTGCGCTTAACCCGCTGTGCTACAGCCCAACTCCCATTGTTTTATTGTTGTAATTATTGTTATTGATATTGTCGTTGTTGGATAGGACAGAGAGTAATGCAGACAGGAGGGGAAGACAGAGGGGGAGAGAAAGATAGACACCTGCAGACCTGCTTCACTGCCTGTGAAGAGACTCCCCTGCAGTTGGGGAGCCGGGGGCTCGAACCAGGATTCTTAGGCTGGTCCTTGCGCTTTGTGCAAAAAAATGCTTTTATTTATTTATTTATTTGTTTATTTATTCTCTGTTGTTGCCCTAGTTTATTATTGTTGTCGTTGTTGGATAGGAAAGAGAGAAATGGAGACAGGAGAGGAAGACAGAGAGGAGGAGAGAAAGACAGACACCTGCAGACCTGCTTCACCGCTTGTGAAGCGACTCCCCTGCAGGTGGGGAGCAGGGGGCTTGAACGGGGATTGTTAATACTGGTTCTTGCACTTTGCACTATGTGTGCTTAACCTGCTGCGCTGACTCCCAAAACAATGCTTTTTATCTTTTCTTGTCGCTAGGGCTTGAGCTTCTTTCCCAGAGGAAGCAGGCTTCTCTTGACCACCTTCTCCAGCTCTGGCTTTCTGTTTCTCATCACAGGCCCAGTTTGAGATGCCTTACGTGGTACGGCTGCACAACTTCCACCAGCTCTCTGCACCCCAGCCCTGTTTTACCTTCAGCCATCCTAACAGAGGTAGGTTCCTGCCTGGCTGGCCTCTAGCTGAAAGGTTGTGAGCACCCTCCTGGCTCCTTCCCTTCCCTTCCTTTGTCTGCTCCTCCATCCAGACTTCCCATGGTTTTTGCTCATGCTTTACCAAGTTGTCTAGGGCTTCTGGCCTCTTGGCCTCCACACACCTCTTCCCTTCCAGATCCTGTGATTGACAACAACCGCTACTGCACCTTGGAGTTTCCTGTGGAGGTGAACACCGTGTTGCATGGCTTTGCAGGCTACTTTGAGACTGTGCTTTATCAAGACATCACTCTGAGTAAGTGTCTAGGGCGGTGGATTTAGGGATCTGAGAATACACTACTTGGTTTAAAGTCTTTTTTTTTTTAATTTCTTTATTGCAGGATGAATGTTTTACAGTTTGTGTGTGCATAACATTTCTGTTTTTCAATACACAACAATACAACCCCCACTGGGTCCTCCTCTGCCATTATGTTGCAGGACCTGAACTCTTCCCTCCGCCTGCCCCAGAGTCTTCGACTTTGGTGCAGTACACCAACTCCAGTCCAAGTTCTGCTTAGCATTTTCTCTCCTTACCTTGTTTTTCAACTTCTGCCTTTGAGTGAGGTCATCCCATATTCATCCTTCTGATTCTGACTTATTTCACTTAACATGATTTCTTCAAGCTCCATCCAAGATGGGCTGAGAACAGTGAATCACCATTTTTAATAGCTGAGTAGTATTCTATTGTGTCTATATACCACAGCTTGCTCAGTCAGGTTTAGAGCCTTGTGTGGGTGGAGACCTCAACTTTTTTCATTGTTTTGTCCATGCAGGTATCCGTCCAGAGACTCACTCTCCTGGGATGTTCTCATGGTTTCCTATTCTTTTCCCTGTTAAGGTACGAATCACTTTTATGACTCCATAGTTTAAGGAGGAGTTACTGGTGGCCACTCGTGTTATGTCTTTACGCCACCTGTCCTGGGATGATACTCAGGCTGTCGCCCATGTTCTGTTGTCTTCACGTGCTCTTGGATCGCAGTAGTTGTTGAGACATCTGCAGTGATCTTTGGCTTGGTTCCCCACATCTCCCCTGGCTAATCTTCTGTCCATTCTCTGCCTTGAACAAGAATCTTCTTTTAAAAACTAAAATTTGGGGAGCTGGGCGGTAGCACAGTGGGTTAAGCACACATGGCACAAAGCACAGGGACCGGCTCAAGGATCCTGGTTCGAGCCTCCGGCTCCCCACATGCAGGGGAGTTGTTTCACAGGCAGTGAAGCAGGTCTCCCCATACCGCCTGACTCCCCCTCTCAATTTCCTTGTCATATCAAATCATAAGAAAAATAACAAAAACTAAAACAAGGATACTTTTTGTTTTTTTTAAAGATTTGATTTATGAATGAGAAAGATAGGAGAAGAGGAAGAACCAGATATCACTCTGGTACATGTGCTGCCAGGGATTGAACTCGGGACCTCATGGTTGAGAACCCAATGCTTTATCCATTGCGCCACCTCCCAGACCACACACAAATAATCTTAAAAAAAAAAATTCTCTCAGGTAGGAAGATAACTCACGTGATAGAGCACGTCTTACATTTGTGACCCCAAGACTGAGCTTCATCAAGGAGTCTCCATGGATGGTGGAAGAGTGCTGGGGTACTCTCCTTCTGACCTCTAAAATAAAGGATGGGGAGTCAGGTCTAGCACAATGGGTTAAGCGCAGGTGGCGCAAAGCATAAGAACCAGTGTAAGGATCCCGGTTTGAGCCCCGGCTCCCCATCTGCAGGGGAGTCGCTTCACAGGCGGTGAAGCAGGTGTCTATCTTTCTCTCCTCCTCTCTGTCTTCCCCTCCTCTCTCCATTTCTCTCTGTCCTATCCAACAATGATGACATCAATAATAAATACAACAATAAAACAAGGGCAACAAAAGGGAATAAATAAAATAAATATTTTTAAAAAGAAAAACATAAATATGTATTCTCTCTGCTGTGATTATATTGCTCTCCTGCTTAAAATCCTTTACTGTTTCCCACCCCCCTAGTATAAAGGTAAGTCCTGAATATTGCTTGTAAAACTTGGTGTGATCTTCCTCCCTCCCTCCCTCCCTCTTTCTCTTTTCCTTTTTCTTTTTTTAGAGTTTTTTTTTTTTTTTGAAGATTTTATTTATGAGAAAGATAGGAAAGAGAAAGAACCAGACATCACTCTGGCACATGTGCTGCCGGGGATCAAACTCAGGACTTCATGCTTGAGAGTCCAAAGCCCTATCACTGCGCCACCTCCTGGACCACTTTTTGAGGGTTTATTAAGGGACTTTAAAAAAGTTTTTATTATTATTATTTCTTTTCCCTTTTGTTGCCCATATCGTTTTATTTTTGTTGTAGTTGTTGTTGTTGTTGTTGTTGATGATGACGTTGTTGGATAGGACAGAGAGAAATGGAGTGAGGAGGGGAAGACAGAGAGGGGGAGAGAGAGACACCTGTAGACCTGCTTCACCACTTGTGAAGTGACTTCCCTGCAGGTGGGGAGCTGGGGGCTCGAACTGGGATCCTTACGCCAGTCCTTGCGCTTTGTGCCATGTGCACTTAACCTGCTGTGCTATCTATCGCCTGACCCCCTTAAAGACTATTTTTATAGGCATAGAGAAATTGAGAGGAAGTTTCCCCCTTGCAGCTGGGGACAGGAGGTTTGAATCCAAGTCTACATGGTAACATGTGTGTTTTACAGGGTGTGCCACTGTCCAGCCTTTTCTTTTTTGATTTAATTTATTGTCCATTAGATAGAAGTGGAGAGGAATGGAGAGGGGGAGGAGTAGGTATAGAGGGAAAGAGACACCTGCTTCACCAGTCATGAAGTTTTCCCCATGCACGTGGGAGCCAAGGCTTGACCCTGGGTCCTTGCACATTGTAATGTGTGCTCAACTAGGTGCACCACGGCCCAGCCCCTCCTTTTTCTTATTGCCACCAAGGTCATCACAATGGTATGCAAAATGAATTCATTCTCGACAGCCTTCCCCCCCCCACCTCTTAGTTTTTATTTGCTAAGAGACAAATTGAGAGGGGAGTGGGGGCTAGAGGGAGAGAGAAAAGACACCTTGAGCACTGCTTGATCTGAAGTTACTTGACAGGCACTCAGCCTGATTTCCCTGGAATAGCCCTGAGCACACAGACACATTTTCTTCCTGGAGTTGGAGATGGGTGGGTGGTGGTGGTGGGCCTGATTAGATCCTTTCCATGATCTAATTTTAACCTGTCTATGGGATTTTTGTGCCATTTATTACATTGCTGTTGACCTATAGGCCTGTGGCTCTTCTAATATTTCATATTCTTTAATAAAAAAAAATGTATTTTAGAGAGAGCGAGACACCAGAGTACTGGTGGGAATTGAACCTGGGAACTTGAAGACTCAAGACACAAGTCTTTGGCATAACTATTACGCTATTTCCCCAGCCTGCTATCTTTATCTCCTTTTACTTGTTCTCACACCTTTCTCCTTTGTGTGGAAAATCCTTTGCTCATCTCTTCATCCAGCTAACTATCCAAGTGTCCTTGAACATACCTGCTGTCATGTAACTTCCACCCCACCTGCTCTGGCATTCCTTCGTGGGTGGTTTTAGAGAGCCCCATGTGTGTTCACAGCACTCATCACCCGTTTGATTGTGTGTGCATTATCTGATTACTCAGTTCTGGCTGACTGCAGGTCAACTTCATCAGGGTTGGAACAGTATTATTTCATTTTCACATTCAGTTCATTATGTGAACACCCCTCCCCACTTCTTTCTTTTTTAACAGCAACCCATCACGGTGCGTGAAGGCCAGACCATCTGTGTACGTTTCTGGCGATGCAGCAATTCCAAGAAGGTGTGGTATGAGTGGGCTGTGACAGCACCAGTCTGTTCTGCTATTCACAACCCTACAGGTCGCTCATACACCATTGGGCTCTAGCCCTGCCTGCAAGAGTCCAGAGCCTTAGCAGCCACTTCAAGTTCTGCTCCTGTGATGCAGAAGGCGAAGTACATCTGTGGGCTGTGATTCTCCTTGCCCATCAGAGAGGAGCATTGCAGTCTGTTTTCCTACCTTACAGTTAGGGTGGGCAAAGGGTGAGAATTCATTGCAGGGTCAAGCCACCCATCTGCAAAGACTTCAGGCCAAGGTATGAGGAATTAGTGCCGGATCTGAAGCTACTTGACAGACTCAAGCCTGAAGCTTTCCCTGGAATAGCCCTGAACATATGTGGATTGGACAAATTTTCATCCCTTTCCCAGCCCATACCTGTTCCTGTTTCAATGGTTTTGTGCAGGAGGAAATACAAATAAAGTGAAGTTATGACCTTTCCTTCCCCAACTCTGCTGCCCCCTGCCTCTCTCTGCTTCCCCATACTTTTCTTAAATCTAGATATCTTGAGATCTGTGACCTTAAGGAGCCTAGCTTTCTTCCCTTTTCAGAAAGCATAGTGGTGACTGTTGGACTCCTGGTTATATGTTTTATTTGCCGGCTACAAAGAGATCTTGTTCATTAGGATCTCTTGACTTGCTTTTTCTCTGGAGAAAAGAGAGTAGACTTTATGGTCGTGCAGAAAGATGAGGTAGACAGCTGAATCAACTTCCTTTCTACCCTTCTGAGCTGATGCATTACCAACTTCCTTGATAACTCTTGGAAGAGAAACTGGAAGCCACACAGGCATCTCCTGCAAGAAGCCACCGACTTTGTTGGGATAAAATTAGTCTGACGTCCAGTTCTCCCTTTTCCAGATGAGGAATTTGAAGTTGGTAAGATAGTCAGATATGGGCAGGGGTAGATAGCATAGTGGTATGCAAAGAGACTCTTTCAATCCTGAGGCTCCAAAGTCCTAGGTTCAATCCCCTGTACCACTATAAGCCAGAGCTATGCAGTGCTCTGGTTAAAAAAAAAAAAAAGCAATTATCAGGAAAAGTCCTAGTACTCTAGTTCTTTCCATGTATCTAACCAGTTTTTTTTTTTTTTTTTTAAATTATTATCATTAACAATCAGATCCGTTTGGGGCATCTTTAGGTTACTGCAGCCTCTAGAATGGGAAAGTGGACATCAAAGTCTTTATGGTCAGAGTATTAACATACCCAAGAAATGACCTGAAAAGTCTGAAATGGATGTGGAGGTGTGGTTTGTGGGGTAATGGTTTGAACTAGCCATCTGAACTGGTGGTAACAGATGGAAACCAGATCTGGGACTTGAGTTACTGAGTCCCAAGCTCTGAGCTTGGAAGAATGTGGTTATAGGTTCGTGTAGACAGCCCGCTCAGACATGGGAACGTGATGTTCTGTACCCATCCCAATATAAAACAAACAAAGCTGCCCCCAGAAGACCCACGTCACTCAAGAAGACGTCGGTGTTCACTCTCGGCCGCCCTCCCGCCGGCCGCGAGTCTGAGCCAATGAGAGAGCGATGCGCGGCCTCCGAAGGGCGCTTCCTCTCGGACTTCCCGAGGTTAACCAATCAATGAGAAGTTGGCCGTTGCTAAGAGACATTTGATCTTGGCTCCACCCACGCTTGGGATTTTAGCCAATGAAAATCTGCCGTTCGGCTTGTTGCTGCGAAGTCGGCGAGGTAAATTTCACCGCCGGGAAGCTCAGGCGCCTGCGCAGACGGAGACAAGTTCTGGAGCGGCCGCCATTTTGCGAGAACAAGAGTAGCTCCGGCTGCGGTGCTGCCGCTGCACCTGAGGCTCCGGGAAACAGCCTCTCTTCGCACCCTGCAACACACGGAGAGTAACGGAGAGAACCAGGGTCCCCGGGCGGGGGCCCGAAACCGGTAAGAAGCCCCGAGAATCGGCCCCTCGCAACGTCACCTCTGCGTGACGTTGCCGCACGGCGCCTCCCCTGACGTCACAGACGGAAAATGGCGAGAGGCGCCGAGTGCCGAAAACTTTCACAATTGAGAAACATTTTGTTTGCTTTGACCTGAGAAGTGCTCACGGCCCGGAGGTAGCTTGCGGGCGTGGTGTGGGGGGCTCGGCTCCCCCGCGGCGGTGCGGTCGTCGGGCGTCCCCGCGGCGCTGAAGCTCTGGGGGGCGGGAGAGGACGGGCGGCGGCGACCTTCAGCTCCTCCTGCTGCTGCTCAGGCGCTGAGAGTTCCTTCTCTTTGTCTCTGCGAGCTCCACATTCCCTCGTTGGGTCTCTGGGCAGGTTGTTGGCTTTCTGGTTTTTGTTTTTCGTCTGTTGTCCGTCTCCTTCCTGGAGACGGACAACACCCCGAAGTGCTAGAGGCCGATAGAGCGCTGGCACCGTGGGCCGCACAGACGGGACGGACGGTCCCTTGGGGGCCGTTTCAAAGCAGAGCCGCGACCCGTCTGGTCCCCGGCGCGGGGTGGGAGGAAGCCTCGAGAGGCCGCTCTTGTCACTGCTCCTGGCGTGGTTCCAGTTGCCTCCAGTTTGGAGACGTTCCTGTAAGTGGTAAGGAGACCGGCGGCACTGCCACCCGGCCTGGCTCCCGGCATTTGGAGGTTCATCTGAAGCGGGCAGACGGGGCGGGGGAGTCAGTGTCGCCTGAGGCGCTAGAGCCCCGGGTTCAACCCCCCAGCGCCACCCGTGAAGCGGAGCTGACTCGTGATCGGGTTTGTTTTTGTTTTTTGTTATTTTTTTCCTTTTTTTTTTTTTTTTTTTTTTTTTTTTTAACCAGAGCACTGCTCAGCTCTGGCTTGTGGTGGTGCAGGGGATTGAACCTGGGACTTTGGAGCCTCAGGCATGAGAATCTCTTTGCATAACCGTTATGCTGTCTACCCTCTGCCCTTGTTTTTGTTTTTTAAAAGACAAATGGTCTCGACTTCCGCCCCATCCGTAGCGGAGCTTTGGTGCTGACAGGGTTCAGGCACTGCCACGTTACTGTCAGTAGCTAGCCCCAGAGGTGGCTTTTGAAGCAGGGACTAGACATGGCATTGTAGCGTTTGGATGGGTAGGACTGAAAGAATCCTGTGGAAGATCCATGTTAGGACGTGGAGAGATTTTGAAAAATACCAGCACTGCAAATGTGTAGTGCTTGAGATTGACTGCCTTTAGAACATGTAGAAAGCTCCACTAAACCCAGTGAGGTTCCAGGTTACCAAGTGTCCAGATTTGTCACTGTCAGTGAAATCTTTTTTTTTTTAATATATATTTATTTATTCCCTGTTGTTACCCTTGTTTTTTTATTGTTGTAGTTATTATTATTGATGTTGTTGGATAGGACAGAGAAATGGAGAGAGGAGGGGAAGACAGAGGGGGAGAGAAAGACAGACACCTGCAGACCTGCTTCACCCCTTGTGAAGTGACTCCCCTGCAGGTGGGGAGACGGAGGCTCGAACCGGGATTCTTCCGCCGGTCCTTGCGCTTTGCGCCACTTAACTTGCTGCGCTACCGCCTTTTTTTTTTTTTTTTTTTTTTTTAACCAGAGCACTGCTCAGCTATGACTTAGGGTGGTGTGGGGATTGAACCTGGGATCCCTCAGGTATGAGAGTCTCTGTGCATAACCATTATACTATCTACCCCGCCCGTGAAATCATATTTTAAAAATATTTTAATGAGATACAAAGATGGGAGACACCAGAGCACTGCTCAGCTCTGGTTTATGATGGTGCTAGGGATTGAGCCCTTGGAGCCTCAGGCATGAGAATCTCCGCATAACCATTATGCAGTCTCCCCAGCCCTGATAATTGTTTTGAGTGAAAGCTTTAGTCTGTGCACAGGATTTCTTTGATGACTTCAGTTTTTGTTCTTTTAAAGACTTATTTGGCTGGGAGTATGGATCGACCTGTCAGCGCTCATCCACAGTTCAGCGGGGAAGCAATTACAGAAAGACCTTCCACTTTTTGCATCCTGGGTCCATACTCCCAGAGGGATAAAGAATAGGAAAGCTAGTGGTCCAGGAGGTGGCGCAGTGGCTAAGCACTAGACTCTCAAGCATGAGGTCCCGAGTTCCATCCCTGGCAGCACATGTACCAGAGTGATGGCTGGTTCTTTCTCTCCTCCTTTCTCATGAATAAATAAACAATTTTTTTTTTAAAGGAAAGCTGGGGGCTGGGCGGTAGCATAGTGGGTTAAGCTCACTGTGTAAAGCACAAGGGCTGGAGTATGGATCCCTCTTCGAGCCCCCGGCTCCCAGCCTACAGGGGAGTCACTTCACAGGCAGTGAAGCAGATCTGCAGTGTCTATCTTTCTCTCACCCTCTCTGTCTTCCCCTCCTCTCTCCATTTCTCTCTGTCCTACCCAACAACAATAGCTGTAACAACGAAACAAGGGCAACAAAATGGGAAAAAACAGCCTCCAGGAGCAGTGGATTTATAGTGCAGGCACCGAGCTCAAGCCATAACCCTGGAGATAAATAATAATGAAAAATTAAAAAAAAAAAAAAAGAATAGGAAAGATATCAGGGGAGAGGATGGGATATGGAGTTCTAGTGGCGGAAATTGTGTGGAGTTGTACCCCTCTTATTCTATGGTCTTGTCGGTGTTTCCATTTTATTTAATATTTATTTATTCCTTTTTGTTGCCCTTTTTTATTGTTGTAGTTATTGATGTCATTGTTGGGTAGAACTGAGAGAAATGGAGAAAGGAGGGGAAGACAGAGGGAGAGAGAAAGACACCTGCAGACCTGCTTCACCGACTGTGAAGTGACACCCCCCCCCCCGTAGGTGGGGAGCCAGGGCTTGAACCAGGATCCTTAAACTGGTCCTTGTGCTTTGCACCACCTGTGCATAACCCGCTGCACTAACAGACTCCCCAGTGTTTCCATTTTATAAATAAAAGCTTTAATAAAATAAAATAAAATCTTGTGTTTAGAAAAAAAAAAAGTGAATTGGGGCCACACTGGTGTGCCTGGGTAAGCGTACACATTATATATAGTACAATGACCTGGGTACAAGCCCCTGGTCCCACCTGCAGGGAAAAAGCTGCATGACTGGTAAAACGGGGCTTAAAGTGTCTTAGCTTTTCCCCTCTATATCTCCTCCTTCCCTCTCAATTTCTAATTTGTCTGTATCCAATAATAAAGTTTTTAATTAAAAAAAGATTTTACTTATTTATTGATGAGAAAGGGGAGAGAGAGGTAGAACCAGACATCACTCTGGTACACGTGCTGTGGGGGGCTTGAATTCAGGACCTCATGCTTGAAAGTACAGTGCTTTATCCATTGCACCACTTCCTGGACCACAGCAGTTTTTTTTTAATTAATTAATTAATTAATTATCTTTACCAGAGCACTGCTCAGCTCTGGCTTATGGTTGGGGGGTATTGAACCTGAGACTTTGGAGCATCAGACATGAGAGTCTCTTTGCATAACCTTTACCCCCTGCCAACACAGCAGTTTTTGTTCTTGTGTCGTGTCTCCCCCCCCAGCATTCACTGATTTTTTTTTTTTTTTAAAGAATGTATTTATTTATTTATTTATAAGAGAGAGAGAGGATGAGAGAAGACAGACATCACTCTGGTACATGTGCTGCTGGGGACCAAACTTGTGACCTCATGGTTGAGAATCCAGTGCTTTATCCCGGGCCAATGATTTTTTTTTTTTTTTAATCTTTATTTGATAGAGACAGCCAGAAATTGAGAGAGGGAAGGGGGAGATCGAGAGGGAGAGAGACAGACACCTGCAGCACTGCTTCACCACTTGTGAAGCTTTCCCCGCAGGTGGGGACTGGGGGGCTCGAACCCGGTTCCTTGTGCATTGTAACGTGCGCTTAACCAGGTGTGCCACCACCCAGCAATGCATTCAGTGATTCTTGAAGCCAGAAGTTGTTTATCTGGAAAAGAAAAAAGCATTGATAAATACTGAGAGGAAGGCAAGGAATAGTGCAACGACAGCACACTGTACTATCATGCCCAGGCCCCAGGGGTGAAAGGTTCAATCCTGGGATCACAACAACCCAGAGTTTGGTGGTCTGCCATCTCTTTGAAACAAACATGCCTTATAGCATAGGCACCCCACCTGTGAACTACCTCTCCAGCCCTAAAACACTGCTGTTTTTGACAGGATATTGTATGTTACTATCAGCCAGACCTCAAACAACTTGAAAAATCTGCTCTGTGCACCTTAGGTGTGACTGACTACTGGAACGGAAAACATTTTGAGAAACCATCGGAACACTTAGTTTTCCAGTTGAATGTTTATTTAAAAATAGACATCATAATATGCTTTGTACTTTTTTTTTTTTTAAGTTAAATCATAAAGCACATGAAAGAGGTAACTTGATGTAGTGAATAGAGCATTAGACTTAACTTTGGGAGATCTCTGGTTGAGAGTTGGCTCCTTATGATCCGGGAAGTGACTCAATGGGTAAAAAAAAAACACATTGGACTCACAAGCATGAGGTCCAGAATTCAGCCCACTACATCACACGTGCCAGCGTGCCCCCGTCGTTCTTTTTTTCATAAATAAATATTTGTGTAAATAAAAATATAAACAAGCAAGCTCCTGTGGGTAGTGGGAATAGCATCATGTTTATAATACACTCATGCCTGAGACTCTGAGATCCTTGGGTTAAATCCTCCACACTACCAGAAGCCAGAACTTAACAGTGCTTTGGTACAAACAAACAAACAAAAAAAACTCTTAAGCTTTTATTTTAGGCAGTTCATAAAATCTCTTATTAAGAGTTAGGAGACCTTCACAAGTGGTGAAGCAGGTCTGCATGTGTCTATCTTTCTCTCCCCCTCTCTGTCTTCCCCTCCTTTCTCCATTTCTCTCTGTCCTGTCCAACGACAATGACATCAATAATAACTGCAACAATAAAACAAAGGCAACAAAGGAGAATAAATACTTAAAAAAAAAAAAAGCGTGGCCTGGGAGGTGGTACAATGAATAAGTCATTGGGTTGTTTTTTTTTTTTTTTTTTTTTTTTAAGATTTTTATTTATTTATGAGGAAGATAGCAGAGAGAAAGAACCAGACATCACCCTGGCACAAGTGCTGCCGGGGATCGAACTTGGGACCTCATGCTTGAGAATCCAAAGCTTTATCACTGCGCCACCTCCCGGACCACACAGCATTGGATTCTTAACCATGAGGTCCTGAGTTCGATCCCTGGCAGCACATGTACCAGAGTGATATCTGGTTCTCTCTCCTATCTTTCTCATGAATAAATACTTAAAAAAAGACTCACCCAGATCCTCGAACATGGTAAAGTGTGTGCTACTGAGTGAGTTGTCTCTCTCTCTTTTTTTTTTTTTTTTAGGAATTTATTTATTCGGGAGTTGGGCTGTAGCGCAGTGGGTTAAGCGCAGGTGGCGCGCTAAGCACAAGGACCCGCATAAGGATCCTGGTTCAAGCCCTGGCTCCCCACCTGCACGGGTGTCGCTTCACAAGAGGTGAAACAGGTCTGCAGGTGTCTATCTTTCTCTCCCTCTCTCTGTCTTCCCCCTCCCCTCTCCATTTTTCTCTGTCCTATCCAACAACAATGACAACAATAATAACTACAACAATAAAACAACAAGGGCAACAAAAGGGAATAAATAAATAAATAAAAATAAATATAAAAATATTTTTAAAAAAAGAATTTATTTATTCATGAGAAAGATAGGAGAGAAAGAACCAGCCATCACTTTGGTACTTGTGCTGCCGGGGATTGAACTTGGGACCTCATGACTGAGAATCCAGTGCTTTATCCACTGCACCACCTCCTGGACCACAATTTGGGCAAGTCTTTAGGGGGCAGAGCAGTGGATTGATTCGCACAGGCTTGGAGACCCATCCAAACTCTGGCTGAAAAAAAAAAAACTTTTTCTGCATTCATCCGTAACCTGATGATAGCACGTAACCTTTGATTACTAAATAAATATGAGGAGTTATTTTAAGCGATTGGATTCTTTGGTTTTAAGACATACCTATCTTTGATTTCTATTTTAAGCTTTAAATTTGGCTCCAAGTGATTATATTGTTTTGATCTTTCAGATAATCTTATCTTTGTAATGTGCTTAGCACAGTGCCTGATAATATTAGGTTCTATAAATAGTATTGTAAATATTATTCTTCATTAGATTATCTAAGTGTTCTAATGCTTTGAAAGCAATCTGGATAACAGCATTGGGTGATGGCTACATTCTCGCTGTTTTCCTCAGAGCACTGCTTAGCTCGGGCTTACGGTGGTACTAAATATTGAATCTGGGGCCCCAGTGCCTCAAGCATGCAAGCAAGTCTTTTTGCATGACAGTTATGCTGTCTCCCCTGGCCCATACTTCAGTTGCTTTAAAGAGGACAAAGATTTTGTGAACATGTAGTCTGATTGTGGTTAGCCTTTCACGAAATTCTTCAGATTAACTGACTTTTCCCCTGCTTTGTTGAGGTATGATTGATGTCAAATGATAGAAATTAAAATATACTTTATGGGGGGGTTGGGGTTAAGCGCAGTGATGCAAAGCGCAACGACTAGAATAAGGATCCCGGTTCAAGCCCCAGGCTCCCCACCTGCAGTGGTAGTCACTTCATGAGCAGTGAAGCAGATCTGTAGGTGTCTGTCTTTCTCTCCCCCTCTGTCTTCCCCTTCTCTCTCCATTTCTGTCTGTCCTATCCAACAACAATGACATCAGTAACAACAACAATAATGACCACAACAATGATAAAACAAGGGCATTAAAAGGGGGAAAAATAGCCTCCAGGAGCAGTGGATTCGTGGTGCAGGTATCCAGCCCCAGCAATAACCCTGGAGGCAAAAAAAGAAAAAAAAGAAATGTATTTTATGGGGTGGGGGCAGGTGGTGGTGCATCTGGTTGAGCACATACTGGACAGCCTGCAAGGACAAGGGCAAGCCCCTAGTTCCCACCTCACGAGAGGTGAAGCAGTGTGAGCTTCAGGTTTCTCCCCCCCCCCCTCAATTTCTTTGTCTATCCAAAAATATATAACTAAAGGATAAATAGTAAAATAAATGTTCTCTAAGATGGATTTTGATACACCCAGGAAGTCATCACTCCCAAAAGTTCCATTATGTCCTTTTATAATTCCTCCTACCCCCTCCTCGTGTGCCTCTATTCTTAGGTGGTTTGTTTCCTGGCACTTGCTAAAATTCTCTCTCTCGCTTTTTAATATGTATTTATTTATTCCATTTTGTTGCCCTTGGTTTTATTGTAGTTATTGTTGTTATTGATGTCGTCGTTGTTGGATAGGACAAAGAAATGGAGAGGGGAGGGGAACACAGGGGGAGAGAAAGATAGACACCTGCAGCAGACCTGCTTCACTGCCTGTGAATCGACTCCCCTGCAGGTGGGGAGCTGGGGGCTCGAACCTGGATCCTTAAGCTGGTCCTTGCTCTTTGTGCCACCTGCGCTTAACCCACTGCGCTACTGCCCGACTCCCAAATGCTTTCTTTTTTAATTTGTCAGCGTAGGTGTCTTGCACTGTACAATCTCTCTCTTTTAAGACTGACTTTTCATTCATTTTAGATGAGACGGGGGGTGGGTAGGGTGGTCACCATAGCACTGGCGCTTTCCCCGGTACCATGGGCATTCCGTTTTGTGTTGAAGCTCTGGTTTATGGTGGTGCTGGGGATTGAACTTGGTATCTCAGAGCCTGGGAGCAAGCATAGTGGCAATGCAAACAGTTTTCTTGCCTGAGGCTCCATGGTTCCAGGTTCAATCCCTGCCACCACCATAAGCCAGAGCTGAGCAGTGCTCTGGTTAGAGAGAAAGAAAAAGAAAGTCTGGGCTGTGACTCAGCTGGTTTAGTGCATATGTTACAGTGTGCAAGGGCCTGGGTTCAAACCCCTAGACCTCACCTGCAGGGGGAAGCTTCACAACAGGTGAAACAGTGCTGCAGCTATCTCCCCCCTTTTGCCTCCAGGATTATTGCTGGGGCTCAGTTACTGCACTACGAATACACTGCTCCGGGGGGCCATTTTTCCCGTTTTGTTGCCCTTGTTGTCTTTATTATTGTTGTCGTCATTGCTGCTGTTGTATAGGACAGAGAGAAATCGAGAGAAGAGAGGAGACGGGGAGCGAAAGACAGACACCTGCAGACCTGAAGCGACTCCCCTGCAGGTGTCTGTCTTTCTCTCCCCCTCTGTCTTCCTCTCCTTTCTCCATTTCTCTCTGTCCTGTCCAACAGCAGTGACATTAATAACTACAACAACAATAAAAAAAAATAACAAGGGCAACAAAAGGGAAAATAAATAAACATAAAAATTATTTTTTATAATCTTTATTTGTTAGATAGAGATAGCCAGAAATCAAGAGATAGCATATGGTTATGCAAACAGACTCATGCCTGAGGCTCCCATGTGTAATCCTTCATACCACCTTAAGCCAAAGCTAAGCAGTGCACTGGTAAAAATAAATAGAGGGAGAGAGACAGAAACCTGCAGCACTGCCTTACCACTTGTGAAGCATCCCCCTGCAGGTGGGGACCAGGGGCTAGAACCTGGGTCCTTGTGCACAGTTACCTGTGTGCTCAACCAAGTGTGTCACCACCCAGGCCCTCTTTTTTTTTTTTTTAATTTAATAGGAGAGAAAAAATGAGAGGGGAGGGAGAGCGACACCCACGAACCTCCTTTATCATTCATGAAGCTTCTTCTACAGGTAGGGAATGGGGGCTTGAACTCAGGTCTTTGTGAATGGTAATGTGTGCACTATAACTGCCTGGCCCCCTTATATAAAACTATTTTTTTTTTAAGTAAATGAAAAAATAGTATTCTGAGTACAGGCATATTCTTTTTCAATTTTATTGATAAGAAAATAAGTCGAGGAGAGGGAACCAGAACATCACTCTGGCATATGACACCATGGAGATTAAACTCAGGACCCCACGCCAAGGAGTGCAGCACTTATACATATTTATTTTCCCTTTTGTTGCCCTTGTTGTTTTTTATTGTTGTTGTAGTTATTGTTGATATCATCATTGTTGGATAGGACAGAGAGGAGGGGAAAGTTGGGGGTGGGAGGGGAGAGGAGAGAAAGACCTGCTTCACCACCTGTGAAGACCTGCAGGTGGGAAGCCTAGGGGCTCGAACCAGGATCCTTAACACCAGTCCTTGTGCTTCATGCCACATGCGCTTAACCCGCTGCACTACTGCCCAACTCCCAGGTTTATTTATTTTAAACGTTATTTATTTATTTAAGGGGTAGGAGGAGAGCGGGAAAGAACCAGATATCACTCTGTATGTGTGCTGCTGGGAATTGAACTCAGGACCTCATGCTTTAGAGTTCAATGCTTTATCCACTGTGCCACCTTCAGGACCACTCCGATGCTTTATCCATTGAACCACCTCCTGGGTTGCACAGCATTTTCTTTTCACAGAGTAGGATTTGTATCATATTCTGTCTCTACTAAGCTATGCAGTTTCCTTCTATACTCTTTACCGTCACTAAGCCACAGAGTAGGCCCAGTTTGCATCTGTAAGTGCAAAAACATGTCTACGGTGAGCAAAAGTGATACGGTCTCTGTAGAGCTTGAGAAACAGCTGATCTCCTGCAGTGTTTCTTGGCGGGGAAAGGGAATACGCAGTGTCAGAAGGGAAAGAGTAAAGGAGCTGCTTGTGTTTCAGTATCCTCTCTCTCCTCAGGTGTGCTGCCATGGCATCTGATGACTTTGACATAGTGATTGAGGCCATGCTGGAGGCTCCTTATAAAAAAGAGGAGGTAATGTCCCCTATCTCGCTCTTAGACTTGGGGTAATAAGGAAAAGCAGTTGTGGGTCCCAACTTTGAACACGTGTGAATCCTCTTTTTCTGCTTCTTCATGAAAGGTGTAGGCTCAGCTGTGCTGGAGACTCATGCTCAAGGGTCACCCCTTTGAAAGAGGGTGGGAGTGACTGAGCACTTTGTGCGCGGTGGTGGAATGAGTACTTTGCTGGGGGCTCATGACTGGGAAATAGAGTGGAGCAATTGCTGGGTAGCTAAGGTTTGACATCAGGATCTGTCACTTGGAGCTCTGGGTAGTTTCCTCCTTCCTCCAGGTCCTCCGAGACTAGCTAGATGATTGAGTTTCGCTTCCTTGCTCACCTTTTCCTTTCTTTCCCCAATGGAATCTGTATTGGCCACCTTCCACCTTGGCGGCATCTTCCTGGCAAACCCCTCAGGATGAGCAGCAAAGGAAGGAGATGAAAAAGGATGACCCTAGCAATGGCGCCGACACCACCGGCAGCACTGACAACAGGACCAGCGGCACCAGCGGCACCAGCGGGAGCACTGCAGGCGGGGAGGCAAGCAGGTGAGTGCTACACGGGAATGGGCGCGGCCTGAGCCAGGGGAATGCAGTGTTTGCCGGAGAAGCGGCTACTTGGGAGACAGTAATGGTGACTTGGCTTAATGATCTTCTGGTCTCACTTTCCAGTGTGGGTTTGTGGGTCTTATGAGTACCTTTCATTTGAGGAAAATGGCCAGAGAAGCCCTCGTTTAGAAGCACCGGCTTTCACGGCTTTCACCGGTGGGGGTGGGACTGAGGAGGAGAATTTAAGATGTGTGTTTGACAGGCATTCAGAAGGAGCATGTTATGCAGGCACTCGCCAGCCCACCCGCTGGGCTTTGGTCTTGTGTGTTTTTTGTTTCACTCTGGCTATTGTCTTACTGTCTTCCTTTTCCTTGGAAGAATTATTGAAACATCTCCCCCACCCCTCTCTTTTCCTTTCCTTTTCTTTTCTTTTGTTTTTTACTTATTTACTTTACCAGGGCACTGTACAGCTTTGACTTATGGTTGTGTGGGGGATTGAACTTGGGACTTTTGAGCCTCAGGCATGAGCTTCTTCTTTCTTCTTACCAGAGCACTGTTCACTTCTGGCTTATGGTAGGGAGGTGCCAGAGCTTTTTGCATAACCACTATGCTGTCTCCTGAAGACCCGAAATCTTTACTAAAATTTCCATTCTTTTTCACAGGAAGAAGAGGAGTCGGAGCCATAGTAAAAACAGGGATAAGAGACGTAGGTCAGTAACTGGGGGGACTATTAAAATGACTGTCAGTGGAAAGAGCCTGGGGAAGCTCTGCATTAAAGAGGTGTGTTTGCTCTTTAACACACTTGATCGCCATCTCCACCTGTAGTCGCAGTCGAGACCGAGATCGGCATAGGCGGAAAAACAGTCGGAGCAGAAGCCGAGATCGGCAGCGTCGTCACCGCAGCCGCAGCAGGGATCGCAGACATAGCAGTGAGTCACGCAGTCGGGACTGGCGTCGTGAGGACCGCGCACATTACAGGAGCCCACCACTTGCCACTGGGTACCATTTCTTGTATATAAGATCATTAGAGGTGTGAAGGTAGCTTCCCTGGTAGAGCACACACTGTTCTGTGTGTGGACCCAGATTCAAGTCCCCAAAACCACATGGGAACACCATGCCCAGCCCCAGGAGGCAGCTCCCTAAACAGTGAAGTGCTGTGGTGTGCCTCCTCCTCCTCCTCCTCCTCCTCCTCCTCCTCCTCCTCCTCCTCAGTCTCTCCCTTTTTGAATCTTTTTAACTGATACTGAAAGGGAAAAAAGTGCTGGGCGACTGGCAAAATAATTGACTTAGATAGTGTGCTGCTATGCCATGTGTATGTGTGACCTGGGTCCCAGCCCGGCCCCAACTGCATTGGAGAAAGCTTCAGTTCAGTGCTGTGGTCTCTTTTACTGTCTCTCTGCCCACCCCCCTTCTTGTTTTAATGGGGCTTGAACCTGGGACTTTTCATGCTTCAGCCATGAATGTCTTTTTTTCATAACCATTATGCTATTTCCCCAGTTCTCTTTCTAAGAAGGGGGGGGGGGGCAGGAGTGTGATGGAGAGCTGTACAGCTGAGGCTCTGGTGGCTAAAACAAAATAAAAAATCTCCTTTATATGATGACTTGGGTACCCTGTTCCTGGTTGGGGGGGTTGGTATTAAGAACTCATGTGAGATGAAGTACTGGAATAGTTTCTTTATGATCAAATGAATACCCAGCATTGGGACGGTATTGGGACGGTATAACATCAGGTAATGTGGTTTTTATTTTTATTTTCTATTCCACAGACGTAAATATGGACCAATTAAGAATCCTCATTTCAGAGAGAAGAGCCCTGTCAGGTGAGTTGATGGTCAGGTCTTTTGAGGACTTGTGAGGCTTGGCTTGGCTTGGCTTGGCTTGGCTTGACTTAAATACAGAGTGTTGTAGCCAGACTTGAAGAAGATGTAGTAGTAGGGGACAGCTGCTGGAAAACAGAGACTGGGTATCAGGAGGGGGATCTCAATACCTGTGACACTCTGTCCAGGGAGCCAGTTGACAATCTGAGTCCCGAGGAGCGCGATACCCGCACTGTGTTCTGCATGCAGTTAGCTGCCCGCATTCGGCCCCGAGACCTGGAGGACTTTTTCTCTGCTGTTGGCAAGGTAACCCTCCCCCCTTGGTTTATTTCTAAGTATTAGATCTTCTGCTGTTGCTCTTTTATGCCCAACTCAGGATTTCCTTGTTTCCATTATTAGGTTCGTGATGTACGGATTATCTCAGACCGGAACTCACGCCGCTCTAAGGGCATAGCCTATGTAGAATTCTGTGAAATCCAGTCTGTGCCGCTGGCCATTGGGCTCACAGGACAGCGGCTGCTAGGAGTGCCTATCATTGTGCAGGCCTCACAGGTGAGTAGAGGAGAAAAAGATGGAGAAAGTGATAGCTGCACCTTGGGAGAACCGCGGTGGTTTGCAATGGAGGGATTTGGGATTCAGAACTCTAGTGGTGGGAACAGTGTGGAGTTATACCCATGTCGACATGTGATTTTTGTAAATCAGGATCGTATCTCTTAAAAAAAGAGAGAGGTGGAGAAAGGGGTTGGGGGATCAGGTGGTGCACCTGGATTAATGCACACATTACAATGTGCAAGGACCCAGGTTCAAGCCCCTGCTTCCCACTCTCGGGAAAGCTTTACAAGTAGTGAAGCAGTGCTGCAGGTATCTTCACATTATGTCTGCCTATTTCTCCCTCCTCTCTCAATTTCTCTCTGTCTCTTATAAGTAAAATAAAGAGATGGGGAGGAAGTGGGATTGGAAGTAATATCTATGGGATATGATCCATGCTCATTTCCTCCTTTCTAGGCTGAGAAGAATCGACTGGCAGCCATGGCCAACAACCTGCAGAAGGGCAGTGGGGGGCCACTGCGCCTCTATGTGGGCTCCCTGCACTTCAACATCACCGAGGAGATGCTTCGGGGCATCTTTGAGCCCTTTGGCAAAGTGAGTAGATAGAAAACCTCTGGGGGCTGGGGGAGACGCAGCAGTTACGAAAAGGACTTTCATGCCTCAATCTCCCCAGATTCAATCTCCAGAACCACCATAAATCAGAATTGAACAGTGCTGTGGTGTATCTCATTAAAATAAAATGAATGATAAGAGAAAGGAAGGAAGAAGACATCTGGAGGGAATTGGGAATAATGGGTAGCTGAGTTAGTCTGTTCAGAACTAGACCCACTACATGTGGCATAGTGGGCACATGGTCCATGCTTTGAATGTTAGACCCCATCTCCGTATCTATATTACCATGTAGACAACTGGGTCAGGCTCAGTAAGCTCAAACAACAGGGCTGCACGTTTAGTGGTGAACTTAGTTTATATACATACTGGTTTTTAGTGTTTCATACACGAAATATATGTTATATTGCAACGTTAACACAGTTAAAAATAATACACTTGGAGCCTAGAATGTAGGTCAATGATAGTGTGTGTTTTGCATGTAGGAGGCCCTGGGTTTAATCCCTGGCACTGCAGAACTAACAAGTAAACAAAGATTTGAAGATAATGTAGTTGACTAGAAATTTAGAAGTATTCAGAACAGTCCATATAAGATCAGAGAGAGTGAGTTAGATTTAAAAAGAAAAAGTACTAATAATTTCTAACCATCAAAGCTCAACTTGGATAACGTCTGCTTTGTTATGCACGTGACCCAGGTTCCAATCTACCTCCCCCCCACCACACACCCCCACACACATTAGAGGAAGATTTGGTATTATGGTGTGTTTACTCTTGTATCTCTATCTGTATCTATCTGAAAAAAATCAGCCTGGAGGACTGGCCGAATAGCTCACCTGGATAGTACACTGCTTTGTCATGGGCACAGCCCAAGTTTAAGCCCAGCCCCCATTGCAGTGAAGGAAGCTTTAGTCTCTTTCAAAAAGCACTGCCTTTCTGTCACTGAAACAAAACCAAAGTCAACCCTAAGTGATGAAACCTTAGTGATGACTGTGTGTCTCTAAGTATTGATAACTTCTTCCTGTTCCACAGATTGACAATATTGTCTTGATGAAGGAATCCGATACAGGCCGCTCTAAAGGCTACGGTTTCATCACGGTAAGCTTCTACTCTTGACTCTTGAGTGTAATTTGGGTTTGTCCATTTGTCTGAATTTGCAGCTTAGCTTTATCCTCCTCCTTTAGGAACTGTCTAAATGACCCATAAACCCCGATGCCTGAAGCTTGGACTAGCCTTCTGCCCCTTGAGATGAGCACATTGCTTGAGATCTTGGCTTTGCTCCTACACTCCCAGTGGTGCTGGCATGGGGGTGTTCAGGAGTTCATCCAGCTTCCCTGGTGCTGCAACCTGCTTTTGGGGTAATAGTAATGATTCCAGGCTGCAGCTAAAGGTTTGGGGCTTGAGGGAGGTGAGAGCTGGGCTTTTATCAACATGCTTTAGAGAATTGATTTATTTCCATGATGGGGTGGGGATTGGAAGTTATACTTCCCTTTGGTATTACTCAGTTTGAAGTATTCCTTGAAGTATTTTATTTTATTTTACTAGAGCACTGCTCAGCTCTGGCTTATGGTGGTGTGGGGGATTGAACCTGGGACTTCCAGAGCTTCAGGCATGAGAGTCTCTTTGCATAATCATTATGCTATCTATTCCTGCCCTTGGTATTTTACATTTAAATGATACTGTGGGGAGGATAGTGAAGTCCCATAACAGTGGGCTACTCTCACCTTTTCCTGACACTCCACAAGATTGTTTTCATTTCCCACAACTGGTTCTTTCAGCCACTTGTGACTCCAGGCTGAGGACTGGCTGCCAGACACAAAGTCTGATAGAAGCTGATGTTTTCTGGGCTCAGTCCAGGTAGCATGCACTCCCATAGTTGCCTTCAGGGCAGAGGGGAAGCAGGTTGTGTTCATGGGGATGGCTGAACTCAGAAGCATCCAGTAAAGGCAGGCCACCTATGCCATCTGCCTAGGAACTGTGTATATCAGGTGCCAAGCCCTAGGGTAGGTAATAATAACTAAGTAAACAAAGCCAGCTGCAGTGTTCCTGGTGGCAAATGCCCTTTTTAAGCTCCCCATGGGACTCAGATACAGAAAGGCTTCTGTGGGCTCTTTTTGCCCTTGTGTTACTGCCTTTTGGGTCCAACAGTTCAAAGCAGCAGACTGGCAATTTTTAAAAATTTCTTTCTTTCTTTCTTTTTTGCCAAACTGCTGCTGGTGCTTGTGGCAGGCACTAGAGGTTAAGGGTGCTGTGCTCAGCAGTTCCAAGTCAGCAGCACTGTATTGAGGGGGTGAGTCTTGATCTTGCTGTCAACGTGGGTGTGGTCCTTGCTGAGGCTGGGTCCTACAAGTCCAGATTGCTAGTTCTTGAATTGAGAGAACCAAAACTTAACTAGTCCTAAGAGTTGAACTGAAAGCCCAGCAACCACAGTTGTCTTTATCCATTGTATACCCATCTGGGAGCCAGCCTGTCAGAATAGGCTTCTTTTACAGATAGCAGACCTCACTGTGAGGCTCTTAGGGGAGGAGGAGCACTGAAAACTGGTTGCTATTGAGTCATCTGCAGAAGGTCCTCTTGGGAGAACCACTGTGGGGTGGGTCGGGGTCTTAGTCCATAGTCCCTGGGGAAGAACAGTTTGCGTTGTAATGAACATGTGATTTTCCTCGGGTAGTAGGACTAGGGAGCTAAGGGACTCCAAGAGAATATCTGCGGCCATGAAGTCATTGCCAATGGACCTGCGTTTCTTCTATTGTTAGTTCTCAGATGCAGAGTGTGGCCGGAGAGCCCTGGAACAGTTGAATGGCTTTGAACTTGCTGGTCGACCTATGAGGATTGGCCACGTGACTGAACGACCAGATGGTAGCACAGACATCACTTTTCCTGAAGGGGACCAGGAGCCAGACCTAGGATCATCCACTGGTGGACACTTGCAGCTCATGGCCAAATTGGCAGAAGGTAGAATTTCTTTGTAAAGAACACAGGGTTAGGGGCTGGGTGGTGGTGCACCTGGTTGAGCACACATATTACAATGCATAAGGACCGAGGTTCGAGCCCCTGGTCCCCACCTGTGGGGGGGAAAGCTTTGCAAGTAGTGAAGCAGTGTTGCAGGTGTCTCTCTGTCTCTCTTCCTCTCTATCTCCCTCTTCCCAGAATGTAGGGTTGGATTTTAGATAATTTAACCTCCACTTTTTCTGTTTAGGCTCTGGAATCCAGCTGCCAAGCACAGCTGCTGCTGCCGTGGCTGCTCAGGCTGCTGCCTTGCAACAACTGAATGGAGCCCTTCCCTTGGGGGCCCTGAACCCAGCAGCTCTAACTGGTAGGTTTGGGCTTGGGGGTGGGGAGATAGGTTGGGCTTTGGTGGAAGGAACGCTTGGGCACTAACTGCGCTGCTCTGTGTTACAGCACTGAGTCCAGCCCTCAACCTCGCCTCCCAGGCAATCGCCTCGCAGTGCTTGCAGCTTTCCAGCCTCTTCACTCCCCAGACCATGTGAGTCTCCACGATTAGCCCGTTTTGGTCTTTGCTGCTTTTCTCTTCTCTCGGGCCTTCCTGCTCACCTCTTCTCCTTGCTGCAGGTGAATCAGTGGCACAGTACACTGCCTTCCAGTGCCTCTGGGTCCTGTCTCTCCTTTCTCCAGCCCCTTGTCTCCTTTCTGTGGACCAAGCCATTCTGGGGGAGCCTAGACATTGACTGTGGGGAAACTGGGGCCACCCTTGGACACCAAGAAGAGCTCCTACCCATGGCCCACAAGAATGGACTCTGCTGAGCAAAGCTACTAGTTGAAGAGAACAGAATCTACGCTTCTCCATGTCAGTCTTCTCCTGGATGACCTTCACTGCCCTTTCCAACAACCTCTTAGTGATGCCTCCATATCTCCCCTGTTGGAAAGGCCATATGGCATCAACTGGGGGAGTTAACCCTTTTCCTTTTTCTACAGTCTGTCAAGGAAAGTCTCACGAGACTACTAGTCCAAGAGGATTTTTAGAGTTTAGACCTTTAAGGTGCTGGCTCGCTACTGCCCGGGCCACGGGGAATGGCAGGGGCATCAGTATGCATGCCTTCCACCTCAACTGGGGTCACAGCCACTACTGTGGGTTCAGCATTTTGCTGGGAGGTGTGAGGATGTTAGCCTGCTGGCTCATTTGGGGGCAGTCCGGAGTTTGGTGAAAGGTGGAAACACCTTTCCAGCATCTTCCTTTGTAAAGTTGCCCTTCCTTAAGCCCAAAGAGGAGGTCGGAGGGAGAACTGCTACTCTTTACTACTTCCCACGTGCCTCTACCATGGACTCAGTTTTGGCTATTAAAGCTGCTCCTGTCCCCTACCTGGGCATGTGTGAGCCTTTCTCACTGGATTTTATACCTTTGTGTCTGTGTACATAAATAGAAATGTATATATAAACTTTGGACAAAAGGCAAGCCCTTCTCTTTTGGTAGCTGCTATCCGTGTGTGTGGTCTCAGTCGGTGTGTCTGATGTTAACCTCTCATGAGCCAAAACTATGAATGATTCTAGTGATATAAAACATTTGTAATGCCATTGCATTTGCTTTATTTTGTCTTAACCTGACATCTGGGCAGAGCACGCCACCCACCTGTGTCTGTCTGCATCGTGCTCTGGCCCCATGGTCGTCTCCTTAAGGATTTCTGAATCTGCTTGCCCACCGGACACATATTGATGCTGTCTCAGTACTCAAGGATCAATCTTGTCTTTCCACCAGATGGCAGTGTACAGTAGCACATTCTGCACCCTTTTTTGGGGGGGGCGGGGGGGTCATAGTCTCTAGAAGCTGAAGTGCCAGAGAAGCCTCCTAAACTCATTATCCTTGACCTCCACACTGTCCTTAGTCATGGTAGAAGTCCCAGGCCCATAGTGGAAGGAGTTTGGGCTTTATCCATCAGGGCTCTCTGGGTCTTGAGCCTGTTATGCCTTGGTCAGTTCCCTCCACTCTTGCTTTCTATGAGCGACTCAGCTGGGGCAACACAGTTGTAGGGCTAATGAATTGTGGGACTGGCCCATCTGAAAAGGAGGCACACCTTGCTCTGCCTGCTCTGTGGGGCTTAATACAAAGGCTTGGTCAGAGCCTGGCTCACCAGCTAGAAACCAACCCAGAGCAGAATGCCTGAGGTTCTGGGGCAGGCCTCTGTGGGATGTCTCCATTCTTCATAGGTCTCTATAGCAACAGATTCTGTTAAGACTTTATTGTCATGCTAAAAATACAGATAATTGGCCTTAGGTTTTAATTTGTCAGCTCTCAGACTTCTAAGCAGACTGAAGGTTTACCAGTGATGGTTAACTTTGGGGGCTGCCTTTCATGAAATATGAAGTACCTGCAACCTACTACATCTAGGGGCCTCTTCTAGGCTGCAGTCCCACCTGCTACCACCGCCACCCTTCCCCGTCCTAGTTTGAGCTTTGCACATGGGGGAGGGGAGGAAGCTGCATTCTTAGGTAGGAGCGCCTGGCTGAGGCCCAGTCCCGGTAGTTACTGATCAGGCTGCTACTACATCCTGAGAAGCACAGCGCAGATCATTTCTGTTAGTCATCCTGAGACTCTGCACCAGGCATCCATGACACAGGTTTGACCGCCTCCAAACTGGACGCCCATAGGCCTACTCTGCCCTCTTCTGATGCCCCCCATCTCTGCTTCCCTTCTGTTCCCCATCCATAGCTACTTGGACCTTCCTACACTTTGGTTCCTTCTACTTGAGTTGTTCCTTGGTTTCTTCTCCCCCCCTCCTTTTTTTTTCTGTTACATAAAGAGAAAGGTGATGGTGGGGGTGGGGTAGATAGTATATGGTTATGCAAAATGACTCTCCTGCCTGAAGCTCCAAAGTCTCAAGTTCAATCCCCCACACCACCATAAGCCAGAGCTGAGCAGTGCTCTGGTCAAAAAAAAAAAAAAAAGAAAAAGTGGGAGTTAGGCGGTAGCACAGCGAGTTAAGCGCACGTGGCGTAAAGCGCAAGGGCCGGCATAAGGATCCTGGTTCCAGACCCCAGCTCCCCACCTGCAGGGGAGTCGCTTCACAGGCAGTGAAGTAGGTCTGCAGGTGTCTATCTTTTTCTCCCCCCCCCCCGTCTTCCCCTCCTCTCTCCATTTCTCTCCTATCCAACAATGACGACAACAATAATAACTACAACAATAAAACAAGGACAACAAAAGGGAAAATAAATAAGTAAATATAAGATGGTGGGAGTGAGGAAATACCAGAGACAAGCTTGTGGTCTGGGAGGTGGCACAGTGGATAAAGCATTGGACTCTAAAACATGAGGTCCTGAGTTCAGTGCCTAGCATCACATGTACCAGAAGTCCTGAGTTCAGTGCCTAGCATCACATGTACCAGAATGATGCCTGATTCTTTCTCCTATCTTTTCTCTTAAAATATTTTTTAAAGTCTGCTGTAGCCACAGCCCAGGTAAGATGGCAGCTAGTGTCACATGAGGCTCAGTGCTATCCTGCTTGCTGCTCATGTTTTCTGAGTGGTTGGGAATGGAGAAAAACCAGTAAACAGCCTCTGGAAAAAGAAAGAACAGTTCTACTTGGGAGTAAGACTGCTGATCCTCCATTTTAAGTGGGATTCCTGAGCTGCTTTTTAGCATATAGCTTCTGTTATCTCTAAGGCCGTGACATTTCCCTGCTTTTCTTGGGACTGCTGTGTTCTTGACTTCTGAATTCTGTTTGTTGCTTGCTTAGACTTTTTAAAAAAATTTTTTTAATTTTATTTATTTTCTCTTTTGTTGCCCTTGTTTTTTTATTGTTGTAGTTATTATTGCTATCAATGTCATCATTGTTAGATAGGACAGAGAGAAATGGAGAGAGGAGGGGAAGACGGAGAGAAAGATAGACACCTGCAGACCTGCTTCACCACCTATGAAGCGACTCCCCTGCAGGTGGGGAGCCGGCGGCTCGAACCGGGATCCTTAAACCCATCCTTGCGCTTTGCACCATGTGCACTTAACCCGCTGCGCTACCACCCGACTCCCCGCTTGCTTAGACTTTTAATAAGCCCCAGATGTGAGTCACAAGGGGTAGCAGAAGTTTGACCTATGAAACTTTAGTCCTGACACTTTATGATGAAAAGAAATAAATTGGGACGGGAATGGGAGCACAACAGTTTGCACAAAAGATCTTCTCGTTAAAAGCACCAGAGGTTCCAGTTTGGTCCTTGGCATCACTATAGACCAGATCTGAACAATATTGTAGTTTAACAAACAAAAAAGCAGTGAGTTAAACTGAACTGGGGAAGGCAGGGCGGCGGTGCTCCAGGTAGAGGATACACATTACGGTGCATAGTAAGGAGGACCTGGGCTCATGTTCTGGTCCCCTCCTACAGCGGAGAAGTTTTTAAGTGGTGAAACAGCTGCAGGTGTCTGTCTCCCTTTCAGTTTCTTTGTTTCTATCCAATAAAGTAAAAAACGTATAGGGGGCCTCAGACGGCTCGCTTGGAAAAGCACACACTTTACCATGTGCAGGGACCCAATTTTGAGCACCCACTGCCACATGGAAGCACCATGTGAGAGGGGGAGCTTCAAGGCAGGGGTAGATAGCATAATGGTTATATATATAAAAAAAAAAAACACAAAACACTAATGCCTGAGGCTCCACAGTCTCAGGTTCAATTCCCCCCACACCATTCTTCTAGCATTTGCCCTTCTTCCGTAGCCAGTCAACAGCGTCAGGTTGAGCCTGATGTAAAGTTTCGAGACCTCCTTTGAATCTGGAGAGGTGGCAGTCGTTGACTGTGTGGGTCATAGTCTGTCTGGAGCCGCAGGGGCAGTTCGGGTCGTCTCTGGCTCCCCAGCGATGGAACATAGCGGCGCACCGGCCATGGCCTGTTCGATAGCGATTGAGGAGGGCCCGATCATAACGTGCTAGGTCAAAGCCGGGTTGACGCTTGCAGGGGTCTGTGATGAGGTGTTTGTTCTTGACCTCAGCTGACTGCCAACTCTGTTTCCAAGAGACTGGAACAGAGAAGTTCACTGTAGGCATAGGGGACCAGATTGGGTGACGAGATGTCAAGCGTTAGGGTGGGCGAAGATATCTGCATATATTGGCAGGTCTGGTCGAGCATAGACGTGGGAAATGAACTTAGATGATGCCGCATCCCGACGAATATCTGGCGGGGCGATGTTGCTAAGAACTGGCAGCCATGGAACCGGGGTGGAATGGATGGTTCCAGAAATGATCCTCATGGAGGAATATAATTTGGAATCGACCAAGTGGACATGGGGGCTACGGAACCATACTGGGGCACAGTATTCTGCAGTGGAATAGCATAATGCCAGAGAGGATGATCGTAGTGTGGAAGCGCTCGCGCCCCATGAGGAGCTGGCCAGTCTTGCAATGATATTATTCCTCGTGCCCACCTTTGCTGCAGTTTTTATGAGATGTTCGTGAAATGACAGGGTGCGATCGAGAGTAACGCCAAGATAGACTGGCTGGGCTTCATGCCGGATTCTCGTATTGTCAAGCTGCACATTAAGGCCGAGATGGAAAACAGATGATACCGTTTTTGCAGTGCTAGGGATTAGTCGCCATTTTTTACAGTAATCAGATATCAGAGACATGTCTTTCGTGTTTCCTCGAGGATGTCTAACTTTGATGCCTGAGTTGCACAGCAGATGTCATCGGCGTAGATGAACTTCCTTGAAGAAGTTTATGGGAGGTCATTGATGTAAATATTAAAAAGCGTAGGAGCCAGAACAGAGCCCTGGGGGAGGCCACTTGAGACAAGTCTCCATCTGCTAGACTTGTCACCCAGATGCACCCGGAATCTTCTGTTTTGGAGAAGAAACGATACAGTGTTGGCCACCCATGGAGGCAGGCATCTTGAGATCTTGACCAGGAGACCACGGTGCCAGACCATGTCATAGGCTGCTGTGAGATCAACAAAGACAGCACCCGTCTTTAAATTCTTCTGGAATCCATTTTCAATGTAAATTGAGAGGGCCAGGACTTGTTCGCAGGTAGATCTTCCTGGGCGGAAACCAGCTTGGGCGGGTGATAGGAATTTCTCTGTAAGAGGAGAAATTCGTGACAGAAGCAGCCTCTCAAGGAGTTTGTAACACACGGAGAGGAGAGAAATTGGTCTATAGCTGGCGGCCAGTGTTGGGTCTTTCTTTGGTTTCAAAACTGCTATTATCTTCGCACGACGCCATATTTTGGGCATAGATTCGGATTCCAAGATGTGGGACAGGAATGAAGTGAGCCACTTCTTTGCCGCAGGGCCCAGGTTAAGAATGAGTTCTGGGGTGATGTTATCATAGCCAGCAGCCGTTCCCCGTTTAGCCCTCTTCAAGGCGTCTTCCAGTTCAGACAGTGTAAAGGGAGAGAGTTTTGGAGATGGACAAGATAAACGGAAATGGGATGACCACTCATGGGAAATTTCTCTTTTCCAGACTGGGTTGATCTTAGCACGTCCAACTTGAGTTAGGTGACTGGCCACTGAGTTTGGAGATACGGAAGGATGGGAGACACCATCATAAGCCAGAGCTGAGCAGTGCTCTTGGTTAAAAAAAGTTGGGAGCAGTGGAATTGCGTTCAGACACAAAGCCCTAAGGGGTGGGATGGGCAAGCAAGACACATTATAGCCCCTATTAAGAAAGATAGCTGGGCCGTAGTGCAGTGGGTTAACGCACGTGGCGCAAAGCACAAGGACTGGTGTAAGGCTTCAGTTCGAGCCCCTGCAGGGGAGTCGCTTCACAGGCAGTGCAGCAGGTCAGCAGGTGTCTATCTTCTCTCCCCCTCTCTGCCTGGCCTTCACCGCACTGGAGGAAGCTTCAGTGCTTTATAAAGTATCTTCCTTACTCTCTCTGTCTCCATCTTTGGCCAGGAATGGTTAAGTTCCAGCGACAACCAGAGAAAAGTAGTAGTAAAAATCAAGCTTTCATAGCTGGAATTGATGTCTTTTTTTCAGTTTTATTTGTCCTGCTATAGGTCCTAACTCTGCCCTTCATTGCAAGTCTTTGTAAACTGTATTATTAGATATTACTAGATGGTCATAATCTGATGAGGCCAGCTATTGATACATCTATTTAATTATTGCTGCTGTTTCTCTTCCTTATTTGTTCTTTTTTCTTCTCTCTTTCTCTTCTTCCAGAGCACTGCTCAGCTTTGGCTTATGGTGGTGTAGGGAACTTGAACCTTGGACTTGAGAACCTCTGGCATAAAATTCATTTGCATTAGCCATTATGCTATCTCGCCAGCCTTCATTATTGCTTTGCTTTGAACATATAAAATGTCTGAATTCATCCCCTCACCACCAAAGTCAAAGCACCAGTCATTCCAAAGGCTGCTCCTTTTTTTCTGCTGCTCTCAGCAGTCTCATCCTCACTTATCCAAGAGAGGAGGCAGTTGCGCTCTTTTTGGTATTGCCATGGTAGCCGGTGATGCTTTCTGTCTAAAGCACTCCGTGCTCCATGCAATCCATCCGAGACTGATGTTTCCATGGCAACCAGGTGAAGTCAATAGAGACTGATGTTTCCATGGCAACCAGGTGAAGTCAATAGTCCTGAGTTGGAGGCAGGAAAGGAATACTAGTCTGAGCAGCCCTGCCCTTGGATTTTCTCTGAATCTCTGTGAATGTTAGGCGAAACCAACGTGGTGCATCCCGTGCGGACCCAGTCACTGGGGAAACTGACGATCCTTCCTAGCCGACTGAATCCACATGGATCCCAGTCACTTTCCAAGCCAGCAACAAGCAGCTCCTGCCAGCTTTCAACCTGACCTGTTGACTGGCTACGGAAGAAGGGCAAACGCTAGAAGAAGAAGGTGAAATCAATCAACCCACGTTATGTGGGAAGGTAAGGAAAGTTGAGCAAAGATCACTTTTAAAAAGTTGGTTATGCAACAAGGGCAACAAAAGGGGAAATAAATAGATAAAAGTTGGTTATGGGGGAGTCAGGCAGTAGCGCAGCGGGTTAAGCACACATGGCAAGGACCCACATAAGGATCCCGGTTCAAGCCCCCAGCTCCCCACCTGCAGGGGAGTCGCTTCACAGGTGGTGAAGCAGGTCTGCAGGTGTCTATCTTTCTCTCCCCTTCGCTGTCTTCCCCTCCTCTCTCCATTTCTCTCTGTCCTCTCCAACAACGAATTGTGTCAACAAGGGCAATAATAATAACCACAACGAAGCTACAACAAGGGCAACAAAAGGGGGGAAAAAATGGCCTCCAGGAGCGGTGGATTCATGGTGCAGGCACTGAGCCCAGCAATAACCCTGGAGGAGGAAAGAAAAAAAAAAAAGTTGGGGGGAGTCGGGCGATAGCGCAGCGGCTTAAGCGCAGGTGGTGCAAAGCCCAAGGATTGGCATAAGGATCCTGGTTTGAGCCCCCAGCTCCCCACCTTCAGGGGAGTCGCTTCACAAGTGGTGAAGCAGGTCTGCAGGTGTCTTTCTCTCCCCGCTCTGTCTTCCCCCTCCTTTCTCCATTTCTTGCTGTCCTACCCAACAACAATGACATCAGTCATAACTACAACAATAAAACAAGGGCAACAAAAGGGAATAAATAATAAATATATTTTTTTTAAAGTTGGATGAGGGGCCCAGGAAGTGGTGCAGTGAGCAGGGTACTGTACTTTGAAGCATGAGGTTCTGCGTTTGATTCTGATCCCTGGCTTTCATGTGCCAGAGTGATGCTCTGGTTCTCTCTCCCTCACTCTCTTGTGCTGATAAATAAATAGTGGGTAATAAATAATAGCGGTAGCGCCTCAGGTTAAGCACACATAGTATGAAGCACAAACACTGGCAGAAAGATCGGGTTCGAGCTCCCGACTCGCCACCTTTGCAAGCGGTGAAGCAGGTCTGCAGGTATCTATCTTTCTCTCCCCCTATCTTCCCTTCCTTCCTCAACTTCTCTCTGTCCTATCCAACAACAACAACAGTGGGGGCAGGGGAGAATGGAGCAGTGGATTCATAGTGCAGGCACCAAGCCCCACGACAACTTTGGAGGCAAAAATAAAAAGTATATAATAACATTGGCTGAGTTCTGCTAACTGGTCCAGATCATCTGCTCTCAAGAACCCTTAAAGAGTTGGCTGGTGTTACAGAAGAGCCATTAAGCAGTTATTTTTGAGGACAATGGGAAGATGGATGAGGTGCTTGGAGACTGGAAAGGAGCCAGTCAGTGCTACATTACAAAAAGGGGAAACAATGACCTTGGAAATCAGACTTGTCAAACTTTTGTCAAGGTTCCAGAAAGGATGGGAGCACCAGTCAGTTTCAACATCCTAAAGCCGGGGCCACGTGGTGGTGCACCTGGTTGAGCACATGTATTACAATGTGCAAGGACCCGGGTTCGAGCCCCCGGTCCCCACCTACAGGGGGAAATCTTCATGAGTGGTGAAGCAGGGCTGCAGGTGTCTCTGTCTCTCTCCCACTCTATCACTTCCTTCCCTCTTGATTTCTGGCTGTCTCTATCCAATAAATAAAGATAACAAATTATTTTTTAAATTTTTAAAAAAACATCCTAAAGCCTACTTGTTTAGAATGAGTATACCTGAAAATTGGCCTCGTCCTCTCAAGCCTGACCAAGACAGGACCTCCACTCCAGCTGAGTGGTCATATTCTAGAACAGTGCATGGTTCAGGTCGCTCTTTGTCACATAACAGCTGGATAAAGCTTTAATGTGACAACAACAATAAAAAACAACAAGGGTGGGAGTTGGCTGGTAGCACAGCGGGTTAAGCGCATGTGGCGCAAAGCGCAAGGATGGGCATAAGGATCACCGTTCTAGCCCCCGGCTCCCCACCTACAGGGGAGTCGCTTCACAGGTAGGTGGTGAAGCAGGTCTGCAGGTGTCTCTCTTTCTCTCCTCCTCTGTCTTCCCCTCCTCTCTCTCTTTCTCTGTCCTATCTAACAACGACAAAATCAACAACAATAATAACTACTACAACAATGAAAAACAAGGGCAACAAAAGGGAAAAATAAATATTTAAAAAATAAATTAAGAAAAACAACAAGGGAAAATAAATAAAATAAAATAAACTTGTTAGTAATTATTCCCATTTCTCTGGGTGCCTATAGGCTTGACTTTTGGGGATTGCTTGGGACTTGAGGGGGAGACATGAAGGTGAGACTGTGGTGAGAATAAGCTTAGTTGCTCCTCGGCTAAAATCCCAGGGTCACAAGATTTTGGCTACATATAGTCAGTCAGACTTTCAGCTAGTTCAGTCTCTCTATTCTAAATTAATTGATTTTCACATTTATTTCTTTATATTAGATAAAGAGGAGAGAAATTGAGCCGTAGCATCACTGGTACATGTGATACCCAAGATTGCATTTGAGAATTAATGCCTGTGGCTCTGTCACTCTAATGACTGCCACCTCCTGGGCTGCTGTTGGCTACTTACTTAGGTATGTTTGTCACCACTAAACCGACACCACTCTGGGTTGATGTTTTCAGAGAGGAAAAGAAACCATAGGACTGGGGCCAGGCGGTGGCGCTCCTGGTTGAGCACACACAGCACACATTACAGTGCGCAAGGACCCAGGTTCAAGCCCCCGTCCCCACCTGCAGTGGGAAAGCTTCACGAGTGGTGAAGCAGGGCTGCAGGTGTGTCTCTGTCTCTCTCCCTCTCTATCTCCCCTCTCAATTTCTCTGTTACTATCTAGTAAATAAAATAAAAAGAAAAAAAAATATAAAAAACCACCATAGTACTGAAACTTTTTTCAATGCCTTGGGAGCCATATATATATATTTTATTGGGGAATTAATGTTTTACATTCAACAGTAAACATAATAGTTTGTACATGCATAACATTCCCCCGTTTCCCATATAACAATACAACCCCCATTAGGTCCTCTATCATCCTTTATGGACCTGTATTGTCTTTTACTTTGGTGTAATACGCCAATTCCAGTTCAGGTTCTACTTGTGTTTTCTTTTCTGATCTTGTTTTTCAACTTCTGCCTGAGAGTGCGATCATCCCATATTCATCATCCCATATTCATAAGTTTCTGACTTATTTCACTTAACATGATTTTTTCAAGGTCCATTCAAGATCAGCTCAAAACGGTGAAGTCACCATTTTTTACAGCTGAGTAGTATTCCATTGTGTGTATATATACCACAACTTGCTCAGCCACTCATCTGTTGTTGGATACCTGGGTTGCTTCCAGGTTTTGGCTATTACAAATTGCGCTGCTAAGAACATATGTGTACACAGATCTTTTTGGATGGATGTGCTGGGTTCCTTAGGATATATCCCCAGGAGAGGAATTGCAGGATCATAGGGTAGGTCCATTTCTAGCCTTCTGAGAGTTCTCCAGACTGTTCTCCACAGAGGTTGGACCAATTTACATTCCCACCAGCCGTGTAGGAGGGTTCCTTTGAGCCCACACCCTCTCCAGCATTTGCTGCTGTTACCTTTTCTGATGTATGACATTCTCACAGGAGTGAAGTGGTATCTCATTGTTGTCTTTATTTGCATTTCTCTGACAATCAGAGACTTGGAGCATTTTTTCATGTGTTTCTCGGCCTTTTGGATCTCTTCTGTGGTGAATATTCTGTCCAAGTCCTCCCCCCATTTTTGGATGGGGTTATTTGTTGTCTTGTTGTATATATATATTTTTTTTATAGCTTCATTCATTCATGCATAATTTTTTCCCCCTTCTTTACCAGATCACTGCTCAGCTCTGGCTTATAGTAGTGCTGGGGATTAAACCTAGGATTTGAGAGTCTCTGGCTTGGAAGAGTTTTTTTTTTTTTTTGTATTACCACTATGTTGTCTCCCACATTATTATTTACATATATATATATATATATTTTTTTTTTTTTTTTAGGTAAAGACAGAAGTAGAGAGGCAAAGAGAGTGAGACCACAGCACCAAAGCCGCCTTCAATGCGGTGGGACCTGAATTTGAACCTGGGCTGTGCACACAGCAAAACAGCACACTGCCCAAGGGAGTTATTTTGCCAGCCTTTCTCCTTTTCTTTCTTTCTTTCTTTCTTTCTTTCTTTCTTTCTTTCTTTCTTTCTTTCTTTCTTTCTCTTTTTAATTTTTTTAATTATCTTTATTTACTGGATAGAGACAGCCAGAAATTGAGAGGACGGGGAGGTAGAGAGGGAGAGAGACAACTGCAGCCCTGCTTCACCACTCCTGAAGCTCTCCCCCTGCAGGTGGGGAGCCGGGGGCTTGAACCGGGATCCCTACGCTGGTCCTTGTGCTTTGCACCATGTGCGCTTAGCCCACTGCGCTACTGCCCGACCACCCCCCCCCCCTCATTTCTTAACCAGAGCACTGCTCAGCTCTGACTTGTGGTGCCAGGAATTGAACCTGGGACCTGAAACCACAGGCATGAGGGTAATTTACACAACAAGGTCTGTTGTGTAAATTATTATGCTTCCTTCCTATCCCCCCCCAGCTTCTTTTTTTTTTTTTTTTGCCTCCAGGGTTATTGCTGGGGCTCAGTGCCTGGACTATGAATCCACTGCTCCTGTGGTCATTTTTTTTCAATTTTTTTTGTTTTTTGGGTTTTTTTAATAATTTATTTCTTTATTGGGGAATTAATGTTTTACATTCAACAGTAAATACAATAGTTTTTACATGCATAACATTCCCTAGATTCCCATTTAACAATACAACCCCCACTATGTCATTCATCATCTTTCATGGACCTGTATTCTCCCCACCCACCCACCCACTCCAGAGTCTTTTTTTTTTTTTTTATTAATTAACAAAACCATAGGGTAGGAGGGGTACAACTCCACACAATTCCCACCACCCAATCTCCATATCCCACCCCCTCCCCCGATAGCTTTCCCATTCTCTATCCCTCTGGGAGCATGGACCCAGGGTCATTGAGGGTTGCAGAAGGTAGAAGGTCTGGCTTCTGTAATTGCTTCCTCGCTGAACATGGGCGTTGACTGGTCGGTCCATACTCCCAGTCTGCCTCTCTCTTTCCCTAGTAGGATGGGTCTCTGGGGAAGCTGAGCTCCAGGACACATTGGTGGTGTCTTCAATCCAGGGAAGTCTGGCCTGCATCCTGATGACACCTGGAACCTGGTGACAGAAAAGAGAGTTAACATACAAAGCCAAACAAATTGTTGAGCAATCATGGACCCAAAGCTTGGAAAAGTGGAGAGGAAGTATTAGGGAGGTACTCACTGCAAACTCTAGTATACTTCTGCTTTCTTACTTTGGTGCCATACTCCAAACTCAGTCAATTTCTGCTTTGCGTTTCTACTTCTTTTTTTTTTTTTTTTTACATGCATAACATTCCCCAGATTCCCATTTAGCAATACAACCCCCACTATTTCATTCATCATTTTTCATGGACCTGTATTCTCCCCACCCACCCACCCACCCCAGAGTCTTTTACTTTGGTGTAATACTCCAATTCCATTTCAGGTTCGACTTGTGTTTTCTTTTCTAATCTTGTTTTTCAACTTCGGCCTGAGAGTGAGATCATCCCATATTCATCCTTCTGTTTCTGACTTATTTCACTCAACATGATTTTTCCAAGGTCCATCCAAGATCGGCTGAAAACAGTGAAGTCACCGTTTTTTACAGCTGAGTAGTATTCCATTGTGTATATAGACCACAACTTGCTCAGCCACTCATCTGTTGTTGGACACCTGGGTTGCTTCCAGGTTTTGGCTATTACAAATTGTGCTGCCAAGAACATATGTGTACACAGATCTTTTTGGATGGATGTGTTGGGTTCCTTAGGATATATCCCCAGGAGGGGAATTGCAGGGTCATAGGGTAGGTCCATTTCTAGCCTTCTGAGAGTTCTCCAGACTGTTCTCCACAGAGGTTGGACCAGTTGACATTCCCACCAGCAGTGCAGGAGGACAGATAGGACAGAGAAATTGAGAGAGGTGGGGGAAGATAGGGAGAGACCTGCAGACCTGCTTCACCACTTGTGAAGTGACCCCCCCCCACAAACACACACACACAGGTGGGGTTCTGGGAGCTCAAACCAGGATGCTTACACTTTGTACTACGTTCACTTAACCCAGTGCACTACTGCCCAACTGCACCCCCAGTTTCTTTTTATGCTTAAAATGCTGCATAATCAGATGACAACCAGAGAGCTTTGAAAACTCAAGGTGAGCCCCCATTTGTGTTTAAGTACGAGGGCCTTTTACTCCGAGCCAGGAAACTGCCAGTGCACTCTCTGTCACAGCTCCAGCATCCCTGTAACACCTTTGTTGGTGTTCAGACCTTAGCCCTACGCTGGCAATTTTCAAAATAAACACTGAAATCAGCAGGTCATCTGCCTAAAAGACAAGTGATAATTTGAGTTGGAAGTGGGGAATTCTGCAGTATAATGCCATCACTTATGCTTTAGTGGTTTTCCCCAGTTCTCCCCCACCCCACCCCCCAGAAACAAATCTAATAACAGGATACTTAAGGAGTCCTGTGGGTGGCTTGTTGGGTCTTGTGGACCATGACTTTATTTCGCATTTCCAGGGTGGTACTGTACTTTGAGAGGTTAACTAGCCAGGGTGTCTTGAGTAAGGGATCAGGACACAGATTGCAAAAAAATCATTTCCAGTACTTATTCATAGAATTCTTGGTAAACCACCTGGCTATTTGCATTTAGTTTAGACTTCATGACTAACTACCTTGCAAGCTAAATATATATATATATTTTGCCGCCAGGGTTATTGCTGGGGCTTGGTGCCTGCACCCTGAATCCGTTGCGCCTGGAGGCTATTTTTTCCCTTTTGTTGCCCTTGTTGTTTTATCCTCGTTGTGGTTATTATTGTTGTTGTTATTGATGTCATTGTTGTTGGATAGGATGGAGAGAGGAGGGGAAGACAGAGGGGGATGGAAAGACAGCTGCAGACCTGCTTCACTGCTCTTGAAGCGAACCCCCTGCAGATGGGGAGCCGGGGGCTCGAACAGGGATCCTTACACCCGTCCTTGGCTTTGCATCATGTGCGCTCAACCCACTCACTGCACTACTGCCCGACCCCATTTGTTTTTTGTCTTGTTTTGTGTTTGTTAGTTTGCTTGTTGTTGAAACTTCACCACTCTGGGTTGACTTTTTCAGAGAGAGAGGCAGAGACAGAGAAGGGAGAGAAGGAAAGATACGGCAAGCACCAGGGCTTCCTCTAGTGTGATGGGAACCAGCTTGAGCCGGAGTCGTGTCCATGGCAGAACAGGCACAGAGTCCAGGTGAGCTGTCTTTCTAGCCCCCAGTAATTTCATTTCACGGCTGGGAGAGCCGAGCTTCAGCAAAGCAGAGCGCTGACACTGTTCATAGACCTCCATCCACAAGAGTGGGCCTGAGTGGCTGCTAGGATGATTGCAAGGCCCCCTGAATCTGCATTTAGATCTTGAATGTACAAGGCCAATACGCTGAAGGGGCATGACATCAAAATTGAAATAGATGAAAAGAAACCATGAACATATCCAGCAGAGAGCCATCAAAGATCATAAAAGACTTAGAAGCCGGGTACTTTTGTGGTACAATGACAAGAGCGTTGGATTTAAAAGCATGAGGGTTCAAGTTTGATCTCTGGCATTGAGTGTGCCAGTGTGATGCTCTATTTCTCTTTCTCTTTTTCCTTTCTTGTGTAATAAACTCTTTTTGTTTAATATTTATTTATTTCCTTTTATTGCCCTGGTTGTTTTATTGTAGTTATTATTGCTGCTGTTGCTGATGTCGTCGTCGTTGGATAGGACTGAGAGAAATGGAGAGAGGAGGGGAAGACAGAGGGGGAGAGAAAGATAGACACCTGCAGACCTGCTTCACTACCTGTGAAGTGACTCCCCTGCAGGTGGGGAGCCGGGGGCTCGAACCGGGATCCTTTCACTGGTCCTTGTGCTTTGCTCCACTTGCTCTTAACCCGCTGCGCTACCGCCCGACTCCTGTAGTAAAATCTTTTTAAGTTTTATTTATTTATTCCCTTTTGTTGCCCTTTTTGTTGTTGTTGTTATTGTTGTTGTTGGATAGGACAGAGAGAAATGGAGCCAGGAGGGGAAGACAGAAGGGGAGAGAAAGACTCCTGCAGACCTGCTTCAACACTTGTGAAGCGACTCCCCTATAGGTAGGGAGTGGGGGGCTCGAACTGAGATCCTTATGCTGGTCCTTGCGCTTTGTGCCACCTGTGCTTAACCCACTGCATTACTGCCCGACTCCTGAGTTTGTTTGTTTGTTTGTTTTTAACCAGAGCCCTGCTCAGCTCTGGCTTATGGTGGTATGGGCTTTTGAACCTGGGACTTTTAGAACCTCAGGCATGAGAATCTCTTTATAGAACCATTATGCCGTCATTGTTTGTTTGTTTGTTTTTATAGGACAAAGAGAAATTGAAAGGGCGCATGGGTAGGCAGCATAAAGGTTATATAGAGAGATTTTCATGCTTGAGGCTTCAATGTCTCAGGTGCAATCTCCCCCACACCATCAGAGCTGAGCAGTGCTTTGGTTAAAAAAAAGAAAAAAAAAAATTAAGAGGGAAGAGAGAGAGAGACAGTAAGATAACTACAGCACTGCCTCCCTGCCCCACCCTTTGTGAAGCTTTTCTTCTGCAATGGGAAATCAGTAATCTGAAAAATAAAGATAAATAAATAAATAAAAAGGGAAAAGCAAAGCAAAATGTGTTTGCCTTTCAGGGAGTCCCTTGACAACTTGCTCACGGCGCCCAAACAAATGTCGCTGCCCTCTGTGCAGAGAGGGTATTGACCTGCCCGTTTCTCTTGAACATTGACTCAAGTGGTTTCTTTTTTTAAATACTGTTGAATATTTAATTCTATTTATTGGATATAGGCGGAGAAAGATTGAGAAAGCAGGGGAGGTAGGTAGAGAGAAAGAAAGTCACCAGCAACATTGCTTCACCACTCATGACGTGAGATGAGAACTGGAGGGAAGGTCTATTGCATATGTATGCCACTGTGTCTTTTCTCTTCTTCTTCTTTTTTTTTAAGATTTTATTTATTTTTAAATATTTCTTTCTTTTTTGTTGCCCTTTTTTTTTATTGTTGTAGTTATTATTGTTGTTGTTGATGTTGTCACTGTTGGATAGGACAGAGAAATGGAGAGAGGAGGGGAAGACAGAGAGAGGAGGAGAGAAAGACAGACACCTGCAGACCTACTTCACCACTTGTGAAGCGACTCCCCTGCAGGTGGGGAGCCGGGGGCTCGAACCGGGATCCTTGACACCGGTCCTTGCGCTTTGCGCCACGTGCGCTTAACCCACTGCGCTACCATCCGACTCCCAGGTAGTTTCATTTTTTATGTTTGTGGGAATCACCAAAGTGAGTAAAGTGTTGGACTCTCAAGCATGAGAACTCAAGTTCAATCCCTGGCATCACATGTACCAGAGAGATGTCTGGTGTTCTCTGTTTCTCTCTCCCTGAGCAAGGAAGGAAGAAAACTGTTCTCTCTCTCTTCTCTCTTTCTCTCTCTCTCTCTCTTTAACTGCTCGCTCTGACTTTTGATGATGTGGGGGATTGAACCTGGGACTTCGGAGCCTCAGGCATGAGAGTCTCTTTGCATAACCATTATGCTATCTATCCCTGCCCACTTTTCTCTTCATATCCTTACCAGCAGCTGTTTTTATTTATTTTTTTAATTATTATTTATTTAATAAAGGAGACATTAACAAAATCATAGGATGGGGGGGGGGTACAACTCCACACAATTCCCGCCACCTAATCTCCATATCCCACCCCCTCCCCAGTAGCTTTCCCATTCTCTATCCCTCTGGGAGCATGGACCCAGGGTCCTTGTGGGTTGCAGAAGGTGGAAGGTTGGCTTCTGTAGTTGCTTCCCCTTATTTTTATTTCTTAACCAAAGCACTGCTATTAGGCCATTCTTATAAGGGTGAGGTGGTTGGTATCTCACTGTTGTCTTGATTTGCATTTTCTGATAGTTACTGTCTTTGAGCATTTATTGTTCTTCTATTTTTTCCAGAATACTGCTCAACTGGTTTATGGTGGTGCCAGGGATTGAACCTGTGAGATTTCTGGTGCTTCAGGCATGGGAGTCTGTTGTCTAAGCCACTGAACTATTTACTCAGTCCTAACTTTGAGCTTTTTTTTAATGGGGAGGGGGTGTAATGGTTTACAGTGTAGTTGTTGACACATAGGTAAAATATCTCATCTCACCCCCAGCCTATGACCTTTTCCACTGTCATAAACCATGGCCCCAAAGCCCCTCCCCTCTCCCCACTCCTTATTTTCCCAGAATCCTTTGTCTTGGTGCAATACACAAAACTGAGCACTTTTTCATATGCGTGTTGGCTATCTGAATATCCCTGGTGAAGACTCTGTGCATTAGACTTGCATGTCTGAGGTTACAGAGGTCCCAAATTCAATTTCTGTCACCCCCATATGCCAGAGCTGTGCAGTGCTTTGGCCTCATGAAAGTCAAATATATTTCTTTTACTTTTTTAAAGCGAGTCAGCATTTACTGCAGTTTCAGCTGTAGTAATGCTGTCACTGTTTTGTCCTGTCTCTAGCTCACTTGTGAGCTACAAGGATGAGGATAATGTCTTGTCTATATCTGTCTTTCCCAGAGGATCTTAACCGAGTGACTGGCATATCGCAGTACTTGGTGGGATGGGTGGGGGTTGCGGCGGGGGGACAGTTAAGCAACTGTGGATGAAAGATTATCATGTCTAGGAAAAATTCACTCAGGCCGATAAGAACTGGAGCTATATTAAGCTAATAAAAACAACGAGTGAGGGTTGGATCCTGAGTACCCTTCCGTGATTCCAGCGGCCTTTCAGAAGACAGCCCTGATCCAGTCTCTCAGGATGGATAGATGCAGCAGGGGCCACTGGCTCGGAGCAAATGGACCTCAGACTCGGGACTGGCCTTATCCCTGACCCTTCAGGGAACACACAGTGTCAGTGCTTTTGCTCATGAGAGCTCATGGGGAGCTGGGCGGCAGTGAGACCAGTAGGGGTGGGCAGAGAGAGGATACAAGACAAACAATGGCAATGCTTAAGACGGGCAAGGCCCAGCGCCCTTAGCTGATCTCACAACCTTGGTCAGAGGTGGGGAGAGTTACCTGGCTCTCGAAGAAGACCCCATCTCCCAAATCTGGCGGGAGCTTGGCTTCAGCTTCCTTCTGTTCTGAGAGCTCTTCCCTGTAGGCGTCTGGAGGGAACACACAGATGGGTCGGCTGATGGGACTGGCTGAGTTGGAGGGAGGCAGGCTTGTGGTGCGTGTAGCTCCCCTCATGGGGGAGGTCCCTTCTCCACCAGCTGCAGTGAACACTTTTTTTTTTTTTTTTATAACCAGAGCACTGCTCAGCTCTGGCTTACAGAGGTGTGGGGGATTGAACCTGAGACTTCGGAGCCTAAAGCATGACAGTCTCTGGTTTTTTTAAAGAAACTTTATTTTCTATTTTTTTCCCTTTTGTTGCCCTTGTTGTTTATCATTGTTGTAGTTATTATTGTTGTTGTTATTGTTGTCATCGTTGTTGGATAGGACAGAGAGAAATGGAGAGAGGACGGGAAGACAGAGAGGGGGAGAGAAAGACAGACACCTGCAGGCCTGCTTCACTGCCTGTGAAGCAACGCCCCTGCAGGTGGGGATCCCGGGGCTTGAACCGGGGTCCTTACGCCGGTCCTTGCGCTTGGTGCCATGTGCGCTTAACCTGTTGCACCACCACCCGGCTCCCCCGTGAGCACATTTTAAAGTGTCTTCCCCATGAGAGATACAAGGCTTTCTTGTCCCTTCTCCTCTCTTGCCACACATGTCCATAGGTGGTTCTTTCTAGAAAACTCCCCTCCCTTGACAGTAGCCCCCACTTCTTCCACAACCTCTTTGGCATATTATCTTTGCCTTCTTCACCTACCTAGCCCCTAAGAATCTTTTTTTTTTAATTTTTAAAAATTTATTTATTGTGGTCCAGGAGCTGGCGCAGTGGCTAAGGCACTAGACTCTCAAGCATGAGGTCCTGAGTTCAATCCCTGGCAGCACATGTACCAGAATGATGTCTGGTTCTTTCTCTCTCTCCCCTATCTTTCTCATAAAATAAAATAAAAAAATCTTTAAAAAAATTAATTTATTTTCCCTTTTGTTGCTCTTGTTGTTTTATTGTTGTAGTTATTATTATTGTTGCTATTGATGTCGTTGTTGTTGGATAGGACAGAGAGAAATGGAGAGAGGAGAGGAAGACAGAGAGGGGGAGAGAAAGACAGACACCTGCAGACCTGCTTCACCGCCTGTGAAGCGACTCCCCTGCAGGTGGGGAGCCGGGGGCTTGAACCGGGATCCTTACACCGGGTCCTTGAGCTTTGTGCCACGTGAGCTTAACCCGCTGCGCTACCGCCCGAATCTTTTTTTTTAAATGTCAGTTTTCTCTTAATTAATTAGTTAATTGGATAGAGACAGAAATCGAGGGGGATGGGGAAGAGAGCAAGGGAGAGAAGACACCTGCAGCACTTGTGGGAACTGGGGGCTTGAACCTGGGTCTTTGTGCATTGTATTCTCAATTTTTTATATTATTTATTATTGGATAGGACAGAGAGAAATTGAGAGGAAGGGGGAGGTAGAGAGGGAGAGAGACAGAGAGACACCTGCAGCCCTGCTTCACCACTTGTGAAGCTTTCCTCCTGCCGGTGGGAAACAGGGGCTCGAACTCTGGTCCTTGCACATTGTAACATACATTCAACCAGGTGTGCCACCTCCTGGCCCGGGTCTTTGTGCATTGTAACATGTGTGCTCAACCAAGTACGCTACTACCCAGCCCCCCTCCTTTTTATTTATTTATTTATTTATTTATTTATTTATTTATTTAAGAAAGGAGACATTAACAAAACCATAGGCTAAGAGGGGTACAGTTCCACACAGTTCCCACCACCCGATCTCCATATCCCACCCCCTCCCCTGATAGCTTTCCCATTCTCTGTCGCTCTGGGAGCATGGACCCAAGGTCGTGGGTTGCAGAGAGTGGAAGGTCTGGCTTCTATAATTGCTTCCCGCTGAACATGGGCGTTGATTGGTGGATCCATACTCCCAGTCTGCCTCTATCTTTCCCTAGTAGGGTGGGTCTCAGGGGAAGTGGAGCTCCAGGACACATTGGTGGGGTCGTCTGTCCTGGGAAGACTGGTCAGCATCGTGCTGGCATCCGGAACCTGGTGGCTGAAAAGAGAGTTAACATACAAAGCCAAACAAATTGTTGAACAATCATGGACCTAAAGACTGGAATAGTGCAGATGAAGTGTTGTGGGAGTATTCCCTGCATGCTCTTGTGTACTTCTGCTTTCAGGTATATATTTTTCCCTAGATTATGGGCACGTGTGAACCTATGCTCTATCTCAGGGGACCTGGACTATATCTAGGTTTGGGGACTTTATTGGGGAGTGGACCACCTGGGATGGAATTAGAGAATACTATGAAAGGAAAGGTCTCACCCGAGTGATGAAGCTGAAGGGTTGTCATTCCACACCTGAAGTCTCTGGTCACAGTCTGAAGTGAAGCATGTTGTGGTGGCACTCATTGCGTTGATTGAGTTGCGATCCTCGGATGTAATATTATTTGATTTGAATTGAGAGAAGCATGCAGGAAAGTGGGCCCCACCTTTTTTTTTTTTTTTTTTTTTTACTTTATTATACCAAAGCACTGCTTAACTCTGGCTTATGATGGTGCTGGGGATTGAACATGGGATCTTTGAAGCCTCAAGCATGAAAGGTTTTTGCATAATCATTATGCTATTTCCCCAGCCTTAAGACTCTCTAGGCCCTCTTCTTTCTCTGAAACAAGGCTTTGCTTTGTTTTAACTTGTTTTGTTTTTTAGGCGCCGGGCAGTGGTGCACCAAGGATCTAAGTTCTTTTGTCACCGGGGTTCAGTGCCAGCACTAAGAATTCACTGCTCCTGACAGCCATTTGTTCCATTTTATTGGAGAGGACAGAGGAGGAGAAGATAGAAAGGGACAGAGAGAGACACCTGCAGACCTGCTTCACTGCTTGTGAAGCATCCCCCATGCAGATGGGGGGCTGGAGGCTCGAACCCGGATCCCTGCACGAGTGCTTGCATTTCTGTGCGCTTAGCCCAGTTCAAGGATCCAAGTTCAATTCCCCAGTCAGGGGGTAAGCTTTATAAACGGTGAAGCAGTGCTGTTAGATGTTTCTCTTTCTCTGCCACTCTGTCTTCTCTTTCCCTCTTGTCTTGATTTCGCTGTGTCTCTATCATATAAGTAAATAAATAAAATGTTTTTTAAGAAAGGGGCCGAGCGGTAGCATACCGGGTTAAGTCCAAATAGTACGAAGCCCAAGGACCCATGCAAGGATCCCGGTTCGAGCCTGCCGGTTCCCCACCTGCAGGGGGCTCGCTATACAAGCCTTGAAGCAGGTCTGCAGGTGTCTTATCTTTCTCTCCCTCCACCTCTTTATCTTCCCCTTCTTCTCTCTGAATTTCTCTCTGCCTATCCAATAAAATGAGAAATGACCTCCAGGAGCAGTGGATTCGTAATGTAGGCACCGAGCCCCAGCAATAACCGTGGAGGCAAAATAAATAAATAAATAAATAAACATTTTTTAAAAGAAAATAATTTGGGCAGGGGTAGATAGCATAATGGTTATACAAAAAGACTCTTGTGACTGAGGCTCCAAAGCCCCAGGTTCAATCCCACACCACCAAAAACCAGTGCTGAGAAGTGCTCTGGTAAAATAACAATAATAATTTTATTTATTTAGCATTCTAGGAGGTGATGTGGTAGATAATGTTGGGTTCTCAGGCATAAAAGGTCCTGAACCACATGTGCCAGAGTGATGTCTAGTTCTTTCTCTTTCTCATTAATGCAGTTGTTTTTTTTGCCTCCAGGGTTATCACTGGGGCTCAGTGCCTGCACTACGAATCCACTGGTCCTGGAGGCTATTTTTTCCCATTTTGTTGCCTTTGTGGTTGTTATTGCTATTGTTGTTATGGTTGTTGTTGTTGGACAGGACAGAGAGAAATCAAGAGAGGAGGGGAAGACAGAGGAGGAGAGGAAGATAAGACGCCTACAGGCCTGCCTCACCGCCTGCAAAGCGACCCCCGCCTGCAGGAGGGGAGCAGGGGGCTGGAACCCAGATCCTTAAGCCAGTCCTTGCACTTTGCACCTTGTGCGCTTAACCCACTGTGCTACCGCCCAGCCCCCAATGCATCTTTCTAAATTTTTTTTCATATTTTATTTATTATTGGACAGAGAAAGAAAGAAATTGAGAGGGGAGGGAGACATAGAGAGGGAGCGAGACAGAGACACCTGCAGCCCTCTCCAGCACTCATGAAACTTCTCCCCTGCACGTGGGGACCAGGGGCTTGAACCTGGGTCCTTGTGCACTGTAATGTATGCACTTAAGCAGGTGCGCCACCTGGCCTCTATTAATACATCTTTCTAAAGAAATAAAAATAAAATATTTTACTTAGGTTTTTAAAAAAGACTTTATGGGAGTTGGGCGGTAGTGCAGTGGGTTAAGCGCATGTGGCGCAAAGCACAAGGACCAGCGTCAGGACCCTGGTTCGAGCCCCCAGCTCCCCACCTGCAGGGGAGTTGCATCACAGGCGGTGAAGCAGGTCTGCAGGTGTCTCTCTTTCTCTCCCCCTCTCTGTCTTCCCCTCCTCTCTCCATTTCTCTCTGTCCTATCCAACAACGATGACATCAATAACAGCAACTACATGACAATGAAAAGGAACAAGGGCAACTAAAGGGGAAATAAATAAATTAATTAAAAAATTGAAAAAAAAAAAAGACTACTTATACAAGATGATCAGAGCATCACTCAGAGCATCACATGGGATGCCAGGGACTGAACTCACAACCTGAAGCCTGAGATTCCACACCCTCCTTATTGCTCCACCTCCCAGGCTATGCCACTGGGTGTTGTTTGGCTATTTGTTTTGTTAAATCTATGTCTGTAGTGAAAGCGCATTTCATCTGAGACAGAGAGAAGCACAGCAGAATCACTGTTACATGTGGTGCCATAGGTCAAACTGGGAACCTTGGACATGAAAGGCAGATGCTTCTCCAGCTGAGTTGTTTTACTTTTTTCTTTTTCTTTTTAAATATTTATTTATTTATTCCCTTTTGATGCCCTTGTTTTATTGTTGTAGTTATTGATGTTGTTGTTGTTGAATAGGACAGAGAGAAATGGAGAGAGGAGGGGAAGATAGAGGGGGGAGAGAAAGATAGACACCTGCAGACCTGCTTCACTGCCTGTGAAGCGACTCCCCTGCAGGTGGGGAGCTGGGGCTTGAACCGGGATCCTTACACTGGTCCTTGCGCTTTGCGCCACGTGCACTTAACCTGCTGTGCTACCGCTCGACTCCCAAGTTGTTGTTGTTTTTTTAAACCAGACCACTGTTTAGTTCTGGTTTATGGTGGTGCGGGAGGTTGAACCTGGGACTTTGCAGCTGCAGGTGTAAGAGTCTCTTTGCATAACCATTATGCCGTCTACCTTTGCCTGAGTTTTTTTTTTTTTTTTTTAAATAGGTAGTAAAGGGTGGGGGGGAGACAGCATAATGCTTATACAAAAGACTTTCTTTTTTTTTTTTTAAGATTTTATTTATTTATTCATGAAGCTAGGAGGACAAAGAGAGAAAGAACCAGATACCTCTCTGGTACATGTGCTGCCAGGGACCGAACTTAGGACCTCATGCTTGAGAATCCAATGCTTTATCCACTGCATCACCTCCTGGACCACACAAGACTTTCATGCTCCAACTTCTGAAGTCCCAGGTTCAACCCTCTGCACCACCATAAGCCAGAGCTGAACTGTGCTCTGGATAAGTTAAAATAATTAACACCGTCAGGTGGTGGCACACTTGGTTGAGCACACGTGTTAAAATAATTAATACCAACAACAATAATAATAATGGCCAGGTGATATATGCCATAGTCAGAGTAAAAAGGTTGTCAGAGTGCGGGGTAGGAGGCATGATGGTTATGCAACCAGACTGTCATGCCTGATGCTCCAAAGTCCCAGGTTCAATCTCCCTGCACCACCATAAGCCAGAGCTGATCAGTGCTCTGGTTAAAAAAAAAAAGTTTGTCAGAGGCAGTCAGGAGGCAGTGGCACACCTGGTTAAGCACACATAATGCAAAGCGACCCTGGTTCGAGCCCCCAGCGTCCCACCAGGGGGGTTACCTGCAGGGGGGTTACCTCACAAGCGGTGAAGCAGGTCTGCAGGAATCTCTCTCCCCCTGCCCCCCACTTCCCCTCCTCTCTCGATTTCTCTCTGTCCTATCCAACAACAACAAATGGAAAAAATGACTGCTAGGAGCAGTGGATTTGTAGTGTAGGTGCCAAGCCCCAGCAATAAACCTGGAGGCAAAAAAAAAAAAAAAAAAAAACAGTTGTAAGAGCATATGATAGAAAGTCAACCTCCCACACCTGTCCTCCTCCTACCCAGCTCCTCTTCCCAGCAGCAATCAGTAGCATCCTAGTCTCTGACTTGTTAGGTTCCCTTTGGAAATCTGATGAAATTTGTGAACCCTGTTCTCGCGTCTGCACAGACACATCAGACTACTAGTTCACAAGAACGTCAGACATGTGCAAAGTGACGGCAGAAAACTGGGAGCCTCAGGCATGCAGGCACCATGCTAAATAAAGGCCCAGGAGCACAAAGCAAACCCAGCACCAGTCTCAGCCCTTCCTCTAGCTCTGCTACCATCACGATTATGGTGATTATCCTCATGGCAGTGTCTCTTGCCCCAACTTGTTTTTCAGATTCAGCTATGTAGGGAGCTGCTGAAACTCTCCATGCGCTGCATGGCGCCTCAAACTCGCTGTCTGCAGGGACAGAGTAGCTCAGTGGGTTAGGTTGTGTCAGGTCAGGACCCTGGTACCATCTGGGAGGAAGCTCTGGCACTGTGCTGTCTCCCTAGCAGAATGAAAATGCATCCAAAAGAGGCTCAGCTCTGCGCACACCAAAACAAAGCACCTTAGTGTCTCTAGAATGAAGGTATTTTCTGGTCTGGGGAGATTGTATAATGGTTATACAAAAAGACTTTCAGGGACCAGGTGGTGACACACCTGGTTGAACGCACATTACAATGCACAAGGACCTGGGTTCAAGCTCTCAGTCCCCACCTGCAGGGAGAAACTTCACAAGTGGTGAAGCAGGGTCTGCAGGTATCTCTCTTCATATCTCTCCCTCCCTCTCAATTTCTCTCTGTCTCTATCTAATAAATAAATGAAATACTTAAAATTAAAAAAATGGGCGTCCGACGGCACAGTGGGTCTTATAAGCACACGTGGTGGAAAGTGCAAGGACCGGTATAAGGATCCCGGTTCAAGCCCCCGGCTCCCCACCTGCAGAGGAGTTGCTTCACAGGTGGTGAAGCAGATTTGCAGGTGTCTTATCTTTCTCTCCTCCTCTCTGTCTTCCCCTCCTCTCTCCATTTGTCTCTGTCCTATCCAACAATGAAGACATCAATAACAACAATAATAACTACAACAACAATAAAAAAAAGGGCAACAGAAAGGGGAAAAATAAATCAATAAATAAATATATTTTCATGCTTGAGGTTCTGAAGTCCCAGGTTTAGTCTCCAACACTACCATAAGCCAGAGCTGAGCAGTGCTCTAGTCTTTCTCTTTCTTCCCCATTTCTTTCTGTATCTATCTCTTCTACAGTAAAGGTAAAAAAAGAAAAAAGAAAAAGACTGTCATGCCCGAGGTCTGAGGTCACAGGTTTAATCCCCAGCTGCACTAGAAACCAGAACTGAGAGTGCTTTGGCTTGTCTCTCATTTTTTAAACCAGAGCACTGCTCACCTCTGGTTTATGGTGGTGCAGGGGAATGAACCTGGGACTTTAGAGCCTCACGCATGAGAGTCTCTTACATAACGATTATGCTATCTACCCCCACCACACATTCTCTCTCTCTCATTAAAAAAAAAAAAAGCAGGGAGGGGAGTCGGGCTGTAGCACAGCGGGTTAAGCGCAGGTGGCGCAAAGCACAAGGACTGGCATAAGGATCCCGGTTCGAACCCTGGCTCCCCACCTGCAGGGGAGTCGCTTCACAGGCGGTAAAGCAGGTCTGCAGGTGTCTATCTTTCTCTCCTCCTCTCTGTCTTCCCCTTCTCTCTCCATTTCTCTCTGTCCTATCCAACAACAACAACAATAATAACTACAACAATAAAACAACAAGGGCAACAAAAGGGAATAAATAAATAAAATAAATATTAAAAAAAAACAACAGGGATTCGGGCGGTAGCGCAGGGGCTTAAACACAGGTGGCACAAAGCACAAGGACTGGAGTAAGGATCCTGGTTTGAGCCCCCGGCTCCCCACCTGCAGGGGGGTCGCTTCACAGGTGGTGAAGCAGCTCGGCAGGTGTCTTTCTCTTCCCCTCTCTGTCTTCCCCTCTTCTCTCCATTTCTCTCTGTCCTATCCAACAATGATGACATCAGTAACAACAACAATAATAACTACAACAACAATAAAAAGCAACAAGGGCAACAAAAGGGAAAATAAATAATTTTTTAAAGGATTTTATTTATTTATTGATGAGGAAGGAGGAGAGAGAGAAAGAACCAGACATCACTCTGGTACACTTGCTGCCGGGGCTTGAACTCAGGACCTCACTCTTGAGAGTCAATCGCTTTATCCACTGCGCCAGCTCCCAGACCACTATAAATAAAAATATTTTTAAAATAATAATTAAAAAGAAAACATTTACTCCATATCTCTCCTCTGCCCCCAACTCCTAACTCATCACCATCCTCCCACCTTCTGTGACTTCCCCTGGTGATTTTTAAAAAAATTTTTATTCTTTATTATACCCCTCCTGGTGTTTAGGTTAAGATGCCAAGTCCCATTGATTCTGACCCTCAAATATATGCCTCTTCACTTTCACTGCTATCTCCCTAGGAGGCCTTTCACTAGCCAGAAATCGAGAAATTGAGAGGGAAGAAGGTGATAGGGAGAGAGAGAGAGACACACACACACACACACACACACACACACACACCTACAACATTGCTTCACCACCCACAAGGCTTTCCTCCCTGTAGGTGGGGACCGGAGACTGGGTCCTGTCCTTGTGCATTTTAACACGTGCACTCAACCAGGTGTGCTACCATTCAGCCCCTCAGCCTCCACATCTCAAAGGAGCATCCTGGTCATGCCACTTCCCCTGTCTAAGACCTACAGTGACTCTCACTGCCTACAAAATTGGGCATGAACTCCTTTGCCTGGCATTTAAGGGCCTTTGCAGCAAGATTCCAAGCCTTCTTTTTCACGCTCATCTCTTCTTCCCCCTCCTCTTCATGTCCCTGAGGTTTCAACCCAACTGTAAAGCCATCTGGTCCCTTAGTGGGCCTACAGTGTTTTCCTGCATTTTAAAGATTTGAACTGCCTGTTCACGGTCCCCAGAGATTAGTGTTTGCTGACTACTCCTATGTAATTTCTCTGCCCCCTACCATTTTGTTAAAGATTGATTTTATTTATTACATATGAGAGTTTCACATAGGCAAAGAGAAAGAGAGAGAAGCTGGAGCTTCTGGTACATAGACCCAGTACCAGGGGTCTATCTAGAAAGTCCTAGCATAAAGGTCCAGTGCTCTACCAGTCGAGCTATTTCCCCTGCTGCTTATCTGGCCCTTTCGGCATTACAGCTGCTGTCCATGGTACTGCTCATGGTACCCCCTGCATGGTCCCTACTACCCCTCTCCCTGTCCCTCAACTCCCTTCCTACACTTGTCTTTACTGGTAAGGGAACCTCCTGCATAAAATCTCGATTAAGTATCTAGGCAACATGAATAGAATCTGTTGACCCGTTGACCCCAGGCCAGTAAGCTCTGTTTCTTTTCCAGTAAGGAGACACTTCACACAGTCATTAAAGAGTTAGTAGACCTTGACTTGTGGGAGGTGGCTCATAGGCTGGAGGAGATGTCTCCTACGCATGAGACATCATTGGCACTACCTGGGAGAGCAAGAACAGAGACAAAAGGCATTCCTGGAGAGCAGTTGGTGTGTATCTTCTCTCTCCTCTCACTTTCTCATTAACCAAGAAGACAGGAGGCCGGGTGGTGGCTACCTAGTTGAGTGCACACTTTACCATGTCCAAGGACCCAGGCTCGAGTCCTCTGGGTCCCCACCTGCAAGGAAAAAGCTTCATGGGCGGTCAAACAAGAATGCATGTTTCTAGCCATTCATCTACCCAGCGTCTATCTATCCCCCTCTGCTCTTTCAATTTCTCTGTCTCTATCCTAAATAATTGCTGCTGGGAATGGTGGATTTGTCATGCAGACAATGAGCCCCAGCCATACAGTGATAACTCTGATGGCAACAACAAATAAATAATTCTCTTTCTTTCTTTCTTTCTCTTTTTGCCTCCAGCATTATTGCTGGGGCTTGGAGCCTACACTATGAATCCACTGCTCCTGGAGGCTATTTTTTCCCCTTGTTGTTCATCATTGTTATATTTTATTATTGTTGTTGGATAGGACAGAGAGAAACCAAGAGAGGAGGGGAAGACAGAGAGGGGGAGAGAAAGACAGACACCTGCAGACCTGCTTCACCCCTTTTGAAGGGCCCTCCTGCAGGTGGGGAGTTGGGGCTTAAACCAGTCCTTGCGCTTTGCGCCATGTGCGCTTAACCCACTACGCTACCAACCAGCCCCCAATAAATATTTCAAACAGAGTGATTATAAAATGTGGAAAAACGGGAGTTGGGTGGTAGCGCAGCGGGTTGAGCGCACGTGGCGTGAAGCATAAGGATCCCGGTTTAAGGTCCCGGCTCCCCACCTGCAGGGGGGTGGCTTCACAGGTGGTGAAGCAGGTCTGCAGGTGTCTTATCTTTCTCCCTCTCTGTCTTCCCCTCCTCTCTCCACTTCTGTCTGTCCTATCCAACAACGATGACATCAATAACAACAACAATAATAACTATAACAACTATGAAAAACAACAAGGGCAACAAAAGGGAAAATAAATATTTATTTATTTATTACCAGAGCACTGTTCAGCTCTGGTTTATGGTGGTGCAGGGGATTGAACCTGGGACTTCGAAGCCTCAGTCATGACAGTCTGTTTGCATAGCCATTATGCTATCTACCCCTGCCCCCCGCCAAATTTTTTTTTAATGTGGAAAAATAGATAAATTTTATGGGGGCTGGTCGGTGATGCACCCAGTTGAGTGCACATATTACAATATGCAAGGACCCAAGTTCAAACTTCCTGTCCCCACCTGTAGGGGGGAAGCTTCCAAGGCAGCAAAGCAGGGCTGCAGGCCCTGTCTCTCTCCCTCTCTGTATCCCCCTCTCCTCTTAATTTCTCTCTGTCTCTATCCTATATATGAAGTTAGGTGGCCTGAGAGGTAGTGCAAAAGAAGGGGCAGTAGTAGATAGCATAATGGTTATGCAAAGAGACTCTCATGCCTGAGGCTCCGAAGTCCCAGGTTTAATCCTCTGCACCACCACAAGCCAGAGCTGAGCAGTGCTCTGGTAAAAATAGTAATAATAATAATAATAAGGCACAGGACTTGCAAGCATGAGGTCTGAGTTTGATCCCCAGCACTGAGTGTGCCAGAGTGATGCTCTGGTTTTCTCATAGCAGGAGAGGACATGCAGCAGACCCTGGGTCTGAAATCTGGCTCTGCATTAAGGAGGGAAAAAAAAGAAAAAAGGCGGGGGGAAATGAAAGGCGGCTCACCTGGCAGGAAATGCGCGCTAACAGTGAAGGACACAGGTGTGAGCTGCGGGCCCCATGTGGGAGCACCTGCAGGGGAGAATTTCTCTCTCTCTTTCTGTTTCAGTCTCTCATCTTCTATGAAAAATAAAAATGAGGGGCCAGGTGGTGGCACCTGGTTGAGCGCACATGTTACAGTATGCAAGGACCCAGGTTTGAGCCCTCCGGCCCCTGTCTGCAGGGGGAAAGGTTCACAAGTGGTGAAACAGTGCTGCAGATCTCTCTCTCTCTCTCTCTCTGTCACCCCCTTCCCTTTCCATTTCTGGCTGTCTCTATCTAATAAATAAAGATTTAAAAAAAGAAAAAGAAAACTGGCAGGGCCAGGCAGTGGCTCACCTGGTTAAGCGCTCACACTACAGCGCATAAGGACCTAGGTTCAAACCCCTGGTCCCCTCCTACAGGGAGAAAGCTTCACAAATGGTGAAGTAGAGCTGCAGGTGTGTCTGTCTCTCTCCTTCTCTTTCTATCTCCCCTCTCCTCTCAATTTCTCTCTGTCTCTATCAAATAATAAATAAATAAATAAATACAACTTTAAAATAAAAATAAAAATGGCCCCTGGGAGTGATGAAGTCGTGCAGGCGTCAAGGCCCCAATGATAACCCTGGTGGCAAACAGAAAGAAAAGAATAACCGAGGAGAGTGTGGGGAGTGTGATTCTTTTTATTCTCATTGCAAACCCATCTGGGCTGGGCTGGGCTGGGCTGGGCTGCCCCCCACGCCTCCCTCCCAGTCGCAGGGGCTCTGGAGGCAGCTCTTTCCCTCCCATCAAGCTCTGGGAGTCTGTGTGTGGAGGGCTGGCCCTCAGGGTGCTCAGGTAGCAGTATCATATGTCTAGGGGTGAGGGGAGCCGCTGCCTGTTCTCTTTGTTCAGAGTCATGGCGCAGGCAGCAGCAGGCGTGGGCGTCCCCCGGGGAGGCTCTGACAGCTTCAGTTCTCACACGGGCTCTGCAGGTGACAGATGGGGTAGCAGAGCTCTGCCATGGGAGGGAGGTAAAGGCCAACCCAGACACTAGCCCAGGTGTCTTGGTTTCCAGCCTGATTCTGGCAGGGTTAAGTGCGCTAAGGAGATGAGGCCTAAAGTTTGAGGACTTAGTCCAACAGTGTCACTAAGTAACTACGTGATTACTTCCGGGTTGGTGTATTGCACTAAAGCAAGGGACTCTGGGGAAGAAGGGTAGGGAGAAGCGGGGTGGGGTTGGGGAGACTTTGGCGTCCTGGTGCCTCAAAGTAGAAAAAGACTTAAGTTGGGAGGCGAGAATGTTTTAGTTCACAGGAGGAGGAGAAATTGTACCTGTGTGTCAACAACTGCTGTAAATCATTAACCAACTCCCCCAGGGTAAAAGGAAAATTAAAAAAAAAAAAAAGGCTACTGCAGGGCCCCACACCTCTCCTCCAGGTCTGCTTTCTAATCTGTACAGATACATACTTGGACCCACTCAGAGCTCTGAGAACCGCTGACCCAGTAGCCTGGACTCCACCAGGAGTCAACCTGGGAGGCACAGACCCTGCTCCCTCACCCAGCCCCACACCATTTCTTGGTGTGCAGGATTTTCCATCCTCCCCCGTACTCACTCACTCACTCACACACTCTCTCTCTCCTCCTGAGAGGGTTGAACACAAAATCGAAGTGAGCAAGTATTCTAGAAAAATTCTTTATTGAAAAGGGCAAGGTTGACCCTTTTCTGGTGCCTCCTGGGCCCCAGCCAGAGGGGATCTGTCCCCTGCTCAGGTCTTCACAGCCGACCATGAGGGAGGATAGGAGGCGGGTCCACACCTGTTCTTTCACAGCCTTACAAGGGCAAGGACTGTGGCGAATCACAATGTCGGTGCTCCGGAATCACACTTCCAGGCTCTGAAACCTGGGCAATGTGGACCAGTTCAGCAGAAAAGTTTTGAAAAGTGTGAAAAGTTTTCAGCCAAGTCTGAGCTGGGTCTCTGTGTCTTTACCTTGAAGGACCTCTTCAAGCAAGGCCAGTTTGCTGAGTACAAATGTGGAAAACTTTGTAAAAGAGTCCACAAAGTAGTTTTCAGTTCTCACTTCTAGGATCTCTTTACAGGAGAGGTGAATTTAAAAAACAAACAAACAAACAAACAACAACAACAAAAATAGGGCTGGGAGATAGCCAAAAAGGTTTTCATGCCTGAGGCTCAGAGGTCCCAGGTTCAATCCCCCAGCACCACCATAAACCAGAGCTGACCAGTGCTCTGGTTTTAAAAACGAACAAGAAATAGAAGAAACAAACACCTTGAGGAACTAGTTTCCTTCCTGACCCACCAGAGCCCACCCCAGCAGGCCTGAGCCCTGCCAGCCAGGCGCCCTGGGTGGGGCACGTCCGAGGACGTGCATGGCCGGGTGGGGGTCCCCCCACGTGGCCAAGCCCAGCCCGGGCTTCCCCGGAGTTTTTGGTTTCCTAGCTGGTCTCCACGAAGGAAGCCGAGGGGGGCGCACGCTGGGACCCCGGAGACCTCGGGGCCATGGCGAAGGCGGCTCAGAGCACCGAGAGGTCGTGGCACGACCTGGAGCGCTGCTTGAAGAACTTGGCGTTGCGTGGCACCAGGCTGGCCAGGAAGCGCTTCGCCTTCTTGGTGAGGCTCTCCCGGCGCGCGGGGGGCGCGGGGCCCTCGGGGCTGCGGGACTCTGGCCACTGGCCCCTCGCGCGGCCCCGCCTCAGGCGGATCTGGCGCACTGCGCCCTCGAAGAGCTCCCGCGTGTTGTGGTGCAGCGCCGCCGAGGTCTCGATGTGTTTGCAGCTCAGCGTTCCGGCCAGATGGCGGCCCTCTGCAAAAGGGGAACTTGATCAGTTGCGCGCGGTGGGGTCTGGAGTGGAGCTGGTCTAAGGAGGATTGGGGAGCAAGGCTAGGACCACCTTGCGATGGAGGGAAGGGGCGAAAAGAGGAGATTCCTAAGGTCCTCGATATATTTATTCTTTTTCTTTCTTTCTCCTTACCAGAGCACTGTTCAGATCTGGCTTACAGTCGTGCTGGGGAATTAAACCTGGGACTTGGGAGCCTCAGGCAAACATAACCTTTATGCTATCTCCCCAGGCCTTCCATTTCAAGTTTGGAGTGTTCCCAGGACCAGAGGGTGAAGGCAATTGATCATCCCCAGGGACCAGGCGGTGGTGCACCTGGTTAAGCACACACACTACAGTGTGCAAGGACCCAGGTTCAAGCCCCTGGTCCCCACCTGCAGGGGGAATGTTTCAGGAGTGGTGAAGTAGAGCTGCAGACGTCTCTGTCTCTATCCATTGTATTGTTAAATGGGAATCTGGGGAATGTTATGCATGTACAAACTATTGTATTTACTGTTGAATGTAAAACATTAATTCCCCAATAAAGAAATAAATTATTAAAAAATTAAATAAATAAATGCAATTTAAAAACGGAAGAAGCCCAAGGGGGCAATGACTTAAGGGAGCCAGGCTGGCTGGGAGGGAGAGGGGCCCCAGAGATGGCATGTGTGGCTGAGGTCCAGGATGCACACCCTCTAGTGACACCTCGCGAGAGCGTGCCAGGTCGCTCTTGTTTCCCACGATGATGACAGGCAGGTCGTGCTGGGGCCGCCCAGCCCGGAGCCGAAGTAGGGTCTCTGGAACTTTGGAGAAGCTTCGACGGTCAGTGACTGAGAAGACGATGAGAAAGGCATCCCCCGTCTGGAGGCAGTGGTCCTGAAGCCACCCCCCTGCGTCCCCCTGTGGAGGAATAGGGAGTGATGACAGCTGGAGATCTGGGATAACCCAGCCCAGCACCTGCTTCCCTGGGGTGGAGAATCCTGGACTTCTGCTTAGCAGGCAGATCTAGTTAATGTTAAAGTCTGCAGTCCCAGAGTTTGTGGAGGAGGGAGAACTCAGTAATGTGAGCCCTGCCCGGGAGAATTGGGGACACAGAATCCTAGACAAGGTAAAACCACCCTACTTTCTTATGTTTAATTAAATTCTTAATTGAGAGGCCAGGTGGTGGCGCACCTGGTTGAGTGCACATGTTACTGTGCGCAAGAACCCGAGTTCAAGCCCCTGGTCCCCACCTGTAGGGGGAAAGCTTCATAAGTGGTGAAGCAGTGCTGCTGGTGTTTCTCTGTCTCTCTCCATTTCTATCACCCCCTTCCCTCTTGATTTCTGGCTGTCTCTATCCAATAAATAAATAAAGAGAATTTAAAAATAATAATGCTTGAATGGAGATGTGATTAGCAGAAAGAAATCTATCTCACAATTATTAAAAAATAAAACAATAAGTTCTTAATTGAAAAGTGAATGTAAGCGTGGGGAAGACAGCATAATACTTATGCAGAGACTCTCAGGCTTGAGACTCCAAAGTCCCAGGTTCAATCCCTGACACCACCATAAGCCAGAGCTGAGCAGTGCTCTGGTAAAGAAAAAAGAACGTGGAGCCCCAGGGAGATAGCTCAATATCGATAGTATCAGACTTTCAAGCCTGAGGTACCAGGTTTAGTCTCTGGCACCATCACCATTACTTGCCAGAGCTGAACAGTGCTCTCCTGGGGCTTTCAAAAACAAACACACCTTAGGCTGAGACAGCATAATGGTTATGCACAAAACTTTCAAGTCTAAGGCTCTGAAGTTCAATCCCCAGTATGACCTCTAACCAGAGCTGAGCTGTGCTCTGGTTAAAAAAAAAAAAAAAAAAAGGAGAAGGAGAAAGAGGAGTAGCAGTGTATCCCGAGGCAGGAGGAATAGCTGTCTAGGCAGGACTTGTCCCTCACCATGCATATGACCCAGGTTCAAGTTTTGGCATCACGTGTGAGTGCCAGCCACTGCAGTAGAGGAAGCTCTGATGCTCTGGTGCCCTTCTTTCCCTCTATCGCTAAATGAAAAAGCAGCCTGGGGCCGGGTGCTGGCGCACCTGGTTGACAGCACATGTTACAGTGCACAAGGACCCAGGTTCAAGCCTTCGATCCCCACCTGCAAGGGGAAAGCTTTACAAGTGGTGAAGTAGTGCTGCAGGTGTCTGTTTCTCTCTCTCTCTCTCTCACCCCCTTCTGTCACAATTTCTGGTTGTCTCTACCCAATAAATAAAGATTAAAAAAATTAAAGCCATTAAAAGCCTGCTTGGCAAGAAAAAGAATAAAAGCAGACTGTTCATCAACAAGAAGAAAAACGGAGAGTCGGGCAATAGCGCAGCGGGTTAAGAGCAGGTGGTGCAAAGCGCAAGGACCGGTGTAAGGATTCCGGTTCCAGGCCCTGGCTCCCCACCTGCAGGGGAGTCGCTTCACAGGCGGTGAAGCAGGTCTGCAGGTGTCTGTCTTTCTCTCCTCCTCTCTGTCTTCCCCTCCTCTCTCCATTTCTCTGTGTCCTATCCAACAACGAAGACATCAATAACAACAGCAATAATAACTACAACAATAAAATAAGGGGAACAAAAGGGAACAAATAAATATAAAAAAGAAAAAGAAAAAAAAAAAGAATGCTGCTCAAGTGTATGTAATTTAGCCTCTCATTCATGCCAACATATCCCACGCCCTCACTTTGTTTCCCTTGATATTCCAGAGCCCTGAATTCTTGTTCTACCACGTCAGACTCTTTCAGGTTGAAAAATGAGGTCTTCAGAATATTTAGCTTGTCTTGCATCTTCAGGGCTTGTCAAATTCAAGTCCTAATTCTCTGTGTTAGAACCCCTGTCAAGTGTGGTCTGGGAGGTGGCGCAGTGGATACAGCATTGGACTCTCAAGCATGAGGTCCTGAATTTGATCCTCGGCAGCACACGTACCAGGGTGATGTCTGATTCTTTCTCTCTCTCCTCCTGTCTTTCTAGTAAATAAATTTAAAAAATCTTTTAAAAAAAAGCAAAAAGAACTCCTGTCAAGACAGCCATTCTCATTCTCTTTCTTGTTTTGTTGGTTTATTATTATTTTCTTTCTTTCTCTTTTATCTTTTTTTTGAGGCAGAGAGAAATTGAGAAGGGAGGGGGAGATTAAGAAGGAGATAGACACCTACAAAATTGTTTTATCGCTATGAAGCTTCCTCCATGCAGGTGGGGACCAAGGGTTTAAAATCTTTTCTTTTTTTTTTTAAAGATTTTATTTATTTATTGATGAGAAAGATAGGAGGACAGAGAGAAAGAAACAGACATCACTCTGGTACATGTGCTGCCTGGGCTTGAACTCAGGACCTCACACTTCAGAGTCCAACGCTTTATCCACTGTGCCACCTCCCAGACCACTTTTTTTTTTTTAACCAGAGCACTGATAGGCTCTGGTTTATGGTGGTACAGGGGATTGAACTGGGACAAAGGGTTTAAACTTGGGTCCTTGTGCACTGTGATGTGGGCTACCACCCAGCCCTAAGATACCCATTCTCAGATCTGAAGCAGGCACTAGTGCTGATCTCTGTGCTCTCAGTAGATACAGATACCAGGATGCTGGCCCTAGGATCTGCAGGCCACTGTTTTAGCCCAACTGCCTGCCCCAGCTCGGCCATGTCCCACCACTGCTCAGGTACACCTGAGTTCTTACCTGTTCCCAGATGTCATAAACAACTAGAGTCACTTCCTCCTTATCCACCATGATGCGTCTCTCGTAGGTGTCCTCTGTTGGGATAAAGAACAAGGAACAGAGTCCATTAGGCTCCCCAAGATATTTTTAAAACATGTTTCTTTTAAAAAAAATTTATTATTGGGCAGAGACAGAGAGAAATTGAGAGGGGAGGGGGAAATAAAGAGGGAGAGAGACAGAGAGAGACACCTGCAGCTCTATTTTGCCACTCGTGAAGTTTTCCCCCTGTAGGTGGGGACCAGAGGCTTGAACCTGGGTCCTTGCACATTGTAATGTGTGTGCTTAACCAGGTGCTCTACCGCTTGCCCCTCCCCCTCTTTTTTTTTAGATTTATTAGTTAATGAGAGAGAGTGAGGGAGAACCAGACTATCACTCTGGCATATGTGATGCCAGGGGCTGAACTCAATGCCCTATCTACTGTGCCACCTCCCAGGCTACTTCCTGACACTTGTGAGACCAGGACATTGAAGCTCCCAGCAGGAGGACTCCATGCACCTCCTCCCCTGGAAAGTCGGCACAGACAGCACTGAGAACCTTCTAGTAGGTCTGGCCGTCAGAGGCTCCTCCTGCCTTGAGCCTGCCATCCCTGACGAGGGTTTCCGAGGCACCCTCTCCCCATGTATGTTACCTGGGTTCTCTGGCTCATGAGCACTGTCTCCCTGGAGCCCTCCGAAGGTGCCAGCCAGCGCGCTCTTGCCCACGCCACTCTCCCCCACCAGCATAACCTTGAAGGTGCCGTCCTTCACAGTGGAGCCTGCCTCCCCTGAGCCCAAGGAGTCAGAAGAACCAGATGATGAGGCCTGAGGAGGCCAGTCAAGTTCATCCACCGCCTGGGCCCGCCGCAGCTGGTGCTTGTAGGGGACAGGCATGCTGCCCCTTCGCCTGGGGGCTCCTGGGGCTGGAGCCAGGTCCAAGTCTGCCAACAGCTTCTCGGGCTTCTTCTGCAGCCCATCTGCTTCTGGGAGGGCAGAGGGCAGAGAGAAGGAAGCTATGAGCAAGCAGGGTGCCGAGCCGCCTGCAGAGGGCGCACCCTTGGCTTCCCTCAGCTTCAGATGCCCAGCTAGAGCAGTCGGCAACCATAGTCTGGAAGGCTGAGACTCTGGCCAAGGAGCCCACCAGTGGGGCCCGTGCAGCCTAGTCCAAGCATGCCTGTGTGGGGGTGGGGGGGTGGGGGCACCTACCCACACAGAGACTTCGGCATCCCCCACTAGGCCTCTGCCCCCCAGGGTTGCCCCTCCTTTCACCCCCCAGGCCCTGAGCCACAACTTCTCTCTTTTTAAAAAAAAAAAAAATTATTTATTTTCCCTTTTTTTGCCCTTTTTATTATTATTTTTGTAGTTACTGTTCTTGTAATTGATGTTGTAGGACAGAGAGAAATGGAGAGAGGAGGGGACGACAGGGGGAGAGAAAGATAGACACCTGCAGACCTGCTTCACCACTTGTGAAGTGACTCCCCTGCAGATGGGGAACCGGGGACTTGAACCAGGATCCTTCTGCAGGTCCTTGCGCTTTGGGCCACGTGTGCTTAACCCGCTGTGCTACCGCCTGATTCTCACTCTCTCTCTCTCTCTCTCTCTAGCCAGTGCTTCATTTGACTGCGAGCAGTTCCCCCACCAGAGAGGGGCACCAGGGATGCCAAGCTGAAGTTGCTTCCCAGGTTTGAGGGAGATGCTGGTAGAGTCACAAACTTTGTGGGGAGCCTGTTTCCAGGGAAGCCTTTGCTCTGTATTGGATATCGTGTGTGTGTGTGTGTGTGTGTGTGTGTGTGTGTGTGTGTGTGTGAGAGAGAGAGAGAGAGAGAGAGAGACTGCTTCTCCCTTCCTGTAGACCCAGGGGTGCACCCCCAACCCCAGCTGTCATTGTCCTGGGGTAAGAGGGTGCTGTGCGGTGTGGAGGGGGTCGGTGGGAGTGGGAGCCAGCTGAGTGGAAGCGTGGCAGTGTATGGGTCAGGATGAGAGGAGGAATGGCAGACACAACAAAGGGGGATGGAGAGAGGCTGGGAATAGTGCAGGATCAATACTCGGCCAGCAGCCAGAACCTCCGCAGCAGAGAAACCCTTATGGCAGCTCCCCAGGGCAGCCTCTGGGGGACTTCCCAGGCTTGTGGGCTGCCCCTTCCTTCTCCCTTTCCTCGGGCTGACCTGGGGGGCCCACGCACCAGCAGCCCCCAGAGTGCTGGGGAGGGGGCGCTGGGCAGCTCCTCCACCCCAGCCCAGCCCGGGGGAGTCAGGGAGCTCCCCCACTTGCCGAGTTGCTCTTCTCTGTTGCAATTCGGGCTCAAGCTCCCTTAGTCTCTAGTTCTGGCCTCTACCCCCTACCCCCACCCCAAAGCTTCAGTTCCCACCCCAAGGTTTCGCAGGCTCCGGCTCAACTCCACCTCACCTGGTGTGGGCGTCCCTGGGGGGGTGGCCTGCTGGCTGCCGGAGGGACAGAGCGCCGTGGTTTCGGTGTCGGTGTCCATGTCGGAGTCCCAGTGCACCGGGGCGCGTCTGTGTGCGTGTCCGTGTCCGTGTGTGCAGCCCCGAGACTGACAGCGCCCGCTCCCTCTCGCAGCAGCACTGTCAGCTTTTCCCTTTAAATACCGCCACCCCCCCCCCCAAACTCCCCCCAACACCTGGGGAAACGCCCCGCCCTGCGGTGAGGTCACACATGCTAATGAGCAGTGATGTCAGCGGGATTCCCCCTTTCGCTGCCCCGTCCTTTGTGTGGCTTCCCGCTAGGAGCGCACTGACTGCGGGGAAAAAAGTCAGAGGTGTGGGAGGACCCCGGCGAAGGGGGCCCAGAGGCTGGGGGCGTCTTCCTCCAGGAGCCAGGATGCTATGCTCGTGTATGTCTCCATTCCAGTCCAGAGTGGGGCTCAGGGTTAACCGAGGGGCCAAATACAGAACCACCAAACAAAACATGCCCTGGGGACAGAAGACCCGAGAGTCGGCCGTCGGGAGGAATGCGGAGGGGAGGTGACTCAGCAGGTGGGGGCACTTGCCTGCATGGGGCCCACTTCCCATCCCAAACCTGACACTGTGCTCTGGTCTCCTCTGAAAAATGAAAATTTAGTACGTCTTTTATTATTATTTATTATTATTTTTATTATTTTTTAAATGTTTAGTTATTCCCTTTTGTTGCCCTTGTTTTATTGTTATAGTTATTATTGTTGTTATTGATGTCGTTGTTGTTGGATAGGACAGAGAGAAATGGAGAGAGGAGGGGAAGACAGAGAGGGGGAGAGAAAGATAGACACCTGCAGACCTGCTTCACCTGTGAAGTGACGCCCCTGAAGGTAGGGATCTGGGGCTCAAACGAGGATCCTTCCACCAGTCCTTGTGCTTTGCACCATGTGTGCTTAACCCACTGCGCTACTGCCCACTCCCATCTTTTTTTTTTAAATAATTTATTTCTTTATTGGGGAATTAATGTTTTACATTCAACAGTAAATACAATAGTTTGTACATGCATAACATTCCCCAGATTCCCATTTAACAATACAACCCCCCACTATGTCATTCATCATCTTTCATGGACCTGTATTCTCCCCACCCACCCACCCATTCCAGAGTCTTTTACTTTGGTGTAATACTCCAATTTCATTTCAGGTTCGACTTGTGTTTTCTTTTCTAATCTTGTTTTTCAACTTCGGGCTGAGAGTGAGATCATCCCATATTCATCCTTCTGTTTCTGACTTATTTCACTCAACATGATTTTTTCAAGGTCCATCCAAGATCGCGGAAAATGGTGAAGTCACCATTTTTTACAGCTGAGTAGTATTCCATTGTGTATATATACCACAACTTGCTCAGCCACTCATCTGTTGTTGGACACCTGGGTTGCTTCCAGGTTTTGGCTATTACAAATTGTGCTGCCAAGAACATATGTGTACACAGATCTTTTTGGATGGATGTGTTGGGTTCCTTAGGATATATCCCCAGGAGAGGAATTGCAGAATCATAGGGTAGGTCCATTTCTAGCCTTCTGAGAGTTCTCCAGACTGTTCTCCACAGAGGTTGGACCAATTGACATTCCCACCAGCAGTGCAGGAGGGTTCCTTTGACCCCCACACCCTCTCCAGCATTTGCTGCTGTTACCTTTTCTGATGTATGACATTCTCACAGGAGTGAAGTGATATCTCATTGTTGTCTTTATTTGCATTTCTCTGACAATCAGAGACTTTGAGCATTTTTTCATGTGTTTCTCGGCCTTTTGGATCTCTTCTGTGGTGAATATTCTGTCCAAGTCCTCCCCCCATTTTTGGATGGGGTTATTTGTTGTCTTGTTGTTGAGTCTGGCAAGCTCTTTATATATGTTGGTTATTAAACTCTTATCTGATGTATGACCCCATTCTGTGAGGGGTCTCTTGGTTTGGGTAGTGGTTTCTTTAGCTGTGAAGAAGCTTTTTAATTTGATGTAGTCCCATAGGTTTATACTTGCCTTAGTCTTCCTTGTAATTGGATTCGTTTCATTGAAAATGTCTTTAAAATTTATGTGGAAAAAAGTTCTGCCAATATTTTCCTCTAAGTATCTGATAGTTTCTGGTCTAACATCCAAGTCCTTGATCCACTTGGAATTTACTTTTGTATTTGGTGAAATACAGTGATTCAGTTTCATTCTTCTGCATGTTTCAACCCATTGTTTCCAACACCATTTGTTGAAGAGACTCTGCTTTCCATGTAGTAGTCTGGGCCCCTTTGTCAAAGATTAGATGTCCATAGGTATGGGGCCTCATTTCTGGGCTCTCAATTCTATTCCACTGGTCAGTGTGTCTGTTCATGTTCCAGTACCAAGCAGTTTTGATGACAATGGCCCTATAATACAGTTTGAGATCTGGGAGTGTGATGCCTCCGGTTCTGTTCTTTTTTCTCAAGATTGTTTTGGCAATTGTAGGTCTTTTCTGGTTCCAGATAAACATTTGTAGCATTTTTTCTATTCTCCTAAAAAATGTGCTTGGGATCTTGATGGGGATAGCACTAAATGTGTAGATGGCTCTGGGTAATATATTCATTTTGATGATGTTAATTCTACAACCCATGAACATGGAATATCTTTCCACTTCTTTGTGTCTTTTTCAATTTCTTTGAGTAGTGACTCATAATTTTCAGTATACAAGTCTTTCACTTCTTTGGTTAGGTTTATTCCTAGATATTTTATAGTTTTTGTTGCTATAGAAAAAGGAACTGATTTCTGGATTTCAATTTCTTCTAACTTAGTGTTTGCATAGAGGAATGCCACTGACTTTTGAATGTTAATTTTATAGCCTGACACATTACTGTATTGCCTGATGATTTCCAAAAGCTTCTTGCTGGATTCCTTAGGTTTTTCCATGTATACTATCATGTCATATGCAGATAAGGAGAGTTTAACTTCTTCTCTTCCAGTCTGTATGCCTTTAATTCCTTGCTCCTGCCTGATTGCTATGGCAAGAACTTCTAACACTATGCTGAATAGTAATGGTGATAGTGGGCAGCCCTGTCTAGTACCTAATCTGAGGGGAAATGCTTCCAGTTTTTCACCATTGAGTATGATGTTGGCTGTAGGTTTGCTATATATAGACTCCACTATCTTCAGGAATTTTCCATCTATCCCCATTTTTTGTAGTGTTTTGATCATAAAGGGATGTTGTATTTTGTCAAAGGCTTTCTCTGCATCTATTGATATGACCATGTGGTTTTTGGTCTTGCTTTTGTTGATGTGGTGGATCACATTGATTGACTTACGTATATTAAACCAACCTTGCATGCCTGGGATAAATCCCACTTGGTCATGATGAACAATCTTTTTGATATACTGCTGTATCCGGTTGGCTAGAATTTTGTTCAATATTTTCGCATCTATGTTCATCAGAGATATTGGTCTGTAGTTTTCTTTTTTGGTTGTATCCCTATCTGCTTTTGGTATCAGGGTGATGTTGGCTTCATAGAAGCTGGCAGGGAGTATTCCAGTGTCTTCAATCTTCTGGAACACTTTTAAAAGTAGAGGTATTAGTTCTTCTTTGAAAGTTTTGTAGAATTCATTTGTAAAACCATCTGGTCCAGGACTTTTATTTTTGGGAAGATTTTTGATAACTGTTCCAATTTCATTAGCTGTGATGGGCCTGTTCATGTTATCCACTTCCTCTTTATTTAGTTTTGGAAGTTGGTAGGTATCTAGGAAATCATTCATTTCTTCCAGGTTCTCTAGCTTGGTGGCATATAGTTGTTCATAGAAGCCTCGCATGATATGTTGAATTTCTGCAATGTCTGTTGTGATATCTCCTCTTTCATTTACTATCCGATTTATTTGGGTCTTCTCCCTTTTTTGTTTTGTGAGTCTGGCTAAAGGTTTGTCGATTTTGTTCACTTTTTCGAAGAACCAACATTTACTTTCATTGATCTTTTGTATGGTTTTCCTATTCTCAATGTTATTTATTTCTGCCCTAACTTTAGTGATTTCTGTCCTTCTGGTTGCTTTAGGATTCCTTTGTTGTTCTTCTTCTAGGTCTTTAAGATGTGCAATCAGGCTGTTTATTTGTGCCTTTTCTTGTTTTCTAATGTGTGCTTGTATAGCTATGAACTTCCCTCTTAGGACTGCTTTAGCTGTGTCCCAAATATTTTGATAGCTTGTGTCTTCATTTTCATTGAACTCTCGAAACATTTTGATTTCTTCCTTGATTTCCTCTTTGACCCAGAAGTTGTTAAGAAGTGTACTGTTGAGCTTCCACATTTTGGCACTGTTACTAATCTTTTGTTGATTGTTAAGTGTTAGTTTAATTCCACTGTGGTCTGAGAAGATGCTTGGGATGATTTCAGTGCTCTTGAATTGGCTGATGCTGTCTTTGTGGCCTAACATATGGTCTATCCTTGAGAATGATCCATGTGGATTTGAGTAAAATGTGTATTCCAGTTTCTTGGCATGAATGACTCTGAAAATGTCCAATAGTTCTAGTTTATCTATCTCTTCATTTAGCTCCCTTATGTCTTTACTGATTTTCTTCCTGGATGATCTTTCAAGTTGAGATAGTGGGGTGTTGAAGTCCCATACTATGATTGTGTTACTGTTAATATATTGCTGTAGCTCTTTCAGTAGAAGTTTGATGTATTTAGATGGCTTCTCATTGGGTGCATAGATGTTAATAATTGTTAAGTCGTCTGGATTGACTGATCCTCTGAGCATTAAGTAGTGTCCATTCCTATCTTTTTTAATCTTATCTATTTTAAAGTCTATCATGTCAGATATGAGAATAGCTGTTCCTGCCCTTTTTTGTGGGCCATTGGCTTGTATGATAGTTTTCCATCCTTTCACTTTAAGTCTGTGTTTGTCTTGTTGAGTTAGGTGAGTTTCCTGTAGACAACATATTGTTGGGTTGTGTTTTCTGATCCATCTTCCTACTCTGTGTCTTTTAATAGGTGAATTCAGGCCATTGACATTTATTGATATCAAAGATTGAAGATATTTTAACGCCATTCTTTAAGAGTTTTAGAGTGTTTTGATATATGTCCTATTTGTGGTGGTCTGGTTGTTTATAGGAGACCTTTCAGAACTTCTTTCAGGGCAGGCTTGGTGATGGTTGCTTCCTTCAACTGTTGCTTGTCTGAGAAGGTTTTGATGCTTCCATCTAGTCTGAATGACAGTCTAGCAGGATATAGTATTCTTGGCTGAAAGCCTTTCTCATTGAGCACTTGATAGATATCTTGCCATTCTCTTCTGGCCTGTAGTGTTTGTATGGAGAAGTCTGCTGCTAATCTTATGGGTTTTCCTTTATAGGTGACTCTTTGTTTTTCTCTTGCAGCCTTGAGGATCCTTTCTTTATCCTTCTTCCTTTCCATTCTAAGTATGACATGTCTTGGTGTCTTTAGGTCTGGGTTAATTCTGTTTGGGACCCTCTAGGCTTCTTGAATCTTTATGTCTTTGGTGTTGTCTAGACTAGAGAAATTTTCAGCTATTATGGCCTGGAGAATGCTTTCTTCCTCTCCTTCTCTTTCTTCCTCTGGTAAGCCAATAATGCGTATATTGTTTCTTTTGAAGTCATCCCATAGGACTCTGTTGTTGTTTTCAGAATCTCTTAATCTCTTTTTGAGATCTCTTACTTCTTTTTTAGTTGTCTCTAATTCATCCTCAATCTTGCTAATTTTGTTTTCAGCCTCATAGATTCTATTCTCTCTGCCCTCTACTGCTTTCTGGAGTTCATCTATTTTGTTGCCCTGCTCTGATACTGTTTTAGCTTGTTCAGCTAGTTGCCTTCTTAGCTCAGCGATTTCAGCTTTCAGCTCTCTAATAACCATGAGATAATTAGAATTTTCTTCCATATTCTCATTTGTTGTTCCTGCATTTCTGATTACAATTTTTTCAAATTCTTTACTCACTCCTGTTATTATTTCCTTAGCTAATGTTTGGATGTTGAACTCGTTGTTTTGTGCTTCACCCTCTGGAGGACTTTTAGCTGGACTCTTGTCCTGGTTCAAGTCTCCAATATTTTTTCTTGTTGTTTTAACAATTTTATATATTATGTTATGAGTTCCCTTTATCAGTACTTTTCAAATTATTGATCACTATTGCCTGGATTGACTTGTGTCTAAGTAATTTAATTAAAGGGTTTACCGTGGTGGAAGTTAACAGTTTTTTCAATCCCTGAGTTGGAGCTCAGTGGTGTAAAAGCCTCTTTTTTTTTCCTCCCTGTAGTCTATGGGAGCCTGAGGGCTTTTAAACTGTCAATAGGCTTCTTAGCTTAATCACTGACTCCTGACCAAGAGATAAAGCAGGGTGTGGCAGAGATAATCCAGTGGTTATGCAAAGAGACTTTCACAGCCCCTCAGCTATGCCACCGAGGTATAGGTCTTCTCCTGAGTTTCCCGGTTAGATCTCTGTCCCCTGGTGTCCCTCCCTGTTGCTGCTCCAGATTCTGAGGGTAGTAGCAATGGAGACTCAGAGTTGCACTTGGTGAGTCTCTGGGGAGTCCTTTTCTCCCTTCAGCTGTCCCCTTGTTGTGGAGCTGACTGGAGGTGGTGTCTCCACTGATAAACTGTTGAACTGTTAGCAGTCACTTAATCTCTCCTTAGTCCCCTCTCTCCTCTCTATCACCAGCCACGCGTGTTTGTACTCACAGGTGATTTACTGGGTTCCTGTGGTCATTCTAGTCCTGTCTTGTTTCGGTCCGGGTGGTCTCCTTTGGTATTCGTTTTTGCACAAAAGGAGGCTTTCACTTTTCATTTAAAGACAGTACCACACACCCTCAGGCTATTTCTATTTTCCCACTCCCATCTTTTATTATTCATTTAAAAAATTTTTCCCCTTTTATTGCCCTTATTGTTTATCGTTGTTGTTATTATTGCTGTTGTTGTTGGATAGGACTGAGAGAAATGGAGAAGACGGGGGAGAGAAAGGTAAGACACCTGCAGACCTGCTTCACCACCTGTGAAGCGACTCCCTTGAAGGTGGGGAGCCGGGGGCTCGAACCGGGATCCTTGGGCTCTGTGCCACCTGTGCTTAACCCACTGTGCTACTACCCAGCTCCCCTTTGATTATTTTCTAAGATGTGCTTTATTGGGCTGGGGAGTTAACTTAATGTTTATGCAAAAAAAAAAAGTACACTCCTGAGGTTCTGAGGTCCCAAGTTCAATCCCCAACACTGCCATGAAAAGGAGAAAGAGTCAGGTGGTGGCACATCTGGTATCTGGTTAAGTGCTCACACTGTGGTGCACAAGGACCAGGGTTCAAACCCCTGGTCCCCACCTGCAGGGTGAAAGCTTCAAGAGTGATGAAGCAGGGCTGCTGGTGTTTCTCTGTCTCTCTCCCTATCTCCCCTTCCCCTCTCAATTTCTCTCTGTCTCTATCCAATAATAAATAAAAATAAAAAAAGAAAGAGAAAGAGGAGAAGGAGAAGAAAGTCAATTCATCTGGCTTTAAAAGAGCTCACGTGGGCAGTGTGCTGCTTTGGCAGTGAGCGCACAGCCTAGGTTCCAGCCCCACCCACAACACATCGAAGGGAGCCTCCGTGCTGTGCTGTGGTCTCTCTCTTCTTAAATAAACATTTTTTATTATCTTTATTTGTTGCATAGAGACAGCCAGAAATCAAGAGGGGTGAGGGAGATAGAGAGGGAGAGAGAGACACCTGCAGCACTGCCTCACTGTTCGTGAAGTTTTTCCCCCGTGTACCTGGTTAAGCACACATATTGCCATGGGCAAGGACCCAGGTTCGAGCCCTGCTCTTCACATTGGGGGGTGGGGGAGCATTTCACAAATGATGAAGCAGGTCTGCAGCTGTCTCTCTCTCCCTTTCTCCTCTTAATTTCATTCTGTCCTATCAACTATAATAGAAAGAAAAAGGAAAAAAAAATGGCCACAGGGAGTGGTGGATTTGTGGTGTCAGCACTGAGGCCCAGTGGTAACTCTGGTGGCTATAAAAATAACTAACTAACTAACTAAATAAATGTTTAAAAAGGTGGGGGGAGGGGTGGTATTGCACCCAATAGATGTCCCTATCGTTGTGCAAGGACACCGGTTCAAGTCCCCATAGTCCCACCTGCAGTGGGGAAAGGAAGCTTCTCAAGTGATAGAGCAGGGCTGCAGAAGTCTCTCCTTCAACCAAAAGAAAAAAGAAAAAGAAAAGACGTTTGGATGGGCAGGGGTAGAGAGCATAATGGTTATGCAAAGAGACTCTCATGCCTGAGGCTCCAAAGTCCCGGATTCAATCCCCTGCACCACCATAAACCAAAGCTGAGCAGTGCTCTGGTAAGAAAAAAAAAAAAAAAAAGACTTTGGGTGTGGTGGAGTCATGCAGACACTAAACTCCAGTGATGAATCTGATGACAAAGAGGGGGGTTCGGGCGGTAGTGCAGCAGGTTAAGGGCATGTGGTGCAAGGACCAGCATAAGATCCGGGTTCCAGTCCTTGCTCCCCACCTGCTGGAGAGTTGCTTTACAGGTGTCTATCTTTCTCTCCCCCTCTGTCATCCCCTCCTCTCTCCATTTCTCTCTTTCCTAACAACGATGACATCAACAACAACAACAATAATAACTACAGCAACAATAAAAACAAGAGCAACAAAAAGGGAAAATAAATAACTATTAAAAACAAAACAAAACAAAACAGTCCAGGGCTGGTGAGACAGCTCACTGGATAGTGCTATTTTGCTCTGTGCTTCAGCCACGTTCAAGCCCAGCCCCTAGTGCACTGAAGGGAGCTTTGGTGCTGTGGTCTCTTTCATTATCTGTCTCTCTTCTTGTAAGGACACACACACACACACACACACACAGAGAGAGAGAGAGAGAGAGAGAGAGAGAGGTCAGGGTATAACATAATTTTATGCAAAAGGACTTTCATGTCTGAGGCTATAAAGTTCCAGTTCAATCCCTTTGGTCTGAGGTGCCAAAAGAGGTAAGCAGTGTTCTGGTCTCTCTCTCTCTCTTTCTCTCTCTCTCTCGTTAAAATTATTTTAAAAGACACTGGTCCAGAGGCATAGGAGGTTACAGTGTTGGACTCTCAAGCATGAGCGTCTCTGTGTAACCAATATGCTATCTACCCCCGCCCTTTAATAAACCTTTTTAGAAAAATACAGGGGAGTTGGGTGGTAGCGCAGCAGGTTAAGCGCAGATGGCACCAGCGTAAGGATCCCGGTTCGAGCCCTCAGCTCCCCACCTGCAGGGCAGGTCTGCAGGTGTCTATCTTTCTCTCCCCCTCTCTGTCTTCCCCTCCTCTCTCCATTTCTCTCTTTGTCCTATCCAACAACAATGACATCAATCATAACTACAACAATAAAACAACAAGGGCAACAAAAGGTAATAAATAATAAAGAAATATTTTTTAAAAAGAAAAGTAAATCTGGAGGGTGGGTGTTGGTGGTGGCAGACCTGGTTGAGTGCACATGTTACGTTATCACGCACAGGACCTGGCTTCAGACTCCTAATTCCCACCTTCGGGGATAAGATTCATAATCAGTGGAGCGGAGCTGCAGGTACTTTCTTTTCCTATCTCCCTCCCCCCCTCCCCCTCAATTTCTCTTTGTCCTATCAAGTAAATGAATAAATAAAATAAATAAATAAAACTAAGTCTGGGGGTGGTCCAGGTGGCACAGTGGATAAAGCACTGGAGTCTCAAGCGTGAGGTCCCAAGTTCAGTCCCTGGCAGCACATGTACCACAGTGATGTCTGGTTCTTCCTCTTTTTTCCAATCTTTTTCATGAATAAATAATTTTTTTTTAAGTAAGTCTGGGGGCTGGGTAGTTGAGTGCAGGTGTTACCATGTGCAAGGACCTGAGTTCAAGCCCTCAGCCCCCACGATGCTTCAGTCAGCGAATCAGTGCTACAAACGTCTCTCTCACTCCCTCTTGATATCTCTGTCTCTATTCAGCAGATAATAAATTTAAAAAAGCGAAACCAAGAACTGGAACTTTTTTATTTTATATTTTTTTCTCTTTCATTGCCCTTGTTGTTTATTGTCGTCGTTATTATTGGTGTTGTTCTTGCTGTTGTCGTTGTTGGATAGGACAGAGAGAAATGGAGAGAGGAGGGGAAGACAGAGAGGGGGAGAGAAAGATAGACACCTGCAGACCTGTTTCACAGCCTGTGAAGCGACACCCCTGTAGGTGGGGAGCCAGGGGCTCAAACCAGGATCCTGATGCCTGTATGTGGAGCTGAAACTTCTTAGGAATGGGGGTGGTTGGAAATAGTGGGAGAAATGGGATTCAGACTGAGGTAACCCAGTTTCAACCTGCCTCTTGGTAAAGACCCCAGGTGTTCCACTGCAGCTGCTCGTGTCTGTGAATTGGTTTCCGGTGCCTGCAGCACTGTAACAAATAGTATGGCCCCAGTCTCTCAATGTGTCCCCCCAAACCAGAAGTCAGAATCAAGCTGATTCTTTACCTTAAATTTTTTTTTTTTTTAAACCAGAGCACTGCTCAGTTCTGGCATACAGTAGTGCTGTGGATTGAACCTGGGACGTAAAGTTTCAGGCATAAAAGTCTTTTGCAGAACCACTATACTATCTCTCCAATCCTGTTCTGATGTTTTTTAGATTTCCGGCCTGTTGGGAATTTCATGCTGAAAATGCTTTGCAAATGCCTCAAGCCTTAATGCAAGTTCCCACAGATAGTGCTGTCTATCCTGACCAGATCTGAAGTTGGGCCAGGGCAGGAGTAAATTTGTGGGCAGGGGAGATAGTTCAATGGTTATAGCAAAAGGCTTTTCATGCCTGAGGCTTTGAGGTCCCAGGTTCAGTCCCCAACATTACTATAAGCCAGAGCACAGCAGTGCCCTGGTATCTTTCTCTCTTATCTGTCTTATTAAAATATTTAAAAAAGGGGATGGGATACAGAGTTCTGGTGGTGGGAATTGTGTGAAGTTGTACCCCTCTTATCCTATGGTTTAGTCAGTGTTTCCTTTTTATAAATAAAACATTAAAAATGGGAGTCGGGCGGTAGTGCAGTGGGTTAAGTGCACATGGTGCAAAGAGCAAGGACCGGCGTAAGGATCCTGGTTCGAGAGTTGCTTCACAAGTGGTGAAGCAGGTCTGCAGGTGTCTGTCTTTCTCTCCCCCTCCTCTCTCCATTTCTCTCTGTCTTATCCAACAACGACGACATCAACAATAACTACAACAATAAAACAACAAGGGCAACAAAAGGGAAAATTTAAAAAAAACATTAAAAATATATTAGTAAAAAAGGAAAGTACTTTAATATTAAGACAGAAAAAGGGGCTGGGGAGATACCAAACGACTAAACAAAAAGCCTCCTGCCTGAGGTGGGAAAGGCCCCAGGTTCAATAAGACACCATGAACCAGAGCTGAGCAGTGGTCAGGGAGGAAAAAATGAAATCAAAGAAAAAAGTAAATGTTTTTCTGCTCTCTGAAAGGACCAGCCCCCGACCCACCCCTACGCAAGCCTGTCTTCATTTCCCAGACTGTTTATAGGTCAGCCCCCCTCCCCACTAACTGGGGGCTGCACTGTGGCTCAGTGTACTTGCTGCTTCCCCTGCACAGGTCTTCCTAGAGAAACGTGCCCCACCCACCCAGGTCCTTCCTCCAGCATAGAGAACATTTTTTTTTTAATGACTTTATTTATTTATTTATGAGAAAGTTAGGAGAAAGATAGGAAAGAACCAGGTATCACTCTGGTACTTGTGTTGCCAAGGATCAAACTCAGAACCTCATGCTAGAGAGTTTAATGCTTTATCCATTGCACCACCTCCCAGACCAGTTTTTTTAAAAAATATTTTATTTATTAATGAGAAAGATAGGAGAGAGAGAAAGAACCAGACATCACTCTGGTACATGTGCTGCTGGGGATTGAACTTAGGACCTCATGCTTGAGAGTCCGATGCTTTATCCATTGTGCCACCTCCCAGACCACCACAGACCAGTTTTCTTTTTTTTTTTGTTGCCTCCAGGGTTACTGCTGGGGCTCAGTGCCTGCACCATAAATCCACTGCTCCTGAGGCCATTTTTTATTTATTTAATTAAAAAAAAAATTTAAAATATTTATTTTATTTATTTATTCCCTTTTGTTGCCCTTGTTGTTTTACTGTTGTAGTTATTATTGTTGTTGTCATTGTTGAATAGGACAGAGAGAAATGGAGAGAGGAGGGGAAGACAGAGAGGAGGAGAGAAAGACAGATACCTGCAGACCTGCTTCACCGCCTGTGAAGTGACTCCCCTGCAGGTGGGGAGTCGGGGCTTGAACCGGGATCCTTATTCTGGTCCTTGTGCTTTGCGCCACCTGCGCTTAACCCGCTGCGCTACAGCCCGACTCCCGAGGCCATTTATATTTATTTATTTTGGATAGAGACAGAGAAATTGAGAGGGGATGGGGAGGTAGAGAGAAACAGACACTTTCAGCCCTGTCTCACCCCTTGTGAAGCTTTCCCCCTGCAGGTGAGGACCAGGGGCTTGAACCTGGCTCCTAGCGCACTGTAATGTGTGCTCTTAACCAGGTGCGCCACCACCTGGGCCCCCATATCTTTTCCCCTTTTGTTGCTCTTGTTGTAGCCTTGTGGTTACTGTTGTTGATGTTGTTCCTTGTTGGATAGGACAGAGAGAAATGGAGAGAGGAGGGGAAGACAGAGGGGGGAAGAGAAAGACACCTTCAGACATGCTTTACTGCCTGTGAAGCGACTCTCCTGCAGGTGGGGATCTGGGGGCTCGAACCAGGATCCTTACAGCCGGTCCTTGCACTTTGTGCCATGTGTGCTTAATCCGCTGTGCTACCGCCTGGCCCCCCCTTTTTAGTTTTTATTTATTGGATAAAGATAGCCAGAAACCGAGAGGGTAGGAGATAGAGACACCCAGGGGCTGGGCAGTGGTGCACCTGGTTAAGCACATGTTGCAGTGCACAAGGTCCTGGGTTCAAGCGCCAAGTCCCCACCTGCAGAGGGAAAGCTTCACAAGTGATGAAGCAGGGCTGCAGGTGTCTGTCTCTCTTCCTGTCTCCCCATTCCTCTCAATTTCTGGCTGTCTCTATCTAATAAAAAGAGAGAGAGGGAGAGAAAGACACCTGCAGACCTGCTTTACCACTCACAAAGCTTTGCCCCTGCAGGTGGGGACTGGGGGCTTGATCCTCGGTCCTTGCGCACTGTAACATGAGTGCTCAATCAGGTGTGCCACCACCCAGCCCCAAGAACCTTCTTTTACCTTAAACCTCTTGTATTTTTTTGACTTTTTTCTTCAAGTAGTAAATAACCTTTCCCTTGGAGGTAAGGGACATAGAGCAGAGCAGGACAAAAGTTAAGATCCAATGTGTTGGGAGTCAGGTGGTAGGTAGTGAAGCGGGTTAAGCGCAGGTGGCACAAAGCACAAGGACCGGTGTAAGGATCCCGGTTCGAGTCCCCGGCTCCCCACCTGCAAGGGAGTCGCTTCATAGGCGGTGAAGCAGGTCTGCAGGTGTCTTTATCTCCCCTTCTGTCTTCCCCTCCTCTCTCCACTTCTCACTGTCTGATCCAACAACAACAATAACTACAACAGTAAAACAAGCACAACAAAAGAGAATATTCTTAATCTTTATTTTTTAAATTTTTTTTAACTTTATTTTCCCTTCTGTTGCCCTTGTTTTTTTATTGTTGTAATTATTGTTGTTGTTACTGATGTCATCATTGTTAGATAGAATAGGGAGAAATGGAGAGAGGAGGGGAAGGTAGAGAGGGGGAGAGAAAGATATAGACACCTGCAGACCTGCTTCACCGCCTGTGAAGCGACTCCCCTGTAGGTGGGAAGCTGGGGGCTCAAACCGGGATCCTTACACCAGTCCTTGTGCTTTGTGCCACATGTGCTTAACCCGCTGCACTATCGCCTGACTCCCAAAGAAAATCTTTAAAAAAAGATTCAATGTGTTTCTGGCTCCAGAGACAGCACAATAATTCATGTAAAAAGACTTTCATGCTCAAGGCACCAAAGGTCCCAGAAACAGAGCTGAGCAGTACTTTGGTTTAAAAAAGAAAAAAATATTGTCTCCAGGGTTATCGCTGGGGCTTGGTGCTGGCACTATGAACCCACCACTCCTGGTGGCCTTTTTTTCTTTCTATTTTATTCAATAGGACAGAGAGAAATTGAGAGGAGAGGGGGAAGACAGAGAGGGAGAGAGACACTTGCAGACCTGCTTCACCGCTCTGCAGGTGTAGAGCATGGCCTTGAACCTGGGTCCTTACACCAAGTACTATGTGTGCTTAACTGAGTGTGCCCTTGGCCCTCCAAAAGTTATTTTTCCTCACTATGATCCTCACTGAGGTTCTCTACTTACATGATTCATGAGATTACTTCTTCCTGAACTTTTTTTTTAAAGATAGTCAGTGATAAAGGAAGGAAAGAGACCATAACAGCAGTCATAAAAAACTTCTCCCAGGGTGGGGGTAGAGAGCATAATGGTTCTGCTAAGAGACACTCATGCCTGAGGTACCGTAAGCCAGAGCTAAGCAGTGCTCTGGTAAAAATAAAACAAAAATCAAAGAAAAAAAAAAAAAAAGCCTTCCTCCACGTGATAGCTGGGAATTCAAACTCAAGTCGCTGTGCATAAGGTATGCGCTCTACCAGGTGAGCTGTCTCCCTGCCCCCAAAATGGAGATGCCCCCCAGTACTTCCTTCATAGCTCTTAAACACCAGAAGGGGACCAAACTGCAGTGTTTTTTGTTTGTTTGCTTTTATTTTTTATCAGAACATTGCTCAGCTCTGGCTATTGCTGGTGCTGGACGTTGAACCTGGGACCTCTTGCATCCTACCACTGAGCTAGTTCCCAGGCCAGGCTGAAGGTTTCAGAGGTAGCTATGAGGGAGGAGAGGAATGACGGACAGGGCAACGAGGTGATGAGTGGTTTGGGAAAGGAATCGATATTTCGGGTGGGGGTGGGGGTAGACAGCATAATGGTTATGCAAGAAGATTCACGCCTGAGGCTTCAAAGTCCCAGGTTCAATCCCCTGCACCATGAGCCAGAGCTGAGCAGTGCTCTGGTTAAAAAAAAAAAAAAAAGGAATCAATATTCCTTCCCTCCCCCCCCCCCCACATAGTGCCCCAGGTTTCACAGCCCAAGGGGAGAATAGTGAGGACCAAGATCTCAGGAGCCTCCTGTCTCATCTCTGGGGGGAGGCCTGGCGTGAAAGGAGCCAAGATGCTGGGGTCCCAAGCCAGCACCACCTCTCCTCCTCCGCTTCCCTGGCTCTGCTCACCAGGACACTACTGGTGCTGGTGTGGGGTGTTGACAGAGCTCAGCCAACAGGGCCTTTGGCTAGGCCAGCAGGGAGGGCAAGGATAAGCCAAGGGGGGTTCATCTCAGCATAGGGAAGCCCTCACTTCTGCCCCTGGGGCATCATGAGCCACTCTTATATGCTCCTGCTTTGTTCCTTGTCCAGACTTTGGAAAAACTTGTTACTTTGCTTGACAGAGTCTTAACGTTCCTCAGACTTTGCCCTCCCATCTCCCACTCCAGCTCCCCAGTTCAGATCACTGTCTGTCCTGACTCTTTTGCTGAGGCCTAGTCCAGCCGACAGCCCTGACTTTCACATCTGCTTATTTGCTTATTCTGTGGACTCTCACCTGGCCCAGAATTCAAACTCTGTTCCGTCTATTCCATGACAGTATCCTCTAGCATCTAATGTGGGCCTTCTTCCAGAAAGATCTCTTGACTATGGCCAAACTGATGCCAGCATCTATCTTCACATATAAATGTTTGATTTTATCCCCTCAACTGACTCACTCTGGCCAGCCAGAGTTCATCTATCAGCCTAGGACACATGATAAGTGCCTGGTGCGGGAGGCACGGCACCTGTGTTCCACAAGAAGTCTGCCCCTTCGGGCTGTGGGGCCTAGCTGTCTCTCCAGACCAAATCTGGCGCTGAGTGAAGTGCTTGGTGCTTAGTCTGCTCTGCTGCCAATCACTTCAGACCTGGCCCCAGGCAGTGAACAGAGGCAGGATGGGTTGGTCCTTGGGGCTCCTAAAACTTTATCTTCTGAGTGGCCCACGAATCGAGGCAGGTGGTTGAAGGTGAGCAGGAAGAGGAGGGGAAGTGGAAGTCAGGGCACAGAGGGTCTGTGAGAGGCTGGCGGAAGGCAGACGTTCAGAGCTCATCTATACAAACATCAGATGTCTGGTTCCTTTATTTTCAACTTGGATTTCCTGATGACGGGACAAAAGCATTTGCTGTGCTCTTTGCAAGAGCCAGACCCTACAAGAGGGGTCGTGGTTGGTGAGCCTTTAGGGCTGTCCCACTGGCCCTTGAGGGTGAGAGGTCTGCAGCCAGTTGGCATTCTGGTGCTTAAGGGCACTTTGGGGTGAGGGTTTGGCAAGGGTGGAGTGTCCAGGCCCATGACCCTTTAATAAGAAGTTTACTTCTGAAACAACGGTGGTGGTGTGGGCAGACGGAGAGACCACAGCTGCTGGCTGAGTGCCCTTCCCTCTCCTTGCCTGAAGGACCCAGCCTACACAGCAGTTACACAGGGTTAACGGGAGGCCCAGCCAGGCCTCTCCGACAAGGGACCCAGGAGGTGGTGGAAACTGAGCTGCCTCTAAAGGGAGGCTTCCTGGGGGAGCCAGGGCCCCTCAGGCGAGCAGCGGCTCATCTTCAGCTTCTACTACCCAGACACCAGGCTCAGCCAGTGGCACCAGCAGCACATCATCCTCGTCCTCTGGGGGCAGGACTGTGGTGTGGGGTCCAGGAGGGTTTCTGGTTGGTCCTGGGGGCCGCAGGCTGGGGAGCAAGCGGCCTCGCAGAGCCTGCACCACTCCGGACAGCAGTGATGGCTCCAGGGGCACCGAGGGCACAGGCCCAGGGGCCTCCGGGACAGTGGCGGGGGTTGGTGACATGCCTGCAGATGGCAGGGAAGCCTTGACAGGCAGTGGGGGTGCCTGCTCCCCATCCTGCCCACCCACTGCCCCACCCTCCCTGGCTGCATCCGAGCTGCCCTCTGGGGCCTCAGGAGGAGTGGCAGAAGGTGTGGCCTGGGATCTGGCCTCAGGGGTGCGGGTTGGGGGGTTTGTCCGGGGAAGCAGGCCCCAGCGGCGGAGGCGACGCACCAGACGACGCACTGAGCGGCCTCGCTGGCGGCGGCGGGCACCCGAGGGCGTCCCTGGGGTCATGTCCTGGCGCAAGATCTGCAGCAGAGAACGTAGGTTGCCCAGCACCGAGTTCTGCAAGGCGAGGAGGGTAGAGTCAGCGAGTGCGTGTGTTAGGTGCCAGACCTATGAAAGGAGGGTGCAGTGACTGGGCCGGAGGTGCTGGGTTGGGGAGGGTGACTTACGTCATTCGGGTTCTCCGTAGGGAAGTCCTCCACAGGTGGGATGGCACCCTGGGCAATGAGCTGCCCGTAGGAGGGTGGTGCCTGCTGCTGCACAATCTCGGCCTCCATCCGGGAGAGGGGGGCGAAGATGCTAGAAGGAAGGAGGGTTGTCTGGTCACAGTCAGCTCTGGACAGGCCTCGTCCCTCCACACCCAGGCCAGGACAACAGAGCACTGCTGCGACCTCCTCAGAAGTCTGGCCAAGGGCCCGGGAGGTGGTGCATGGATAAGGCGTTGGATTCCTTCACCAGAGCACTGCACAGCTTTGGCTTATGGTGGTGTGAGGGATGGAACCTGTGAAAAGTCTTTTTGTGTAACCACTATACTCTCTCTCCCACAAAGCACTGGCTTCTCAAGGTCCTGCATTCAACCCTTGGCATCCCGTGTGCCAGGATGATGCTCTGATTCTCTCTCCCCACTCTCTCAGTAACAAAAAAATTTTTTTAGAAGTCAAGTGAAGCCCTCTTCTTCTGTAGGTGGCTTTCAGAAAAATCTAGACTTATCAGGAAATGTGGAAATATACCCTTGAAACAAAAATCCTGTAAATCAGTATTTCCTCAAAAAAAGAAAATTTCCTCAACAAATTGAAATTGGGGGCAAAATCTAGACCTGGGCAGGGGAGAAAGCACAATGGTTATGTAAATGGTTTCCATTGCCTGCGACTCCAAGGCCCCAGGTTCAATCTTCAGCACCACCAGAGCCCTGAGCTAAGCAGTGCTTGGTAATAATGAATGAACTGGGGCCGGGTGGTGGTGCACCTGGTTGAGTGCATGTTACAATGCATAGCAAGCTGGGTTCGAAGCCCTCATCCCCACCTGCAGGGGAAAAGCTTTGCAAGTGGTGAAGCAGTGCTACAGGGGTCTCTCTTGTCTATCTCCCCCTTCCCTTTTGATTTGTCTCTATCCAATAAGTAAATAAAGATAATAAAAAAATAAATGTAAATAAATGAATGAATCTAGATCTGGGCTGGGAAGATAACATAACGGTTAACACAAGAGACTTTCATGCCTGTTGCTTCGAGGTCCCAGGTTCAATCTCCAGCACCACCATAAACCAGAGCTGAGCTGTGCTTTGGTCTCTCTCTTTCTCAAAAAAAAAAAAAGTCTAGAGCCATCCTTCCTTCCTGCAGAGGAGTGCCCATGCCCAAGCTGGCTGCCAGCATCTGTGCCAGCCCATCCCATCAACCTGCTGGCCTCAGCCTTGGCCCTCACCTGTACTCCTGGGTGCGGATGGCGTAGAGCTTGCAGGTGCAGCCCAAGGCAATGACCAGCAGCAAGCCGCACACCAGGCTGCCGATGACGGCAGCCGTGATGACCTTGCGGGGCAGGGCATAGGAGCAGTCCCACTCGTCACTGCCGTCGGCACAGTCGGGCTGCCCGTCGCACACCCACGTCTCGTACACGCACTTCTCGTCCCGACAGCGGAAGTTGCCGGGCTGGCAGTGGCGGCAGCGGCGCTCGTCGGCCCCATCGGCGCAGAAGGTCTGGTAGTTGCAGCGGTCGGCAGGTAGGTAGCAGGCTGTGGCGCTGGGGGTGCCGACGGGCCCGCAGGGGAAGTGCCCGGCTGGGCAGCTGGGGCAGTTCTCCTCATCCGTGCCGTCAGCGCAGTCCCAGGAGCCGTCGCAGCGCTGAGCCTCGCTGTAGCAGCGCTCACCCAGCCCCTCGCCCGCCCCCAGGCCGGAGCCCAAGCCGCAGGGCCGGTCCCAGGGCAAGCAGTAGCCCCGCACGTGGTAGGTGGCATTGAAGCCCCGGCCGCTGCTCCAAGCAACCGTGTGGTAGGCAACGGTGGCCTGGCCGGACAGTGTCTCCACCGTGACAGCCTTGCCATTGCTGAAGTGGGTGAGGGAGCGCAGCAGCCGGGACGATTCAGGAGGCCCGGGGCCATCATACACGTGGACTGAGTCCTCATAGCCCAGGTCCAGGGTCGTGAAGCGCACAGCCAAGCGCCGGCCATCGTGGGGGTCTAGCAGCCAGACGCAGGACTGTGGGTGGCGGGCTGAGGACAGGTGTGTGTATCCAGGTGAGGAGAAGACCCCGTAGAAGTCTTCCAGGGTGTGATTGCAGGGCGGCTGGGGGCCAGGCGATGGGGTCAGGTCGGGGAAGGGGTCTGAGCTGCAGCCGACCTCATCAGAGCCATCTCCGCAGGCGTCCACACCGTCGCAGCGCTGGGCGGCGGGCACGCAGCGGTGGTTCAGGCACTGGAACTCTTCCTGCAGGCACATGAGCCAGTCTGCGGGGCAGCGTGGAGAGACGTCATGAGGCACCAGGGCCTGTGGGACCTCCCACCTCCCTCAGCCTGTTCTGAAGAGCCCCAAGACACACACACCCCCCCCCCCCCCGCCGCCCTCCCTGTCAGCCCACCTTGGCTGTAGGAGAGCAGGAAGCCCTGGCCCATGGGAGCCCTGCCCCCTATGTAGCTGTAGCTGATGGTGACATTGCTTCCTGGCAGCTGCAGAGGACTGGCGGGCGCCTCGCACAAGGAGATGAGTGGTTGCACAGAAGAGCGCAGGACTAAACGCTCTGAGCCGCAGGCCAAGTGCAGTTTTTGGAACCTGCAGGGGAGAGGAGGGCAAGAAGGTGGGGGAGACAGCATGATGATTTCAAAAGAACAACTTTCATGCCTGAAGCTCCAAAGTCCCTGGTTCAACCCCCCACACCACCACAAACCAGAGCTCTGATCTCTCTCTCTCTCTCAAAAATAGCTAGAAAATAGTGAAGAAAGAGATACATGGATGTTCTTTTCTATTTTTTTAAATTTTTATTTATAAAACGGAAACACTGACAAGACTATAGGATAAGAGGGGTACAGTTCCACATAATTCCCACCACCATAACTCCATATCCCATCCCCTCCTCTGATTGCTTTCCTGTTTTTTCTTTTTTTTTGCCTCCAGGCTTATTGCTGGGGTTTGGTGTCTGCACCATGAATCCACTGCTCCTGGAGGCTATATTTTCCCCTTTTGTTGCCCTTGTTGTTGTATTGTTGTTGTAGATATTATTGTTGTTACTGATGTCGTTGTTGGATAGGACAGAAAGAAATGGAGAGAGGAGGGGGAGACAAAGGGAATGAAGAAGAGAGACACCTGCAGACCTGCTTCACTGCCTGTGAAGCGACTTCCCTGCAGGTGGGGAGTCAGGGGCTCAAACAGGGATCCTTACACTGGTCCTTGCGCTTTGTGCCATGTGCGCTTAATCTGCTATGCTACCGCCCGACCCCCAGCTTTCCTATTCTTTATCCCCCTGAAGTATGGGCCCAGGGTCAATATGGAGTGCAGAAAGTGGAAGGTCTGGCTTCTGTAATTGCTTCCCCGCTGAACATGGGCATTGGCAGGTCAATCTATACTCCCAGCCTGTCTCTCTCTGGGACAGTGTTCTTGACTAAAGCTGGTTATTTCCTTCCTGAGTACTACCAGGCCTCTCCTACCATGAGAAGAACAAGTACCTGCTTATCCGCTATGCAGACTGTCACATCAACTCAGTTAACCAAATCCCTTTATGGACAAGGGCACCATGAGGCCATGATATGCAGTACAGAGCTTCCTGGAAAAACCACTTGGGTTCAGAGACCGAGTTAAGAATTTTACGAGAACTCGCAGAAGGCTAGAAATGGACCTACCCTATGGTCCTGCAATTCCTCTCCTGGGGATATATCCTAAGGAACCCAACACATCCATCCAAAAAGATCTGTGTACACATATGTTCTTGGCAGCACAATTTGTAATAGCCAAAACCTGGAAGCAACCCAGGTGTCCAACAACAGATGAGTAGCTGAGCAAGTTGTGGTATATATACACAATGGAATACTACTCAGCTGTAAAAAATGGTGACTTCACCGTTTTCCGCCGATCTTGGATGGACCTTGAAAAAATCATGTTGAGTGAAATAAGTCAGAAACAGAAGGATGAATATGGGATGATCTCACTCTCAGCCCGAAGTTGAAAAACAAGATTAGAAAAGAAAACACAAGTAGAACCTGAAATGGAATTGGAGTATTACACCAAAGTAAAAGACTCTGGGGTGGGTAGGTGGGGAGAATACAGGTCCATGAAAGATGATGAATGACATAGTGGGAGTTGTATTGTTAAATGGGAATCTGGGGAATGTTATGCATGTACAAACTATTGTATTTACTGTTGAATGTAAAACATTAATTCCCCAATAAAGAAATAAATTATTAAAATATATATAAAGATAATTAGGGCATGTTCTAGGGGTGGAGGGGTGGGATGTGTGTGTCACAGTACTGTTAGGAATGGAGAGGGAGTAGTGGGGAAAGTCACTCTAGGGATTGATATACCCACAGCCTTGGCTACTCTTGGCTAGAGGCTCAGCTCACTCAAGAGACAGGGAAGTTGATGGTAGGCATAGACTAGAAGCTGTTTATCCCTCTCCTCGGTGAGGGAACAAGTCAAACTGCAGTACAAAAATTACTCACTCGGCAGAATTTGTGTTTGGGCAGCTGTTAACTTGAGGTAGCACTTGGGTCAGGCTTCAAAAACCAACCTGTAAACAGTTCACTAATGTGCAAAGGGGTGGAAAAGAGCTAATCAGCAGTGTCTTTGCAAAAAAAAAAAAAAAAAATTTTACTAGCCATCCAGTGGCACACCATAGCACACACATATCACCATGCATAAGGTCCAGGGTTCAAGTCCCTGTCCCCCACCTGCAGAATGGGGAAGCTTCACAAGTGGTAAAACAGTGCTATAGGTATCTCTCCCTCTCTACACCTTCCCTCTTAATTTCTGTTTCTACTGAAAGATTAAAAAAAAAAAAAAAGGATCAAGGGGGGCCAGGGAGCAGCGCACCTGGTTGAGCGCACGTTACAGTGCACAAGGACCCAGGTTTGAGCCCCTAGTCCCTACCTGTAGGGGGAAAGCACTGCGAGTGATGAAGCAGTGCTGCAGGTGTTTCGTTTCCTCTCTATCACCCCTTCCCTCTTAATTTCTAGTTCCTGGTTCAAGCCACCGGCTCCCCCCCTGCAGGGGAGTTGTTTCACAGGCAGTGAAGCAGGTCTGCAGGGGTCTTCATTTCTAGTTGTCTCTATCTAATAGATAAATAAAATCAAAATGAAATTTATCAAAATAAAAAATAAAGAAATAAAGACTCGAAAGAATAAAGGAGAAGAAAAAGGGGAGGAAGCACTCTGCCCGAGTAGCACCTTAACAGTGGCTGGCAGCCACTGAAACCCACTATCTCCTTGATCCCTACTTGCCCTCACACCCCCTGACTTTTCTGGTCTTCTTGCTCCCTCTCCTTTCATCTATCCCTTTCTGGGTAAATTAATGGGAAGTGCACTGTGTGATATAGTCAGGGGTGTAACACATGCCCCAATTCCATGACCTAAGGTCAAGAAGGGCCAGGAAGTGCCTGGGAGTTGGCGCAGTGCATAAAGTGTTCGGTCCTCAAGCAGGAGGTACTGAGTTCCATCCTTGTCAGTGCACGTGCCAGACTGATGCTCAAGTTCACTCTCCTTTTTTAAAAACTCTTAATATTTATTTTCTCTTTTGTTGACCTTGTTGGTTTTTATTGTTGCTGTAGTTATTATTGTTGTTGTTATTGATGTCGTTGTTAGATAGGACAGAGAGAAATGGAGAGAGGAGGGGAAGACAGAGAGCGGGAGAGAAAGACAGACACCTGCAGACCTGCTTCACTGCCTGTGAAGCGACTCCCCTGCAGGTGGGGAGCTAGGGGCTTGAACCAGGATCCTTACACCGGTCCTTGCGCTTTGTGCCACCTGTGCTTACCCACTGCGCTACTGCCCAAGCCCCCCTTTTTATATATAAATTAATGAATAAATCTGGGCAGGGGTAGATAGCATAATGGTTATGCAAAGGGACTCTCGTGCCTGAGCCTCTGCAGACTCAGGTTCAATCTCCTGTACCACTATAAGCCAGAGCTGAGCAGTCCTCTGGGGGTGCGTTGGGGGGGGGGGAATCTTTCCCCATTTCCTTTAATTTAAAAAAACTTTTTTTATGTTTATTTACTTATTCCATTTTGTTGCCCTTGTTTTTTATTGTTGTAGTTATATGTTGTTATTGATGTTGTTGTTATTGGATAGGACAGAGAGAAATGGAGAGAGGAGGGGAAGACAGAGAGGGGGAGAGAAAGATAAGACACCTGCAGACCTGCTTCACTGCCTGTGAAACAACTCCCCTGCAGGTGGGGAGCTGGGGGCTTGAACCAGGATCCTTATGCTGGTCCTTGCGCTTTGCACCACGTGCACTTAACCTGCTGTGCTACACAATAACTACAACAACAACAACAAACAAACAAACAAGGGCAACAAAAGGGAAAATAAATAAATAAATATTAAAAAATTAAAAAAAAGATTTGTGGAGGCTGAAAAATTTAAGATTAAGGAACAACAGCCTAGGAAAGACAGCATAATGGTTATGCAAAAAGACTCTCATGCTAGGGATCCCAGTTCGAGCCCCAGGCTCCTCCCTACCTGCAAGGGAGTCGCTTCACAAGCAGTGAAGCAGGTCTACAGGTGTCTATTGTTCCCTCCCCCTCTATCTTCCCCTCCGCCGTTTCTCTCTGTCCTATTCAACAGTGGCAACATCAATAATAATAACTAAAATAAAAAACAAGGGCAACAAAAGGGAATAAATATTAAAAAAAAAAAGACTCATGCTTTGGAGGTTCCAGGTTCAATCCTCAAGAGAACTGCTCAGCTCTCGCTCTCTCTCTCATTAAAATAAAACAACTAAAGATCTGGGGAGACTGAGAAGTGTTCAAGACTGATTAAGGAACAGTTCTGGATCTCAGGCAAGGATGTGCAATGAACTGAAGGCTCCCTCACAGCTGTCATACTGGAGCCAAAGGGCTGTTTCTAGAGTGACCTTTGTCCTTCAGGGAGAGCCAGGACCCAAGTTAGATGCCTGCGTCTGCCTGCCCAGATCAACTTCCACTGTCTGTCCCCTGCTCACAGGGACAGAACTGCCCTGCAGAGCACTGATCCCAAAGACTTTCTTCCCCATAGTAGGAAGGAGAGAGGTGGGAGAAGAATATGCTGCTGCTTTTCTCCTGTTTTTTATTTTTAACAGGACAGAGATAAATTGAGAGGGAGGTGAGAAAGACAGGGAAAGAGAAAGACACCTGCAGACCTGCTTCACGATCTTCCTTGCAGGTGGGGAATGGGGGCTTGAATCCGGGTCCTTGCATATGGACCCATGTGCTTAATCATATGTGCTACCGCCCAGTCCTGGAATGTGCTTTCTTACCTGACAGTGACTGTCTGCTCCTTGCTCCCTGGAATGAGCCAGGTGCAGTTGGCAGGGGAGCTGCGGCTGTCCCGGCTCAGGGGCCTCTGTAAGGTGCCCTGCACTTCCAAGAGCACTGCTGGGGGGTTTGTACAGGCTGCAGAGAAAGTCGGGCGTACTGGTCAAGAGCATTTTTTGCGCCCTCCCTTCCTCAGGCCTGAGGCTTCCAGAGGCCTGGCTTCTTCAAGAGCCAGTGGAAACTTTTCACTTGCCAACCACAACACACCTGGAGCCTCCAGCTGCCTGTTTCCTTCCTAGCTTCACCACAATTTGAGGACTGCTTTGTGCCAGCCAAAGGGCCAGGAGCGAGAAATACAGTCTCTAACCTCTGGGAGAATGCATTCCCGCTAGGAAGGTCTGGCACTGGCATTTGGAAAAAACAGATTAAGTGTGTGGCCGGCCAGTGAGGTGGCATGGTGCTCCGTTGGAGGGGCTGGAGATCATGAGGTCCTGAGTGATTCCCAGCCTAGAATGCCCCAGAGTGATGTTCTAGTTCTCTGTCTCATTTGGGCTGGGGAGACAGCATAATATTTATGCAAACAACTTTGATGCCCAAGGCTCTGACCCCTCAGGTTCAATCCCTGGCAGCACCAGAAATCAGAGCTGAGCGGTGCTCTGTTTGTAAAAACAAACCAACAACCAACCTCTTTCTCTCATTAATAATAACATCTTTTTTAAAAAAAGAAGAAAAACATCTGCTAGGTTCCTGGGGGCCTGGCGGCGGCGCACACATTACAGCGCACAAGGACCCAGGTTCAAGCCCCTGGTCCCCACCTGCAGCTGGAAAGCTTCACGAGCGGTGAAGCAGGGCTGCAGGGGTCTCTCCTGTGTCCTCCCTATGTTCCCCATGCCTCTCAATTTCTCTGTCACTATCTAATAACTAAATGAACCATACTAAAAACAACTACCAGGTTACGGTCCACACGGGGGTGCATTCCCATCTGTACAACAAACGAAGGGCGGGAGATGTCCACGCTAAGCCTACAGTGGGTGCCGGCGGGAGTCAGCGCGCTCAGGGGCGCCCCTCACTCACCAGCGCTTGAGAAAGTGATCCGTTCCGGGTGGGCCAGAGCGCCTCCTAGGGGAAGAGCGAGGAAGGGCAGGAGTCAGCCCCAGGCGAGTTCCGCACTGGGACAACTCGAGACGGAGCAAAGGGCTTGGGCGGGGGGCTTGGGAGCGGTTTCTGGGAGGGGCAGCGGGTGAGCAGGGCGAGGCCGAGGGGGCGAGCACCGAGGGGGCCCTAGCAGCACCGCCTGCGGGCTGGACGCGGCCATCGCGGGCGGCCGGGGCGCCGCGGCACTTCCGGGTTGGCTTCGGGGCGCGGGGCAGACGGCCCCGGAGGAAGGGGCAGCACGGCGGCCGCGGGTTCTCACCCAGAAGGAGGACGAGGAGGAGGGCCGGCTGCATCCTCAGTCGGCCGGGGGTGCGGCCAGAGTCCCGGGGCTGTGGCGGTCTAGCGGGCGGGCAGGTGGCGCCGCGTCGGGCCGCCTCCCCGGAGGGGCTCCATGGCCGGGGCTGCGCGCCCCGCGCTCGGGAGGCCAGGGCTGGGGGCGGGGAGGCGGCCCGGAGCAGGGGCGGCGCCTCTGGTCAACTTCCAAGTTGTTTTCCCCGCAGCCCCCCGGAGCCCGCCCCGGCCCGAGGCCCAGCGCCGGGAAGCCCGAGCTTCGAGCCCGGCCGCAGGCCGCGCGCGTCCCGTCCGTCTAGGCCCGTCTGCCACCTGCCGGGGCTGGAGGCCACTTCCTCTTCGGGCCAAACTTTGCCGACTGTCAGACCCACGGCCCAAATTGTGCAGCGCGTCCTGCCGGCCCAGCGCGGCGGCGGCGGGAGGGGTCCGGCGGCTCGGCGACTCCCGGCCCGGCGCGGGCGGTACCCCCAGCAGCCCCGGGTTGGCGGAGCCGGGTCAGTGGGCGGGGCGAGCGCGCTGCCCCCGCCCCTGCCAGTCACGCGCGGGCCCCGCCCACTTGCTGGTCCGAACCCATTTCCCGTACTGCTGCGAATAGTCAGACCCGCGCCAGGGAAGGCGCTCGGCTTCTCCTTTGAGAAGCTTTAAGTCCTTTCGGTGTCACACGCTTGGCACAGGGCACGTTTGTCAAAGGACTGCTGTCGCGTCTATCTTCTGGAACCATAAGCTCTTTGTGTTGGAGAGCCGATAGCACTTTTTTCCTGTGAGCTTCTATTAGGGCGATTACGACACAGAGTTGTGACTATTTTGTTTACTCGACATTCCCACCCCCGCCCCGCCCCTTGTCTGGAAACTGAAACTTCCTGTAGGTTGGGGCCTAGAGACTGTTTACCTTTGCACGCACAGGTTTTCTTTCCTGCTGAGACTCAGCACGAACTGCACCCCAGGGCAAATAAACCTTTAAATATGCCTTACTTTGGCTGGCTACTGTGACCTTGGGAAAAGCACTTAGCCTGTCTGTGCTTCCCAGTTATAAAATGGGGTTAGTAGTCTTGCACTTCCCTCTTGAAGTTGTTGTCCTCCTTTGAGGAGAGAATGCAAATTAGCATGTAGGAAGTGCCCCGTACCTAGCAACAATTATGATTAGTCACAGATGTTTTTAATTAACGTAGGTTTTGGATTGCTGATTTCTTGTGGTACTGGTAGATACTATTCAATTATGTGTGTGTGTGTGTGTGTTTGGTATTTGCTTTTATATTCCTCTACAGATAAGGGAACTTAGGTACAGCCAAGTTAAGCCTTTTGCCCCAGATTCAGGATATAATAAATGGTGAAACAAAGGTTTCTGCTGATGGTTTCTGCTGGACAGAGCACATATTAAAAAACTTTTTTTTTTAAAGAGAAAACCAGAGCATCACTCTGGCACATGTGATGCCAGGGACTGAACTCTAGGACCTCATGCTTAAAGTCCAACATCCCATCCACTGCACCACCTCCCAGGTAGAGCTAATAGAAGCATATTTCTTTTTCTTTTTCTTCCTTTCTTTCTTTCTCTCTTCCTTTTTTTTTTTTTTTTTTTTTGTTTCCAGGGTTATCACTGGGGCTCGGTGCCTACACTATAAATCCACTGCTCCTGGTAGCTATTTTTCCCTTTTGTTGCCCTTGTTGTTTATCGTTGTTGTTGTTGTTATTAGCGCTTAACCCACTGTGCTACCGCCTGGCCTCCTTAAAAAGCATATTTCTTTTTAAAGGTGTATTTAGTTATTAATGAGAGGGAGGGAGGGAAGGAGGGAGAGAGACAGAGAAAGAGGATAGCAGAGCATCATTCTAGCACAGGCAATGTCAAGGATCAAATTCAGGGAACACATGCTTGGGAGTGATATGTCTTATCCACTGCACCAACTCTCAACCACTAAAAGACCTTTTAAGGAGCAGTGATATAGCTCACTGGGTAGGGTGAATACCTTGCCATGCATGTGACCAAGTTGCCTTGGCACCAGGGGAAGCTCTGGTACTATAGTGCCTCTCCCTCTCTCTGTCCCTTTAGTTGAATGAAAAAAGAAGTGGCATAGATAGTATTGTGGTTATACAAAGAGACTCTCATGCCTGAGGCTTTGAAGTCGCATGTTTAATTCCCTGCACCATCATAAGCCAGAACTGAGCAGTGCTCTGATAAAAATAAATAAATAAATAAATAAATATACATTAAAAAGAAAAAATAAGTGGCCTGGGATTGATGAAACTGTGTCATGTGTGAGCCCCAGCCCAGTCTCTGGGGGGAGGGGGAAGATAATTGGAGCAAAACTGGTTTAAAACAATATGTGGGGGGGTGGGGGGGGAATAAATAGCTCATTCGGATAGCACGTTGCTTTGCCATATGCGTTACCGTTACCGAGGTTTAGGCCTGTCCCCTGTCACACTGAAGGAAGCTTCAGTGCTGTCGTCTCTTTCGCTTTTTCTGTTCGCTATCTATAAACAGGGGCAGCGCAGTGCCACACTTGGTTGATTGTACTTATCATGGTTTGCAAGGATCCAGGATCAGGCCCCTGGTCTCCACTTGCAGAGCAACAACAAACAAACTCCAGTCATTTCCTCTCTGCAGGTAGAAAGCAGGGGCTTGAACTTGGGTCCTTATGCACTCAACCGAGTGCTATACCACTTGCTCTCATGTTAGTAAATAAATGAATATATATATATATATATATAGTGTCTTTTTAAATTTTTTTGATTTGATTTTATTTTTTGGATAGAGACAGAGACATTGAAAGGGGAGAGGAGAGATAGAAAGGGATAAGGAGCCTGGCAGTAGAGCAGTGGATTAAGTGCACTTGACGGGATGCATTGGATCGACCTTCCCGTGGTGCATCCCGTGAGTCCCCATTCATTGGGGAAACTGACGATCCTTCCTAGCCGACTGAATCCGCATGGATCCCAGTCACTTTCAAAGCCAGCAACAAGCAGCTCCTGACAGCTTTCAACCTGACCTGTTGACTGGCTACGGAAGAAGGGCAAACGCTAGAAGAAGAAGAAGTGCACTTGATGCAAAGCACAAAGACCTGGGTGAGGATCCTGGTTCGAGCCCATGGCTCCCCACCTGCAGGGGGGTTACTTCACAAGCAGTGAAACAGGTCTGCAAGGTGTCTATCTTACTCTCCCCCTCTCTGTCTTCCCCTCCTCTCTTGATTTCTATCTATCCTATCCAACAACAACAGCAGCAATAACAACGACAACAATAACAACCAGGGTAAAAAAAATGGGAAAAATTGGCCTCCAGGAGCGGTGGATTCAAAGTGCAGGCACCGAGCCCCAACTGGAGGCCAAAAACCAAAAAACCAAAAGAAATATAAGGGACTGGGCAATCGCGCACCCGGTTAAGTGCACATAGTATGACGCTCACATAGTACAAAGTGCAAGGACCTGCACAAGGATGTGGGTTCGAGTCCCTGGTTTCCCATCTGCAGGGGGCTCGGTTAACAAGAGGTAAAGCAGGTCTGCCTGTGTCTTTCTCTCTCCCTATCTCTTTCTTCCCTCTCAATTTCTCTCTGTCCTATCCAATAAAAATGGAAAAAATGGCTAACAGGAGCAGTGGATTTGTAAAGCCTGCACTGAGCCCCAGTGATAACCCTGGAGAAAAAAAGGATATATTTATATCTTCCATCCACTGCCATAATAACCTATCCATTTTAAATTTGTACCTGTACTACTCTCTCCTCTCTACAAATGGCACAAAACAATTTCTGTGACTGATATTTTTTCTTTCCTTTAAATTTTTTTTTTATTATCTTTATTTATTGGATAGAGACAGCCAGAAATCGAGAGGATAGGGGAGATAGAGAGGGAAAGAGACAGAGAGACACCTGCAGCCCTGCTTCACCACTTGCAAAGCTTTCCCTCTGCAGGTGGGGCTTGAACCCAGGTCCTTGAGCACTGTAACATGTGTGCTCAACCAGGTGTGCCACCACCTGGCCCCTCTTTTGTTTTTCCTCCAGGGTTGTCGGTGCTTGCACTATGAATCCACTGCTCCTGGAGGCCATTTTTGTTGCCCTTGTTATTGTTGTTGGATAGGACAGAGGAAATGGAGAGAGGAAGGGAAGACAGAGAGGGGGTGAGAAAGATAGACACCTGCAGACCTGCTGCACCACCTGAGAAGCAACCCCCCTGCAGGTGGGGAGCCACGGACTCCAGTCAGTATCCTTTCACAGGGCCTTGCACTAATCCACTGCACTACCGCCTGGCCCCCTGTGGATGATATTTTTCTACTGAGATCTTAAAAAAAAAAGACAAATACTAAAAAACATTCATTTAGTAGCCTGGAACTTGGCACAGTGGATTAAGCCCTGAACCCTCAAGCTTGAGGTCCCAAATCTGATCTCTGGCATTGTGTATGCTAGAGTGATGCTCTGACTTTCTTTCTCCTGCTCCCTCATAAGTAAACAAGTAAATCTTTAAGAGGCCAGGTGGTGGTCCCCACCTGCAGGGGGAAAGCTACACGAGTGGTAAAGCAGAGCTGCAGGTGTCTCTCTGTCTCTCTCCCTCTATATCTCCCCCTCCCCTCTCAATTTCTCTCTGTCTATATCCAATAGTAAATAAATAAAATAAAATAAGATTAAATAAATCTTTAAAACTATATTTATTAGGGGCCAGGTGGTGGCACACTTGGTTGAGCGCGCATGTTACAGTGCACAAGGACCCAGGTTCGAGTCCTCGGTCCCCACCTGCAGGGGGAAAGCTTCACAAGTGGTGAAGCAGGGCTGCAGGTGTCTCTCTGTCTCTCTCCCTCTCTATCACTCCCTTCCCTCTCAGTTTCTGACTGTCTGTATCCAGCAAACAAAGATAAAAAAAAATTTAAAAACATTTATTTATGAGAGACAACAAGAACATAATTCTGGCACATTCAATGACTGGGATTGAACTCAGGACCCCGTCATTGTGTGTCCAGTGCTTTATCCACTGTGCCACCTCCCAGGTCACCTGATATCAGGCTTGATGTGTTCCAAGCTGGGACTTTGGCAGGGCCTAAAGTCATAGAGTTGACCACAAAAAAAGTGGGTTTCTGGGAGTCGGGCGGTAGCGCAGCGGGTTAAGCGCAGGTGGCGCTAAGCACAAGGACCAGCGGAAGGATCCCGGTTGAAGCCCCCGGCTCCCCACCTGCAGAGGAGTCACTTCACAGGCGGTGAAGCAGGTCAGCAGGTGTCTGTCTTTCTCTCCCCCTCTCTCTCTGTCTTCCCCTCCTCTCTCCATTTCTCTCTGTCCTATCCAACAACAATGACATCAATAATAACTACAACAACAAAAAAACAACAAGGGCAACAAAAGGAATAAATAAATAAATAAAATAAAAAAAAAAAGTGGGTTTCTGAATCACAGATGATAGCACCAGAGGCAGTGCAATAGACCTTGATGCCTGAGGCACCAGCAGTCCAGATTCAATCCCCATCTCTCTATGTTTCTCACAAATAAATAAATAAATATTAAAAAGTAAAAAGAGGGAGTTGGGAGGTAGTGCAGCAGGTTAAGTGCAGTGAAGCGCAAGGACCACCGCAAGGATCCTGGTTCCAGCCCCCAGCTCCCCACCTGCAGGGGAGTCGCTTCACAGGCAGTGAAGCAGGTCTGCAGGGGTGTGTGAAGCAGGTCTGCAGGTGTCTATCTTTCTCTCCCTCTCTGTCTTCCCCTCCTCTCTCCATTTCTCTCTGTCCTATCCAACAACAACAACAGCAATAACAATAATAATAACCACAACAATAAATAACAAGGGCAACAAAAGGGAAAATAAAAATAAGATAAATGAAAAGAATCCCCTGCACCACCATAAGCCAGAGCTGAGCAGTGATAAAAAAAATAGTGGTCCGGGAGGTGGCGCAGTGGCTAAGGCACTAGACTCTCAAGCATGAGGTCCTGAGTTCAATCCCTGGCAGCACATGTACCAGAGTGATGTCTGGTTTTTCCTCTCTCTCCCCTATCTTTCTCATAAATAAATAAATAAAATCTTTTAAAAAAAAGGGGGGAGTCAGGCGGTAGCGCAGTGGGTTAAGCGCACGTGGCACGAAGCTCAAGGACCGGTGTGGTATCCCAGTTCGAGCCCCCGGCTCCCCACCTCAGGGGAGTCGCTCCACAGGTGGTGAAGCAGGTCTGCAGGTGTCTCTCTTTCTCTTCCCCTCTCTGTCTTCCCCTCCTCTCTCCATTTCTCTCTGTTCTATCCAATGTCGGCATCAATAACAACAACAACTACAACAATAAAACAACAAGAGCAACAAATGGAAATAAATAAATATTAAAAAAAAAAAAAAAGAAAAAAGAAGGGGCCGAGTGGTGGTGAACTTGGTTGAGTGCATATGTTCAAGCCCCTGACCTCCACCTGTAGGGGGAGAGCTTTGTGAGGGATGACGTAGTGCCGCAGGTGTCTCTCTCTAGCTCCCCTTCCCCTCTGGATTTCTGTCTCTCTTCAATAAATAGAGAATAAAAATTTAAAAATAAATAAATAAAAAGAAAGAGGGGGCAGGGTGGTGGTCTACCGAGTAGAGTGCACGTGTCACCATGTTTGAGAACCTGGGTTCAGAACACAAGTCCCCACCTCTAAAGAAGAAGCTTCACAAGTAGTGAAGCAGTGCTTGTAGGTGTCTCTCTCTCTCTCTCCCTCTCTCTATTCTCCTTTCCCTTCCAATTTCTCTCTGTTTCTAAAATAAATAAATAAATAAATAAATAAATGAAAGATAGCTTTGGTGAATACCCACTAGCTGGTGGTGAATTTATTTATTTATTTTATTTTTCTGTTTTCTTTTTTAATTTTTAATTATTATTTTTATTTACTTATTGGATAGAAACAGCCAGAAATGGAGAGGGAATGGGGTAATAGAGAAGGAGAGAGAGACACCTGCAGCCCTGCTTCACCACTTGCAAAGCTTTTCCCCTACAGGTGGGTCTGGGGGCTCGAACCTGGGTCCTTGTGCACTGTAATATGTTTGCTCAACCAGGTGCTCCACCACCCAGCCCCTTCTTCTTCTTCTTTTTTGATATTTTATTTATTAATGAGAGGGATAGGAGAAGAGAGAGAGAGAACCAGACATCACTCTGGTACATGTGCTGCCAGGGATTGAACTCAGGACCTCATGCTTGAGAGTCCAATCCTTTATCCACTGTGCCACCGCCTAGATCACCCAGTGGTGAATTTATAAATTTAATGTTTTTTTTAGATTGATTGATTTATTTTTACCAGAGCACTGCTCAATTCTGGCTTATGGATGTGCTAGAGATTGAACCAAGAGCCTCAGAGTCTCAAGCATGAAAGTCTTTTTGCTACCTTTGGGTTCCTGTTTATTAAAGTTTGTCCTGCCTTATATTTCACCACCTTTCAGCCACCAAGTTGCAGATGCCACGAAGATTCCATCTTGACTTCTTTGGGCAGATAACCTCACCAATATGTCCTGAAATCTCACCTCTCCAAGAGCCCTAGCCCAATAGGGAAAGATAGAAACAGACTGGATCAGCCTGCCAATGTCCATGTCCAGTAGAGAAGCAATTTCGAAAGACACACCTTCCACCTTCTTCACCCCAGAAAGAATTTTTGGTCTGTACTCCCAGAAGGATAAAGAATAGGGAAGTTTCCAGTGGAGAGGATGGGACATGGAACTCTGGTGGTGGTTTTGGTCCCTTTGTCATATATTAGGTATCCATATATATGTGGGTCTCTTTCTAGGATCTCAGTTCTGTTCCATTTGTCTTGAGTGTCCATTTTTATTCCAATACCACTGTTTTAATTACTGCTGCTTTGTAGTATTAACGAAGTGTAATATATCCTTTAATTTTTTTTCCTTTTTTTTTTTTCAGGAGTATTTTGGCTATTTATCCTACATGGATTTTTGGATAGCTTGTTTAATTTCCTTGCAATATATTATTGGGAATTTAATAGGAATTGTATTGAATCTATAGGTCATTTTTGGAAGGATGATCACTTTAAAGTTCATTTTAATTTAAATTTATATATATATATATTTTAGATTTATTTATTTATTTATTTATGAGAAAGATAGGAGGAGAGAGAGAAGGAACTAGACATCACTCTGGTACATGTGCTGCCGGGGATTGAACTCAGGACCTCATGCTTGAGAGTACAGTGCTTTATCCACTGTGCCACCGCCTGGACCACCAATTTTTATATTTTTATCTATTACTGGATAGAGACAGAGTGAAATTAAAAAGTCAGAGAGACGCCTGCAGCTCTTTTTCATTACTTCTGAAGATTTCCCCTTGCAGGTGGGGACCAGGGGGTTGGAACCCAGGTCCTTGTGCACTGAACTGTGTGTGCTTAACCAGGTGCACCACCACCAGGCCCCGGTTGACCACTTTAATCATATTTGTTCTTCCAATCCATGAACAAGAGATGTGCTTCCATTTCTTTGTGTCATTCTCGAATTCCCTTAGCAAACTCCTATAGCTCTCATTGTAAAGACCCTTCATCTCCTGTGTTAGACTCACTCTTGGGTTCCATTGTAAATGGGATTACTTCCTTCTGGGTGTGAGACTTGACCTAAGTATTTCCCGGGCCTGGTGATGGGGATGAAGTGAGAGGCAGATGGGTGCAGGTTAGACACCTCCCAGAGGCACAGGTATGATGTCCAAAGAGAAGGCTCACATAAGTGGTCCTCTCTTAGATAAAGGAGATACCCATAATGGGAAGAGTTCTGTCACAGCCTTCTGGGGGTCAGGAGGGTCTGGAGTCCTCGGGTGTGTGTGTGTGTGTGTGTGTGTGTGTGTGTGTGTGTGTGTGTGGTGTGTGTGTGTGTGTGGTGTGTGTGTGTGTGTGTGTGTGTGTGTGTGTGTGTGTGTGTGTGTGTCAGTGTCTGAGGCGTCCATAGGGGGGCAGTGTGGCACCGTTTGCATCAACCGCAGCACAAAGGGGCAAGCGACGGAAACTGACTTTTCCCTCCCTGCGGATGGAAGACTATGTTTATCATCCTGGCGCTTGGCGCTCCCACTGTCCCACCCCTTTAAGTACAGGTGTCCTGGATAAAAACACAGAAGAAAAAGGGTCGAGTCTGGCCTTAGGAAGGCTGGCTTTGCCTCTCTCTGTCCTCAGGTTCCCGTGCTAACACCCACCACAAGGGGGTGCAGCCACCCTGCAAAGCCTGTCTCGTTTGGGCCTCTGTGGAGGGGTGCGTCCAGTCTCCTAGGGTGAAGTGGGTGCTCCCCTGGGCCCCTTCTCCAGCTGTCTTCCTCCCAGTGATTACAAGCGCAGCCTGTTGGAGGGGATATCTCAGCACAAGCCAGTGGGGTGGAGAGATCTGGGGGTCAATGGAGCTTAGAGAGGTATAGGGAAGAGAAAGCTTCCTGCTGAACAGCCGGGTCGTGCTCCAGCTGAAGGCTGGCCTCTGGCTGCAATCTAAGATCCGCATTGTCAGAAGAGCTGGGCCAACTAAATCCATTCCCACTAAGGCCAGACTAAGAGCTGGCATGGAGCCAAAGTTGTTCTGAGGCCACAAACCTCTATTTTGATATTTCCCTCCATTCTTTCTTTTCTTTCTTTCTTTTTTAATATTTATTTATTCCCTTTTGTTGCCCTGTTGTTTTATTGTTGTAGTTATTATTGCTGTTGATGTCGTTGTTGTTGGATAGGACAGAAAGAAGTGGAGAGAGGAGGGGAGACAGACAGGGGGAGAGAAAGATAGACACCTGCAGACCTGCTTCATGGCCTGTGATGTGACTTCCCTGCAGGTGGGGAGCCGGGGGCTAGAACCCGGATCCTTAACACTGATCCACGTGCCCTTAACCTGCTGCGCTACAGCCTGACTCCCCTCCCTCCATTCTTTCTTTCCCTCCTTCCTTCCTTCTTCCCTCCCTTCCTTCCTTCAACATTTTATTTTATTTTATTTTTTGTCTTTTTTTTTTAAAGAAAGGATAAATTAACAAAACCATAGGGTAGGAGGGGTACAACTCCACACAATTCCCACCACCCAGTCTCCATATCCCACCCCCTCCCCTGATAGCTTTCCCATTCTCTATCTCTCTGGGAGCATGGACCCAAGGTCATTGTGGGTTGTAGAAGGTGGAAGGTCTGGCTTCTGTAATTGCTTCCCCGCCGAACATGGGCGTTGACTGGTCGGTCCATACTCCCAGTCTGCCTCTCTCTTTCCCTAGTAGGGTGGGTCTCTGGGGAAGTGGAGCTCCTTCAACATTTTAAAGGCCTTTCAAAGTTTTTTTTTTTTATTAAGATTTTATTATTTATTAATGAGAAAGGAGGAGAGAGAGAAAGAACCAGATGTCACTCTGGTACATGTGCTGCTGGGGATTGAACTCAGGACCTTGAGAGTCTGATGCTTTATCCACTGTGCCACCTCCTGGACCACAGGCCTTTCATCTTTTAAAAAACTTATTTTATTTACCAGAGGACTGCTAAACTCTGGTTTATGGTAGTGCTCAGGATTGAACCTGGAATCTCAGAGCCTCAGAAGTTGTCTGCAGAACCATTATGTTGATTCCCCAGCCCAGATCTCTCAATTTTTTTAAAGATATACCTGCCACCCAGGAGGCCACACAGAGGATAGAGGGTAGGGTTCTCAAGCATGAAGTCTTGAATGAGACCCCTGGCATTGTGCCAGATTGATGCTCTGCACCGCCGTTCACTGGTGCCAAGCACGGCTCGTGCTGGCAATTCAAGTCAATCTTCGTTGAGGGTCACCTGCTTGCCTGGCACCATTATAATTGTTTGTAAGAAAAGTGGACTGGGGAGAGATAGCATAGTGGTCGTGCAAAGACTCTGATGCTCTGAGGCTCTCTGTTCTATTCCCAGCACGATCATAAGATGAGCTATGTTTTGGTGTCTCTTTCTCTCTCTCTGTATCTTTCTCATTAAAATAAATTTTTTTAAAAAAAAAGGGGCCAAGGGGTGGGGTTAGATAGCATAATGGTTGTGCAAAGAGACTCTCATGCCTGAGGCTCCAAAGTCCCAGGTTCAGTCTCCTGCACCACCATAAGCCAGAGCTGAACAGTGCTCTGGTGTTTCTCTCTGTGACTTTCTCTCTCTGCATCTCTCTCAAAAATAAAATAAGGGAGTCCAGCGGTAGCGCAGTGGGTTAAGTGCAAGGACAGGCATAAGGATCCCGGTTCGAGCCCCCTTGCTCCCCACCTGCAGGGGAGTCGCTTCACAAGTGGTGAAGCAGGTCTGCAGGTGTCTATCTTTCTCTCCCCCTCTCTATCTTCTCCTCTCTTCATTTCTCTCTGTTTTATCTAACAATGATGACATCAATAACAACAATAACTACAACAACAATAAAAAACAACAAGGGAAACAAAAGGGAAAATAAATAAATATAAAAATAAATAAATAAAATAAAATATTAGAAAAATAAAATAAAATAAATCCTGCTTTGAGTTTCCCTTTCTGTTCTTCTTTCTCAACTTCTGTTTATGGGTGGGATCATCCCATACTCGTCTTTGTCTTTCTAACTTAGCTCACTTAACAAAACTTAAGTTAACTCAAAGCAGGATTTGACTGAGCTTGGAGTAGGGCACCAAAGTAAAAGTCTCAGGGTGGAGGGTGAGAGTAGATGTTCCGATTCACTGGGGGGGGGGGGGGGGGGGTAGAAGGGGTTAGAATGGGATGGGACACAGTCTTTTTGGTGGGGGAATGGTGTTTATGAAATAAAAAAAGTAAAAAACTAAATAAAATACTTCATAAAAATTTTTAAAAAGGGGGGGCCAGGCAGTGGTGCACCTGGTCAAACGCATACATTACAATGAGCAAAGACCTGGGTTCAAGTCTCTAGCCCCCCCACCCTGCAGGGGGGAAATCTTCAGGAGGGGTGAAGCAGGGCTGCAGGTGTCTCTCTTCCTCTGTAACTCCCTCTCCCCACTTAACTTCTCTCTGTCTATCAAATAATAAATCAATATTTGAAATAAATCAATAATGAAATCTTTTTTAAAAGGTCAGAAAGAAAAGCGAAGGAATGGATGGCTTGGGAGGTAGGTAGCACAGTAGATAAAGCATTTGGTCCTCAGTCATGAGGTCCTGAGTTTGACCCCAGCGTTTTCTCTCTCTCTCTCTTTCTCATCAATCAATAAATAAATATAAATAGGAAGGAAGAAAGAAATGTAAAGGGGCAGTGAGATGGCTTACCAGTAGGGCACATGCCTTGCCATGCACAGCACCTGAGTTCAAACCCCAGCACCACGTGGGTAACGAACGGGAAGCTCCCGTTCTGGTGAATGGAACACACACACACACACACACACACACACACACACACACCACACACACACACACACACACACACACACACTCGAGGACTCCAGACCCTCCTGACCCCCAGAAGGCTGTGACAGAACTCTTCCCATTATGGGTATCTCCTTTATCTAAGAGAGGACCACTTATGTGAGCCTTCTCTTTGGACATCATACCTGTGCCTCTGGGAGGTGTCTAACCTGCACCCATCTGCCTCTCACTTCATCCCCATCACCAGGCCCGGGAAATACTTAGGTCAAGTCTCACACCCAGAAGGAAGTAATCCCATTTACAATGGAACCCAAGAGTGAGTCTAACACAGGAGATGAAGGGTCTTTACAATGAGAGCTATAGGAGTTTGCTAAGGGAATTCGAGAATGACACAAAGAAATGGAAGCACATCTCATCTATTCTCTGCCTCTCTATCTAGATGAAAATAGAGCCTGGAGCAGTAAGAATGTGCATGTGTAAGACCTTTCCCTGCAAAAAAGAAAGAAGAAAGAAGAAAAGAAAGAAGGGAAGGAAGGAAGGAAGAAAGAAAGAAAAAAGAGAGAAAGAAAGAGAGAGAGAGAGAGAGAGAAAGAAAGAAAGAAAGAAAGAAAGAAAGAAAGAAAGGACAGTAACTGTGTAGTGGGCTCATTGCTTAAGTAGTCTGCACCACAAGCGCCCAGGAAGGTGACAACCAGTCGTGTGATCTACCACAAGTAGCCATATTTTTGGAATCCCCAAATCAGATGAATTGTTGACTGAGTCTGAATATGCCAACTCACAGATCCTCAGGGAGATAGCCTAATTGGGTCCAGAATATATAGTCAGGACTGTCATGCTCCTCATCTGGAGCCAGACCCCAGGGCAGCCTCAGAGCGCCTTTTGGGGAACCGCTTCTGCTCTCTGGCCTGGTGTTCCGTGTTTCTGGTAGTTGGCGAGGCTGACGTCTTTTGACCACAGTCTGGATCCAAATGAGCTCGTGCCTGTCGCATGTGTGTGAATGTGCACCCATCTCCCCCACTCTCCGTGGTTGGCCTGGCCTCACCCCACCCAGTTCCCATCCTGTCCCCCCAATTAGGGAAATGAATGAGCTGGAAATTGAGTGAGTGGGCAGGAAGTGACCCATGGTGGTGAGGCGGCTTCCAGAACCTGGGCCCCAGAGACAATAAGCGCCTGCAGGAAGCCTTTCACCAGTTCACTCCAGTGTGGACACCTCTCCTGCTGCCCTCCCTGTCCAGGTGTGGGTGTTTGGAGCAGGAAGCTGCTCTCTTCCTGCTCTGTGCCACGTAGACCTCACTGGAGGAACAGGGACTCCTTGGGGGGGGGGTGTCCTCAACGTGGTGGAAGAAGAAACTACTCCCTTGGGTGTGGTGACAGCGCTGGCCCCAGGGTGCTCAAGTCTACCCTTGAACCCTGCATCTAGAGCTTCTGAGGGACAGGGGAGGACAGTGGGGGCTGGGGTTGGCTGGGGAGGCCGGCCTGGAAGGAGCTCGGCCTCGGCTCTGGGCCAGGGTGGAAAGTATGTGTGTGAGCTCATTTGGAAGGTGGCTTCTGGCCAGTCGGGCCTGCCTCCCTTCTAGGCCTCAGCTGCCCAGCCCCCATGCACACTGCCTCTGGGTCTCCCTCGTCTCCCTGGCCTCCCTGATCTCCCTGGACTGTCTGAGAGGAGAATGTGCCCCCCACCTCCTCACACATACACCTTCCCAGGCCAGGTATGCACGAATTAGTGAAGTGTATCTATTTTTAAAATGTTTGATTTTTTTTTTTTTTTTTTTGCTTCCTGAGGCTCGGTGCCTGCACTACGAATCCACTGCTCCTGAAGGCCATTTTTTTCCCTTTTGTTGCCCTTGTTGTTTATCAGTGTTGTTGTTACTATTATTGTTGGCTGCAGGTGTCTCTCTGTCTCTCTTGATCTCCCCCTTCCTTCTTGATTTCTGGCTATCTTTATCCAATAAATAAATGAAGATAATTAAGAAAAAAATAGCTTTGGCTGGAGTGTCCTTGGGGGGCCTTAGAGAATAGGCACTGTACCCCCACCTTGCCCACTTCCACACATGGCCTGTGCTGTAACCAGGCCTGTCCCTTTCCTAGCTGCTGTCATTGTCCCTTTTAGTCCCTCTGCTGCTGAGTCCTCTGTCTCCTGCCCTCCCTTAGAGTATCTGTTCCTGTCTCCAGAACACACTGCACACAGACACTCAGTCACACAGGACCCACACTGGGAGAGACACTAGAGAGACAGGAAGAGACGCTGCCTTGGGGCTGGAGCGCTAGCTGATTGTGCCCGTAGGCTTAGAGTCCAGGTTTGTGTTCCCTGCACTGTATGGGGGAAGCTCCTGTGCTGTGTGGTCTCTCCCTTTCTGTCACTGTCCAGCTGAATGGAAAAGTGGCTCCTCAGAGTGGTGGGATCACACCTGTGGGAGGCCCCAACCATACACACACACACACACACACACACACACACACACACACACACACACACACACACACACACACACGTCCTGTAATGGCACAGGGGGTGGTTCAGTGGCTCAGATGATTTTGGACTTTAAAGCATGAGGTCCTGAGTTTGATCCCCTGTATTGTATATGCCAGAGTGATGCTCTAGTCCTTCTTCATTTATTTATTGCATGGAAGCAGCCAGAAATCAAGAGGGAAGGGGGTGATAGAGGAGAGAGACAGAGAGACACCTGCAGCCCTGCTTTACCACTTGCAAAGCTTTTCCCTTGTGGGTGGGGACCGGGGGCTTGAACCCTGGTCCTTGCATATTGCAACATGTATGCCCTACCAGGTGTACCACCATCTGGCTCCTCTAGTTCTCTGTCTCTGTTCTCTCATGTTGGTAAATGAATAAACCTTATTATTTATCTTTCTTTTCTCTTCTTCAACCAGAGTACTCCTACTCAGCTCTGATTTATGGTGGTTCCAGGAATTTGGGTCCTCAGGACATCAGGCATGATTTTTTTTTTTTTTGTAACCATTATGTAAGCTTTCCAGCCCAATGAATAAATCTTTTTTAAAAAAAGTCCAGTTGGGGAAATAGTATAATGGTCATGCATAAAGGTAATGCAAAATGACTCCTGCTGGGAGTCGGGCGGTAGCACAGTGGGTTAAGTGCAGGTGGCACAAAGTGCAAGGACCAGTGGAAGGATCCGGGTTTGAGCCTCTGGCTTCCCATCTGCAGGGGAGTCGCTCCACAAGCAGTAAAGCAGGTCTGCAGGTGTCTCTCTTTCTCTCCCCGTCTCTGTCTTCCCCTCCTCTCTCCATTTCTCTCTGTCCTATCTAACAACGACGAAATCAATAACAACAATAATAAAAAAGAATTTAAAAAAAAGAGAAAAGAAAGCAAGCTCATCATTGTGGGGAGAAGGACCACAGGGATGGTGGTGGAGCAAGGGAACCAGCCAGACTTTGTGTGTGTGCATGTGGGGGACACTCTGCCCTGCCTTCTCTTCTCTGCAGGGCTCATCACACCCCCCACCCCTTAGACTTTCCCTTCTGTTCTCTTTGTTTCCTGCAAACCCAGCAGCTGGCTAGCAGTCAGGGAGGCCTGGGCCCAGCCACCCACGAGCAGCCCTAGGCAAGGGCCGTGGGAACAAGGGGATCTGTGGGTCTCTCCTCCCAAGGTATGGGGTGCAGTGGTGGGCAGAACACTGCCATTTCCCCCACACTCGCCCCCCCATCAGTCTCCCTTGAGCCAGATCCCTGGGTTCTGCCCAGAACTCCTCCAGCTTGGTGTTGGCTCCCTAGCAGTCACTCTAGCTCAGTGTGCTGCTTTCGAATAAAGAAACCTGGAACCATGGAAACTGGGTCAGGCCAAGTGGACACAGCGGGATGGGGCTGGTGAGACCGGTGTTCTCAGGCCTCCTGGGAGGCTCGGGGCCCTGGCTCTCTGATGCCCCTGTGGGATCTGCTGGCTAGTTGGGATGGGGGGTTGCTTCACTAGGGCAGTTTAGGGAGGACCCCCAGGCAGTCCTCAGGCTCCAGGATTTGCTCAGAAGCACGGGACCTGGAAGCCTCCGCCCCACTCTCCTGCTTTGTCTCTGGCTCTTCACCCCCAACCTCTCTCTCCCCTTGGCTTTAGAGAGAGTATCTTGTGATTCCAGAAGCTGGGCCAAACAATTTCCTCGTGATGGGGAAACCGCACTCCAGCCCCAGGCTCTCCTCCTCTCCCCTCTGGCTGTCCCTCCTCCCCAGGCTCCTCCACTGGCTCCAGCTGTGTTTTGCCATCTCTCACTGGATCACAGCTGTAATTGCCTCCAGATGTGGACCACAAAAACACAAAGGGACCATGAGCTCATCCTGGTGCTCCTTGCCCTAGGCATGGACTACGCCACCCCTAGGCACTCGACTTGCCCAGAATCAGCTTCCCAGAGATCCTGGCCCATCCTCTTGGAAGGGGCTGGTGAGGAGGTGGTATCTGGTCCCACCCAGACAGACACAGGCTGTGCCAAACAGCTGTTGGCAGGAGAGGCCCAGGGGTCCAGGCAGAGGGTCAGGGATCTTGGCTGGGAGATAGGTGGGGTACCCCCTTCTGCCAAAGCAATCACACCAGGCAACTCTGAATAGCAGCTGGAGAGAAAGGCTGGCAGAGGTGGGAACGCGGCTGGAGGAGACTGGCTGTGGAGGGGGTCTGGGCTGCAGCCCAGGGTGGGTTGGGCTGAGGCAGGAAAACGGGGAAGAGGGCTGCTCCCTCCAGCTGAGCTGACTCAGCAGTTGAGGGATTCCTCCCTCCAGGCAGGCTTTGGAGGAAGGGTGGATCCCAAGCCTGGGAACCCTGTCTGGGGGAGGCAGCAGTTTCCGTAGACAGAGGAAACAAAGCCTGTTATTCTACCCTTCCAACCCAAGCACCCCAGCCCTCCTGGGCAATAGGTGGGGGTAAGATCCCAGGATAAGCTGTTCCCCACTGGCTCCTGGGCAGCCTCTCTGCCTGCTCTGTGCTCCTGTTGCCTCAGCAAGCCTGGAAAATACTCAGTTTCTGAGGTCTGGGACCTGTCCTGGAGCCCGAGGGCTAGTGTGAGCCAGGAAATTCCCCAGCTGCAGACTTGAGGAAACTGAGGGTCTTTGGCCACTTCAGAGGACAGACTAGCACAATTTTGGAGGGCTTGGCTTAACAGCTTTCTCTTGCTTTTGGTGGCCATGGGCCCCAAGTAGACTATTCCACCAGATGGGGAGGGACTGGGCTCTATGATCCTCTCCCTGAACTCACAGGGGGAAGCCCTTCTTCCCCACTGAGCACCTGGGTCCTACTCCCAATTTTTTTTTTTTTTTAACCAGACCACAGCACTGTTTAGCTCTGGCTTATGGTGGTGCAGGGGATTGAACCTAGAATTTAGGAACCTTGGGCATGAGAATCTGTTTGTATAACCATTATGCTATCTACCCCTACCCACCCTTTTAAAATTTTATTAATGATATAAATAGAACCAGAGCAGCACTCTGACATATGTAATGCTGGGGATGGAACTCAAGACCCCATGCTTGTAAGTCCAGTGCTTTATTTATTTATTTATTTATTTAGCCTCCAGGGTTATTGCTGGAGCTCAGTGCCTGCACCATGAATCCACTGCTCCTGGAGGCCATTTTCCCCCCCTTTTTGTTGCCCCTGTTGTTGTAGCCTTGCTGTGGTTATTATTGATGTCATTCATTGTTGAATAGCACAGAAAGAAATGGAGAGAGGAGGGGAAGACAGAGAGGGGGAGAGAAAGATAGGCACCTGCAGACCTGCTTCGCCTGTGAAGTGACCCCCCTGCAGGTGGGGAGCCAGGGGCTTGAACTGGGATCCCTTTGACTGTCCTTGCGCTTTGTGCCACATGTGCTTAACCCACTGAGCTACTGCCCAACCCCCAAGTCCAGTGCTTTATTACTGTGTCTTCCTCACCCCTCCGACCGGGCTGCTGGATTATCTCTATCCACTAAGAATAAGTTTGTCCAGGGACCAGATGGTGGCTCACCCGGTTGAGTACACATGGTACTATAGACAAGGACCTGGGTTCAGGTTCCTGCTGGTCTCCATCTGCAGGTGGGAAACATCACAAGTGGTGAAGCAGGGCTGCAGCTGCCTCCCCTTCTTTCCTCATCTCCCCCTCTCCCTTTCAGTTTCTCTCTGTCCTACCAATTCAAATCAAATATTAAAAAGAACAAGAAATGCTAGGCATGTACAAACTATTGCATTTACTGTCATCTGTGCAACATTAATCTCCCAATAAAGAAATTAAAAAAAAAAAAAAGCAGAAGAAACATAGCCACACCCTAGAAGGTGGTACAGTGGTTAGGCCACTGGGCTTACAAGCACATGGCTCTGAGTTTGAGCCTCAGCATTGCATGTACTCGAGTTAAGCTCATTCTCTTGCTCACTCTCTCTCCTGTTAATAATAAATCTTAAAAAGGAAAGCAAAACAAACAAAACACAAAACCCACAAGAGCTGGGGACGTGAGCATAATGGTTATGCAAAAAGAGACTTAAATGCCTGAAAGTTAAGAGTTGGCAGGTTCAATTCCCAGTGCCCTCATAAAACAGAATTGAGTTGTCCTCTGGTGAAAAACAACCACAACAAAAAGGAGGGGGGCAGGTGGTGGCACACCTGTTACAATGGGCCAGGTTCAAGCCCCTGGTCCCCACCTACAGGGGGAGGGAAAGCTTCACAAGTGGCAAGGCAGGGCTGCAGGTTGCTCTGTCTCTCTTCCTTGCTATCTTCCCTTTCCCTCTCCATTTCTGGCTGTCTCTATCCAATAAATAAAGATAATAATTAAAAAAAAACTTAAAAGAAATAAAAATGTGGTCCGGGAGGTGGCACAGTGGATAAAGCTACTGGACTCTCAAGCATGAGGTCCTGAGTTCAGTCCCCGGCAGCACATGTGCCAGAGTGATGTCTGGTTCTTTCTCTCTCCTATCTTTCTCATGAATGAATAAATAAAATATTAATAAATAAATAAGTAAATATATTGCAGGTCTGGGACATAACACAAGGATTTGCACAACAGACTTTCATGCCTGGGGCTCTGAGGTCCCAGGCTCAATTCCATCATAGACCAGAGCTGAGCTGTCAAAAGGACAATAATAATGATAAAAAGCAAACACACTCCTTTATGAAAAAGAGCCAGAAAACACTTTGTGACGCATACTCTGAAGAGCGTTTCCATTCCCCGCAGGCCACAGCCCACCCCCCCTTGAGAGAGAGGGGCAGTCACATAGAGAACCGTGAACTCTGTTTATTCTTTGTGGAAAGGTTGAACAAGGTCAAAAATGTCCTTAGAGGCCACTGACCCAGCCCCGCCCTGCAGGTTCCTGGGGTCGGATGCCTCTGCCCCCCACCCCCCATCCCATGCCCCTTGTTAACAAAAAGGAAGGGTTCAAAGGAAATTCATATATAATAATTATAATAAAAATATACATTAAACAAAACCAAAAAAACCCAAATAAGACAAATTTAGCCGAACTGCCAGCACCGTTCACCCTGTTCCCCCCACTCCCCCCACCCCTGACATCCCTCTCCTCTCACTCCCCCCACATGGGGCCTCTTGCTCTCCCAAGTCCCTGGTACCATGACCACCTGCTGTGGCCAGAGGAGACTTCCAATGGGTGGGCTGGGTAGGGAGATCAGGGCACACCACTAGTGGAATGGGCTGAGGGCAAGACCTGCAGGAAACGTGGGGCTGACAGCCCCCCCCCCACATACCCAGACCTGCAGAGCCTGGCTGAGGTCCACAAAGAACTCAGTACCAGCCGCTGGGAACTTCTCAGGCGCCCTCAATAGGTGGCTGCTCTCGGCAAGTCCCCAAATGAACGTGTTCCATCCCCGCTCCCTCCTCTGGGCTCCCTGGGCTCTCTGGGCCAAGGAAGGGCAGGACCGAGGAGCCAGGGAGCCTTTCCTGAGAACCACACTAAAACCCTCCCTGGAGACACGGCTGCGTGTCCCTGCTGTAGGCCTCCACTTGTTATACCTCCTTTTGGTCCCATCCTGTTCCCTGAAAGCTCTGCCCCCCCGGGTGCCTGCCCCAGTTGCCCACATGGCCCACAAGGGAGCCAAGTTCTTTCTCTGTGGCCCCTGGGCTCACGCCTGGGGCTCTGAGGGAGTGTCTCCCCAGGGCCTCCCACATTGCAGTATCTGTAACCCCTCTGGGTCCATCCATCTTCCACATGGAACGCAGGGCTGACAAGGGTTCCTGTAGCCCCAGTTTAGTCTTTAATGGCTCAGGCTCCTTCCGTGGAAGTTCTCAGGGTGGGGCAGGAGAGGGCAGTCCCTCTCCGAGCCTTCCTCCCAAGGTCTCTGGGTGGCTGTGCAGCACCCCCTCCCCCACGCACACACAATCTCAGGATTGTCTTTCCCCCATACACCCAACAAAACTAGATTCCTTTCAGCCTGGAAGAATGGTGGCAGGCTGTCAGCTGGGTGCACCTGGGGGCTTGCGCTGGGGTAGGGTGGGGTGGCTAAAGAGCCCAGAGCCTCCTGAGGTCAGAGTTCAGAGGTTAAAGGTATGTCACGGAATGGAAAAGAAGCAGGTGACCTCATGTGACCTTCACCAGCGAGGTCAGAGGGTCCTGCCTTCAAGTGCAGAGCCAAGACATTCAGCGGGGCTGGACACACACACCAAGCTACGGGGTCCCCCAGGGCAGGGCCCCAAGGGGCCCATTAGGGGAGAAGCAAGGCCCAGGGGTGAGGGTGGGGTGGAGAAGGGTGGGCAGGGAGGGGACTCCAAAGGGGTGGGAAGCAGCCCACCCCCCACCACCTGCCGCCTCTGGCTCTCAGAGGCCAAGTCCTCATGGCAGGAGTGGGTGGGCCAGCGGTGGGGGTCAGACTTTGTCCAGCAGAGAGCGCTGGCAGTAAAGCAACCGCTTGGGGGTCCCGTGGCGTCTGAAGAAGAAGACGGCCAGGCCCACGGCCAGCACCAGGAGCAGCAGCAGCATGGGCAGCACCACAGCGGCTACGCTCACGCCGCCACCCTCCTCATCCACCTCGATGATGATCACCTCCTCCCGCTCCTCATTGGTGCCCTCATCAGGCAGGCCCCCTGACGGGCAGCCCATCCAGTCCTGCAGGGCTGACTTAGGGTAGCCTGGCTCTACTTTCAGATTCTGGTTGTTGAACTTCCAGTACTTGTTCCCCTTGTAGAAGTAAGTGAAGACTGCAGGGCCATCGAGAAGGTGGCAGAGAAGCCAGGATGGGGGCAGCATCCAGGAGGAGGCCCGAGAGAGGAAAAAGAAGGCTGTCAGCGTGGGAGCAGGGATCGGCCGTTTCCTTCACAATCCCCTGGTCTGTCCTTCCATCCCCCACCCCCTGCCCCCCACTCTGTCTTACGGTGGTACTGGGGATTGAACCTGGGACTTTGGAGCAGCAGGCATGAAAGTCTTCTGCTATCTCTCCAGTCCCTCCCAGTCTTCCTAAACTCCCTCTCCCCACCCTCTCATTTGGGACACCCCCTGTCCCCTCTCACCTTCATCACGGCCCATGAATGACCCTCTGGGAGACTCTGGGATTCCTTCCCAGACCTTGATGTTTTTGGGGTATTCACTGTCCACTGCCCTGAGTTCCTCATTGAAACGGTAGTACCTGGCGGGAGTGGGAGGAGAGGAGCAGGGAAGTTAGACACTGAGGAGTGAGGAGAGGGTAGCAGGGCCTGGGTCTGACTTTGCCGCAGAGGATGGCTGTGGCCAGGGAGGGGGCAGGAGTAATGAGGATCTGCGGCTGCAGGTAGCGGAAGGTGGGGGTGGGCGGGAGGGAGGGCCAGGTGGCTAGGAGCCACCGGCAACCCTTAATGACAGTGCCTGGCCGCCGGGCGGAGGCACAGAGCTGGGAGCAGGAGGCGTCAAATGACCAGTTCTGAAACGGTGACCGGGTCACAGCCCACTCACTCAGCCTCCTAAGGAGGCAGCTGTTGCCAGACACCTGCAGAGACCCAGCCAGCCTCTCCTCTCAGGAAGTCTCTCAGGGATGAGTGTGTCTCCCTCCAATATGGAGGAAATCTGATGGCACTGTCTGAGCTGGAGGCTGGTGTCAAGGCGCTGGGTATCTTTCTTACTTGTTTCCCCGGAAGAAGTATGTCTTCCCATTGGGCATCCAGAAGAGTGCGGCATCAATCTTGTCTGTGGGCAGCCCTCGACCCAGCTCCTTAATATGCCTGGGGTAGCCAGGCTCCAGGGCAGCCTCATCAAACACCCAGTGTTTGTCTCCTGGGGAGGAGAGACAGGAGTAGGGCGGGGGCTATGTTGGTACAAAGACTTTGGACAAGTCACGTGGTCAGACTTCCAAGACAAGGCAGGATGCCTGGTTACCTTTGAAGAAGACGAACTTGCCGTCCTTCCTCTCGTAGGCGGTATTGATGGAAGCGGGCAGGCCCCGCCAGAACTGGCCGATGGGCATTGGGTAGCCGTCCATCACTCGGTTATTCCTCACCCTCCAGAACCAGCGCTCCTGGGAAGTGGCCAGGTGGGGAAGAGCACATTATGTCTCCTGGCCTAGTCCTCTGGCTTGGACAGAAGAGCCCCTCACTGGCCCAGCCTCCGTGTTGAGTCCTCCTGCTCCATGGCTTCCACCTAGCCTCCTGGTAGAGAGGCCTTTTGTCCCTGGAACCAGCCCCACTCCTCTGTCTCACCTTGAAGACAAACATCTCTCCACGCAGCATAGCCACAGTGTCAAAGTTCCCGTCACATATGTTGGGTCCGTAGGTGGGGTTTTTGGGCTTATCAGGGACAGAGGGCCTGGAGGTGGTCCTTGGTGGAGGGGGCAGCTTGGTGGGGGATCCTGATTCACTTCCTGGGTGAGAACAAGAGGGTCACTTCAGACTAGGTGGGAAAGCCGGAGGAAAGGACAGACATGGGCAGAGTCACAGTTGGAAGGGTGTGGACTTCTGGGGATGGCTGAAGCAATCAGATGGAACAGAAGTGGGAAAGGATTGAAGCAGAGGTGGGCAGGGGGCAGACAGAGACAGATGGGGGCCTGGTAGGGGGAGTGAGGTATAGCCCGAAGACATGAGGAAGGAACACGGAGCAGGTGTATGCAGAGATCACTCACCATAAAGTTGTTGGATGCCCCGGCGGTCATCATCTGGCAACTCGAAGTTCTCAGTGTCCATCCACTGGTAGAATGGCGCCATGATGGCTGAGGGGTCATTGGAGTGTTCGAGGCCCAGGGCGTGGCCCAGCTCGTGCACAGCCACCAGAAAGATGTCATTCCCTGCAGGGAGGGGTTTGTTTTGATGGTCGCTGGCCCTCTTCCCTCAGATTCCTGATTTCCTCACCAGAGGCTTCAGTCGCACACTTGGGCCTGCCTGCTAGGTTTCCCACCCAAATGACCGAAGCTTGAGGTCTGGCGTCATGTTTGGCAGATAATGCACAAAGCAATCTCTCCCCGGCCGAGAGTGGGAGAGTGCTTTGGGGCCAGTCCCAGCCCCAGAAGACTGCTGGTAAGGGAGGCCGAGGCCTAACTTGGGCCCCAGTTTCTCCTAGGAGCTAAAGGCAACATCTGCCTAGGAAAATGAGTCTTTCAGAGGCCAGGAAGTGGCACAGTAGATAAAATGTTGGACTTGGAAGCATGCAATCCTGAGTTCAGTCCCCAGCATTGCATGTGCCAGAGTGATGTTCTGATTCTCTTTCCCCATTAATTAATAAATAAACTAATCTTTAAAAAAAAGAAAGGAAGGGGGGGTCGGGCGGTAGTGCAGCGGGTTAAGAGCAAGGACCGGTGCAGGGATCCCGGTTCAAGCCCCCGGCTCCCCGCCTGCAGTGGGGGTCGCTTCACAAGCGGTGAAGCAGGTCTGCAGGTGTCTATCTTTCTCTCCCCCTCTCTGTCCTGTCCAACAACAACAGCAACATCAATGGCAACAATAACAATAACGACAACAACAAGTGCAACAAAGTGGGAAAAATGTCCTCCAGGAGCAGTGGGTTCCTGGTGCGCCTCAGCAATAACCCTGGAGGCAAAAAAGGAAGAGAGAAAGAAAGAATTTTTTTTTTTCTTTTCTAACTTTCAACTGGAAAGTACATTAAGGGCAGGGATAGATAGCATAATAGTTAAGCAAAGAGACTCTCATGCCCGAGGCTCTTAAATCCCAGGTTCAATCCCCTGCACCACAGTAAGTCAGAGCTGTGCAGTGCTCTGGTGTTTCTCTCTGTGTTTTTCTTTCTCTTCATCTCTCTGAAAAATAAAATAAGTAAAATACTTAAAAAAAAAAAAAGTCGGGCGGTAGCGCAGCGGGTTAAGCGCACGTGGCACAAAGCCCAAGGACCAGTATAAGGATCCCAGTTCAAGCCCCCAGCTCCCCACCTGCAGGGGAGTCGCTTCACAGGCGGTGAAGCAGGTCTGCAGGTGTCTGTCTTTCTCTCTCCCTCTCTGTCTTCCCCTCCTCTCTCCATTTCTCTCTGTCCTATCCAACAACAACAATAAAATAAGAAGGGCAACAAGAGGGAATAAATAAATAAAAATCTAAAAACAAAAACATTAAAAAAAAAGAAAAAAAGTCAATTCATGAGAGAAGGAACCAGATGTAAACAGCTGGTGCCTGGTTTTCCACAGAAGTCAGGCCAGGAAATTTTATTATTTTACCGGAGTACTGCTCAGCTTTGGCATATGGTGGTGTGGGGGATTGAACCTGAGAACTTGGAATCTGAAGCATGAGAGTATGTTTATATCACCATTGTGCTGTGTCCCCTGCCTCAGGCCAGGAGATTCTCTGTGTGCCTTATCACCCAGAGAATTTGAGATTTGAGGTCTTGAGAGGACTTGGGAAAGGCCCTGTCCAAAAGAGCATTGACTCTCCCAGGAGTAAAGTTTCCTAGTTAGTGCACTCACTCACCATTCAGATCTTCGTTTTGGACAGTCCAGGGCTCGGCAGAGTCAAAGTGGGTGTCTCCTCCAATGTTGGGGCCTGGGAAGTAGGCATGGGCCAGGAAGCCACCCTCACCATCAAAAGGTGTGCTGTCACCGTGGAAGCCCTCAGCGAAAAAGATCATGATGTCCGCCTGCTTCTCATGGCCCTCCCGGATGTAGGCGTAAGGCACCTCCCGGAAACGCAGCGTAGTGGCGCTCTCCCACACTCGGAACGCCTTGCGGATGGCCTCGAAGGTGGCATACTCACCCACCTTGGGGGTGTAGTTCTGGATGCTGAGGTCCAGCAGCCACACAGGGAGAGAGGACGGAGTGTGTCAGGCCAAGGAGAGGCCGATTCTCAGCCCGCTGTGCCTGACTCAACCCTCCTGCTGCCTTGCATGCACTGTCTCTGCCCTAAGACCTGAAAGCTCAGGGGACACTCCAGGCTGTGGCTTTCGGCCTTGGACTGTACCCCCTTGCAGGCTGCACCACTTTTAGGGCTATTTATTTGCTTCCCACTTCATTTTCTTTTCCTCGCCAGAGCACTGCTCAGCTCTGGTTTCTGATAGTACTAGGGACTGAACCTGGGAATGCAGAGCTTCAGGCACGAGAGTCTTTTTGCACAACCATTATGCTACTATTCTCCCACCCTACCCCCCACTTCCAATGATGCTCCCCTGGAACAGAGGTAACTAGGGTGGAGGACAATGAGTGTCCACCAGCACAATTAATAGGGAAGATAAGGCCACTTGGCCAGCTCGACTTACCAGAAAGTGATCTCATTGTGCTGCCACTTGAGGCCCTGGATGGCATAGCGCTTCCTTCGGACATTGGCCTTGATCTCAGCTCCAAATTTGTCTGGAACACCACAGCGGGGGCGCTTCATGGCTCTGGGGTGGGTTGGAGTTTCAGGACTGGGTTAGTATGGTGTAAGAAGAAATGGGTCTTGGGGTGGGGGTAGGACTTTCAAGCATGAGGTCCTGAGTTTGATTCCTGGCATTGCATGTGCCAGAATGATGCTGTTTCTCCCTCTCTCTTTCCCCATCCTCTTAAATAAATATATGAATGATTCTTAAAAGAAAGTCTTCAGAGGGAGTTGAGCGGTAGCGCAGCAAGTGCACGTGGCACAAAACGCAAGGACCGGCGTAAGGATCACAGTTCGAGCCCCCGGCTCCCCACCTGCAGGGGAGTCACTTCACAGGCAGTGAAGCAGGTCTGCAGGTGTCTACCTTTCTCTCCCCCTCTCTGTCTTCCCCTCCTCTCGCCATTTCTCTCTGTCCTATCCAACAACGACAACATCAGTAATAACTACAACAATAAAACAACAAGGACAACAAAAGGGAATAAATAAATAAATAAATATAAAAAAGTCTTCAGAGAAAGGGAACATGTGTCCTTCAGTACTATGTGTGGAAGGGCCATGGTTATGAGGTGATGGTGGATGCAGCCAGGATCAGTACAAAGGGAGATGAGGTGTGGTGGCAGGAGCAGGCATTCAAAGGCAACCTGCCTGCATTCAGTGCCATGTGGTGGGTGCTGCTGGGGTCTAGCACTTACTTCATGGTTTCTGCGTCAGCTTTGCCCGTCACTTGCAGGCCGTAGAACTTCTGCATGGCAGTAATGGCTGCTGAGAGTGACTGGGATGAGCGCTGTGTGTGTGTCCGCAGGTCGCCAGGGGGCAGGTAGCCATACTGCTGTAACCAAGCCTATAGGGAAAGGCATGTGGCTTAGAGCGCCCCACCCAGCCCAGGGCAGGCTTTGCCTTCTTCATGGCACTTGGCACACACCTTTGCCCTAATGAGGAAAGAACATGTGTTCCCAGCCTGGCTCTGGCCTTGGCTTTGGGGCTGGAGGAACTCTGGCTGTGAGCTCAGTGGATGAAGTGTCGGACTCACTCTCACTCTTACGCATGAGATCTGATCCCTTGTGTCTCATGAGCCAGAGTGATACCCTGGTTCTCTCTCTCACTAATACATAATTAAATCTCTTTTCTGTTCTTTTTCTTTCTTTTTTTTTTTTTTTTAAAAAACTCTCAGAATTCCAACAGGGATGGAAAGAAAAATCAAAGCTTGTGGTCCGGGAGGTGGCGCAGTGGATAAAGCATTAGATTCTCAAGCATGAGGTCCAGAGATCAATTCCTGGCAGCACATGTACCAGAGTGATGTTTGGTTCTCTCTCTCTCTCTCTCTCTCTCTCTCCTTCTATCTTCATGAATAAATAAATAAAATCTTAAAAAAAAAAAGAAGAAAAAGTGAAAGCTCTTGGTGGTGACTGTATCTCTCTTGAGATACCCAGATATTTAACTGGGTTCTGGTGTGTCTTCTCAGAGCTGAGAGATCTTTTAGTACTTTTCTTCATGATGTCAGTGTTTTTGCAGATACTGCATGTCCCCCAAGAGTACACTGTGCCCAGGCTGAGTAAAGAATGAAGAAATCTGAGGGAATGAACTATATTTTGGACTCTCTTGTGTAGGGATGCCATCCCCTCAGGACCCTCACAGCTGAGGTCTAGAAAGAAACCGGAAATGGAAGAGGGCTGAGGCTAACTGTTCAGATGGGCGGATGAAGGTTTAGGAGGTCGTGAGAGGTGTGACCAGCCACAATGCCAGGATCTTTCCCCAAACAAGAAGTATCTGAGCTATGACTTAAGATATAAAGGCCAAAGACCCGGGTTTGAGCCCCCAGTCCCCACCTGCAGGGGGAAAGCTTTGCGAGTGGTGAAGCAGTGTGGCAGGTCTCTCTCTCTCCCTCCCTTCTCTACCACCCCTTTCTCAATTTCTGGCTGTCTCTATCCAATAAATAAAGATTAAAAAAATGACTTAAAGGCCATTTAAGGTTCTCTATAGAAAGGATAGGAAATGGGGGTGGGGTAGAGACATGTGGAATGTTTTGAATTGTTCATGACACAGAGGCTGGCAGATTGGGGAGACAGCACAGTGTTTTACACAATAGACTTTCATGCCTGAGGCTCAGAGATCCCAGGTTCAACCCCCAGCAGCACTGTAAGTCAGAGCTAAGCATTGCTCTGGTAAAAAAGCAACAAACAAAGTATATAGAGTTGGCATATTGACATAAAATATAGTTCCTGGTGTTTGATAGAAAGGTAAAGACATGTTAAGAGTTCTGTTGAAGAAAACTCAATGTTAAAGATTAATGGAGTATTTTCCTAAAGTTTGAAAAGTCAAATGAGACAACTTATTATGGAATATGAAGAATGTTAGATTCTTCTATAAAGGGAATATTCCTGGACACTGCCTTTTTTTTAGGAGCCCAGAGGGGTTTGTTTATTGTGCAAAAAGCCTGAGGCTGCTGTTGGGTGCTGTGTCCCACATCTAAGGCCACTGGTGGTTTTCCTTGTGGCTTGTCCCCTCCAGGCCCAGGTCCTGCTGGTGGTTCAGAGAGCTTGCACTGGAACTCTGGGGGTGATTCAGGAGCAGCTGACAGGGACCTGCTCACAGGATGAGAATTGCAACACCGAGTTGGGAAGTGATCCCCAAGGCTGACAGAGAGCTAGGGCCCTGGTGTAAACAACCCAGCCTTGCTCTGGCCAGCACTGTCCTCTTAGCATCACCCAGAGCTCCTCCTCATGCTTAACCTCTGGTGTACTGAAGGAGAGCTGGGCTCCAGTTCCGAGCTGCCTGCTAGAAGTGTCTGGCATGCCCTGACCTGTGCTGATGAGTGCCCAAGGGAGGCCTGCAGTGGCCTGTGCCCACGTATGCAGGAAACTCCCTTCGCCCCTGGCCTCACCTATAGTGTAGACACACCCCAGCCTTATGACCCCAACTCTTTGGGGCAGGATGGGAGAGGCCTGTCAGGAGTGAGGTCAGGCCCCTCAAGGAGTATCACTGCTAAGGGAAATCCTCCCAAATTCCCCAGGACAGAAGGGAGGCTGGCAGAGAGGTGGGGAGACTCTACCCCTCTGGGGCCCTAGCATAGAAATCCCTCTCCTGATTAGTCTATCTATCAGGAGGGTTGGCAGGCTAAATATTTACACCCACAACTTCCACCCTGTGCCCAACAGAGAAAAATCATCTCAGTGGGAAAAGGGACTTCCCTAGAGTTTTGAGGGCAGCAAGGCTGAGGAAAAGAAGTGCCCTGCTCCTGTCACCCCAGGCCCAGACCTCCTCCCCAACGCCAGGGGCAGGCTCTGAACAGAGCAACAACCACAGAGAAGACAGGCTGGAACCACAGAAGAGAGGACTCTTGTGTCTGCGGCTGGGTGGGGGAAGGGCCCAGTGCCAGACAGGCCCAAGGGAGGAGAGGGCTGTCCTGGAGCCAGTGGGACTCTGGAGGCATGGTGGGAGGGGAGGGACCCAGCTGCCTGAGGCCTGGGCCACCCCAGTCTACCTCCATACTGGCCTGGAGAGGGGCAAGCTGTGTTAGATTAAAGAACTGTGGTGGCAGGCTTTGTCTTCAAGATAGAGCTGAGCCGGGCAAGGTATTCTCCTAGGGGGAAGTCAAGGGAACTGCTCCCTGGCTCTGGCCTAGGAATCCAAGAGAGGCAGGCCCTGGATCCCTGCCTCTGGACCGCCTTCGACTACCTCCTTCTCGGCCTCCCACTCTTCATGGCCCCAAAGCAAATGGTGGTTCTGGCATTGGGGCTGCCCATGACCCACTTAAAACAGAGCCAGACTCCCCCTCCCTCCCTGAGGGGGCCTTGTGGGCCAGGTTGGGAAGGAAGGCAGAGCAGGCAAAGTTGGCTGTGGGCAGTCCCCCAGATGCCCAAGCTCTTTTTGTTAGGCCTCAGAGGAAGACTTTAGGCCTGGAAAGAGGATGCTGCCTCCTCCTGGACCTTGCCAGGATTAGCTTGGAGTGGGTGGGGGTGGGCTTTTCACCCTCCTAGTTCCTTCCATTCCTAGGGCCATGCTCTTTTTTTTTTTTTTTTTTCCCCCCGTTCAGATCCGGGCAGGGCAGAAAGAGTGGGTTCTTTCTGGAGATGCTTCCTCCAGGGTGGGACCAGGACAGAGGAAGCCAAGTCCTGGTCTCCCCCACCCCCAACCCCTCTGCCCCTCCCGACCGCACCCAGGCCCTTGCAGGCTGAGTGGGCTGGGATGGCCCAAAATAAGAAGTTGATCAAATCCGTCTCCTACCTTCACCTCGAAATAAAAGAGTAAAAGAGGAAAAAGCTCCTCAGACACCTCCCACGCGGTTTCCTCTGGGGCGAGTGGGCCAGCGCGGGGGGAACGGGGCTGGGGCCGTCAGTGGGGGCCTGTGCCAGTCCCGCTCCCCATGCCCCGGTGCAGCTTCCCCAGTCTCCTTGCAACTGACACACAGAGGTAATGAACGAAAACAAAAACAAAACAAATCAACAACAACAAAAAAGGCCTAAAGGCGGCTCTCTCGGAGTTGGGGCAGAGGGAGGCCGCTCAGCCCCGGGGCGGGCGCACAAGGAGAGCTTTGTGTGCTGCACGGGCCAGGGCGCCAGCGCTGCGCCCCTCCACGCCGGGGCACCGCGCTGCGACCCCAGGGGACTTCTAGGGACACAGGGTGCGCCGTCCACCCCCGGCCCCATCTGGCCGTCGGGGCGGCCGCGGGAGGCGGGAAGCCAGAGAAGCCGCACACAGGCGCACCGGACCGGAGCGCAGCGCAGCCCGGCGCGGGGTCCCAGCCGCGTCCCCCTAGTTTCGCAGGCTCCCGGGGACTGGGGAGGGGAGCCCAGCTGCAAAGTTCTTCAGGGTAGGGCATGGGGTGGAAAGCAAGCTGGAGGCGGGGGCGGGGAGAGGGGTTCTTGTTGCAGGCAAAAAAGTTGGGTCCACTTGGAAGTTAGAGGATAGGAGGAGGGAGAGGGGTGCAGCCGGCACCCCCCTTCCGGAGCCCTCGGCCCCGATCGTGGGGTCCTGTCCCCTCGGAGGTCCCCCCAGGGCGGGGGCTGGAGGCGCTCACTTACTTCGGGGCTGAAGTTGCTCTGGGCCGAGCCGAGCGAGGCGAGCGCGGAGCCGAGCGCGAGCAGGGGCAGCAGCAGGCTGCGGGCGGGCGGCGCGGTCGGGGCGGGCGGCATGGTCGGGGCGGGCGGCCCGGCGCAGTGGGCTCCGCGGCAGGGCCGAGCCTGGGGTCGCGCCGCCTCTGCCTCTCGCTCCGGCCGCCTTTGCCTTTGTCTCGGGTCGGCGGCGGGTGGCGATTCCTCGAGCGCTGTCCGCTGGTAGAGGCGGCGGGTGTTCCTGAAGGCGTCTGCTTGCTCGTCCCGACTTTTCCGTTTCTTTCTTTCCTTCTTCTTCTTCTTCTTCTTCTTTTTTTTTTTTTTTTTTTTTGAAATCTTTCTTCTGCTTAGTCGGCGAACTGGCTCGGGAGCCCTCTCTCCCTCTCTCTTAGATCCCTCCCTTCTCCCACAGCCTCGCCCCCGCCCCCGCCCCAATGCCCTCCTTTCCCAGTGCGGACGTGGTTGTTTCAGTCTGAATCCAATTACAGTCAAGAGCCGGGGGGAAAAAAAAAACCCCAAAGTTGCCTTGCTGTGGTGCAGGCTGCCATCTGCAGGGGTTGACGCCACAGCTGAGAGCAGGGGGCTGGGGGCAACCCAGGGGACGGGATGTGGACACTTTCTGTCCCTAAGCATATTTTAGGTGGCTGGATTCCTCTACTATTCAGCATTTGTCTCCCCTCAGAGTGGGAAGCACCGAGGGGTTCAGGGCTGGGCCAAAAGGCAGTTCAGAGTCTGGGATGGGACTGGGATCCTACGGGTGAGGGAGTCTAGGGCTGGGACTTGTGGCTCATCCAAATTGAAAATCTTGTCCCTTATTCTTGACAACCATCTTTGTCCTTCCCTGACCCCAAACTGCAATGATAACAACCCCCTGCTAGACCCACATAGGATACGGTGATGGTGGTGGGGTGTGTGTGTTCCTGTGTCCTCTATCCTTGTAGAAAGAGAAACTTTATTTTTAATAATTGATGGTTGTTAGCAATCTGGCTGTTCCTAAAATTACAGAAGGGTGCTGGAATCTGGGGAAATAAAGTTTGGTGAAATTGTTAGAAAAGTGTTTGGGAGTGGGGACTTTGAGCTGCTTCCCCTCTGCACTCCAAAGGAGGACTCCTTAAAGACATTCTCCTCACTTAGGGACTAAGCGCTGAGGACAAATGGTGGAGGTGAGGGCACTCTAAAGTTGGGGGAAGGGGGAGGATGTTCAGGGTTGAGAACTAGATCTGGAAAAGCAGCCATGGCAGAAGCAGGAAAAGTGTGGGAGACAGAAAACTCGATCATCAGCGAAATCTAAGATCCAAGAATTGCATTGGTCAGCGAGAGAGGAAGGATGTAATGAGGAGAAGGGAGGGAAAGAAAGCAAAGGAAGGAATCGAAGGAAATTAGGTCAGGTAGGAAGCTCCAGAAATCCTAAAAATCCAGAAATTATATGTTTGTGGTAGGAGAGAGAGTGCAAGGAAAAAAAAATTCAGGCTCTGTATTTTATGGGGAGCAAAGGTCCTATTTCACCAGAACGCATGGTCAATGAAATGAAATATTTTACTTGTCCCTGCTGGTGGCTCAGTGGATTAAGTGCTGGGCTTTAAAGCATGAGGCCCTGAGTTCAATCCCTGGCACTGTGTATGCCAGAATGGTGCTGACTCTCTTTTCCCTCTCACTGATGATAATAAATAGTCATTAAAGTTTCATGGTGCTGGGACGCTAAAGATTTCTGGGAGGTACATCGTGGTTATTATATACTGATTAGGTGTTAGTGACTGGGGACCAAGCTCTCCAGAGCTCCCCGAAAGGCCCTTCTCCAACTAACTTCTGGAATTGTCAGAACCACAGATACCTCAGGGTTCAACTCTTTAATAAAACATGCAACACCCAAGTCAGGTTCTTCCTATCTTATTGGGTGTATTTCTTGAGCCACACATCTGAAATTTAGGGAAACATACACCAGTTGCTTGCCAAAACGTGGCTCTTGACTTCATGAATGGATGGAGCAGGTCTGTAGGTGTCTTTCTTTCCCTATTTACCCTTCCTTTTTCAATTTCTCTGTCCTGGCAAATAAAAATAGAAAAAAAAGAAGGAAAAAATGGCTACCAGCTGTGGATTCCTAGTGCCAAGCCTAGTAATAAAAACAAACAAGAGGTCCGGGAGGTGGTGCAGCGGATATAGCATTGGACTCTCAAGCTTGGGGTCCTGAGTTGAATCCCTGGCAGCACATGTGCCAGAGTGATGTCTGATTCTTTCTCTTTCTCATGAATAAAATGTTAAAAAAAAAAAACCTTAAAAAAACAAAAAACCCAAACAATACATATATTACCATTATGCTGTCTCCCCTGTTCAGTTTTTTTTTTTTTTTTAGGACAAGAGAGGAGACACTACAGCACCTATCAGGCATGGTGCTCCCGTGTGGTGCTGGGCACCCAAACCTGAATCCTCCTGCATGTTAAAATATGTGCTCCACCAGGTGAGCTTTCTCTTGGTTCCTCTTTTTTATATTTGTTTTGGATAGACAGAAGTTGAGAGGGAAGGGGGGAAAGAGAGGGAGAGACACCTGTAGCACTACCTCATCACTCATGAAGCCTTCCCTCAGCAAGTGGGAGCCAGGGGCTTGAACTCGGGTGTGTGTGTGTGTTGTTATGTATGCACTCTACCAGGTACACCACCACTGGACCCTGGTTCCTCTATTTTAAAAGTGATTTTATGTTCAAATATGCTTTTATTTATTTAAGGTCTATTTATTATGAAAGAGCACTGCTCACCATTGGCATAAAGTGATGCTGAGGATTGAACTTGGGCTTCTGGTGTGCAAGCTGGAACTCTTTTTAAAATTTTGCTTTTATTTCCCTTTTTGTTGCCCTTGTATTATTGTAGTTATTATTGTTGTTGTTATTGATGTCGTCATTGTTGGATAGGACAGAGAGAAATGGCGAGAGGAGGGGAAGACAGAGAGGGGGAGAGAAAGAGAGACACCTGCAGACCTGCTTCACCGCCTGTGAAGCGACTCCCCTGCAGGTGGGGAGCCGGGGGCTCGAACCGGGATCCTTCCGCCGGTCCTTGTGCCATGTGCGCTTGCTGTACTACGTAGCCCAACTCCTTTGTTTTTTTTTATTGTTGTCATTGCTGTTGTTGGATAGGACAGAGAAATCGAGAGGAGGGAGGACACTGAGGGGGAGAGAAAGACAGACACCTGCAGACCTGCTTCACCGCTTGTGAAACGACTCCCCTGCAGGTGAGGAGCTGAGGGCTCAAACCCGGATCCTTACGCTGGTCCTTATGTTTCGTGCCATGTGCGCTTAACCCGCTGCGCTACCGGCAGGCCCCCTCCCTTTTACATATTTGCAAAGCAACTGCTCCTTATATCTGGGCCAGTCCTGTGGCCTGCAAAGGAAATTACTATTCCAAACAAGACTCAGAGGAAATGGGATGGAGCCAGGGCTGAGGGCACTGCACCACACTTCAGGCAGTGATCTTAGTCTGCTCTTCCTGATGTATAAGCCACACGGGGAACATAAAGGCTTCCTTCTGGTGGGGATGAGACATGCAAGTGATAAAAAATAAAGCCAGAAAGAGACTGGGGGAGAGAGAGATAGGATTTGGTTTTTATTGACTTGGTGGGCTCTGAAGTAGTGCCCCTTTTGGTTTAAGGGCGTTTTTCTGCTTCCCTTCTTCTTCCTGCAGCTTCTTCTCTTGCTGCCTGATTTGCCATGCCTGTAATCCGGCATCCATTTCCTGTGACAGCAGTACGACTCGTCTCTGAAACAGACAGGAAAACAGTGTGGATAACATCTGGGGCTTGAGCTCTGCACCATATATCCTTTCACTCACAGATCAAAGCCAGAGATTTCAGCTGGAAAAATGACACCACTAACTGGGGAAGGGTGGAACCAGGTCCTGGGGTGGAAAGTGGGAGGGAGTGAAATATGTGGAGAAGGTTTGCTACTGGTTCCTCTCCCCTTCTCACAGGACTGTTAAGACCTTGATGTGAGGGATGCATATTAGCTTAGGTGCAAACAGAGCTCAAGACAAATCATGCTTTTTAACTTTTGCCTTCCAGTTCTATAGAGGCTACCCTGGCTGGGCTCTAGGAACTCACTGCAAACTTCTCCCTTTCGGTTTTTCTTCGAAGCTGGCCTTTCATTGGAGGAGCAGGACGGCCATCTGCAGAGAGAATAGGAGAGAAGGCCGAGATGGCTTGAGGCACATTATGAAAGCATCACAAAAGGAGAGAGGGAAGAGCCAACTTTAGCTCCTCTCTCCCAGTTTAGAATCACTGTTCTTGGGAGTCAGGCAGTAGCGCAGTGGGTTAAGCGCAGGTGGCACAAAGCACAAGGACAGGCATAAAGATCCCGGTTCGAGCCCCGGCTCCCCACCTGCAGGGGAGTCGCTTCATAAGCGGTGAAGCAGGTTTGCCGGTGTCTATCTTTCTCTCTCCTTCTGCCTTCCCCTCCTCTTTCCATTTCTCTCTGTCTTATCCAACAACAACGACATCAATAACAACAACAATAAAAACTACAACAATAAAACAACAAGGGCAACAAAAGGGGATAAATAAATAAATATTAAAAAAAAAAAGAATCACTGTTCCTTCCTTCTAAAATATGACTCTCAATTTCAAGGGTGGAGCATGCTAGAACTACCAAGAATAAGTTGTAAGGTTCATTTACCACACATTGGCTTCTAACTCAAGATCTGTTACCATGCTGAGCCTCCTGTTTTAGTGTCAGAAACTTTCCATTTTAAGCAGCTAGATGATTGCTCTGCTCGTGTTTGGGTCTTGCTAAATTTCACCTCATTCCATAACGTAGGGCCTTCATTACCTTCCTTTTAGTCTAAATCCTTTAAAAAATTAAAAAAAAAAATTTATTCATTTATTTTCCCTTTTGTTGCTCTTGTTTTTTATTGTGGCTGTAGTTATTGTTGTTGTTGTATAGGACAGAAAGAAATGGAGAGAGGAGGGGAAGACAGTGAGGGGGAGAGAAAGACAGACACCTGCAGACCTGCTTCACCACCTGTGAAGCGACCCCCCGCAGGTGGGGAACCAGGGGCTCGAACCGGGATCCTTGTGGCGGTCCTTGCGCTTCGCACCATGTGTACTTAACCCGCTGCTAGTCTAAATCTTATGTGTGCCCACTTTTGAGTCCTGCCTGTCCCAGAAACCCTTCTCTGGCTCTTCAACGCTGCTAGCTCTCTCTCTCCTCTCTCTCTCTCTCTCCTGAAAGAAGTGCACATCAGTCACTTAACATGTACCTGCCTTGGGACATTTACTATGTTACTGCTTTAGCACCACTTAGGTATCTCATATCCTCTTGGAATGAGTCATAGTACCGAGCACCATTATTTTATTTACTGTTTAGACTAGAACATTGCTCAGCTCTGGCTTATGCTGGTGCTGGAGGGTTGGGCCTGGGACTCTGAAGCTTCAGGTATGAGATCCTCCCCCCCCCCCATAACATCATGTTATCTCTATTACATGTTAAAATAGTGGCCCGGGAGGTGGCGCAGTGGCAAAGGATAGGATTCTTCTTTGTTTTCAATGTTAATAACTGCCATTTTTTTTAGAGATTTGCATTGAATTCTTGAGCACAAGGCCCAAAGTTTGACCCACAGCATCTCCTGTACCAGGGTGACGCTCTGGTTTTCTTCTCACTGATACAGAAATAAATCAAAATATGTTTGTCTGCTTGTTTTTAATGTTCACGGCTTTGTTTTCCTAGCTAATTTCAAGTTCCTTATGACAGGAGTTATATTGCTACATAAACATAATTAAAAAATCCTACAGATCTCTATCTATGGTCTCTTTCATTCTCAAAAAAAAAAAAAAGCCACAAAATACCAGTAGTTTATAATAGAGATGAACAGATATGATACTTTCTATGAGAAAAAAAAAAGTGAGGGAGTCGGGCTGTAGCGCAGTGGATTAAGCGCAGGTGGTGCAAAGCACAAGGACCGGAATGAGGATCCCGGTTCGAGCCCCCGGCTCCCCACCTGCAGGGGAGTCGCTTCACAGGCGGTGAAGCAGGTCTGCAGGTGTCTGTCTTTCTCTCCTCCTCTCTGTCTTCCCCTCCCTCTCTCCATTTCTCTCTGTCCTATCCAACAACGACGACATCAACTACAACAACAATAAAAAGACAACAAGGGCAACAAAAGGGAAGATAAATAAAGAAAAATTACCAAAAAAAAAAAAAAAAAGAAAAAAAAAAGTGATAGGGTCAAGCCTCATGAGTGGTGAAGCAGTGCTGCAGATGTCTATCTTTCTTTTCCCGTTCAATTTCTCTGTCTCTATCAAGAAAAAAGAAAAATTAAAAAAAGAAAGAAGTTAAAGTTAAACAGAAAGGGTGGGGGGAGCCAGTACTGTACGGCTGGTGCTCTACACTGGTTGTTTCTTTTTGTTCCTGCAAGAACCATATGATATGCACTACTTTAGCAGCTAAGGAAAACTGAAAGACACCATTAAGTAACTTGGACACGACTACAAAGTTAGCAAGTAGAGAAGTCTGAATTAAGAATCCTATGGGTGTGGTCTGGGATGTAGTGAAGTGGATAAAGCATGAGGTCCTAAGATCGAAGATCGATCCCTGGCAGCACTTGTAAAGGACATTTTCTTCATTTCCTGGACAGACAAAAGACAGAAATGGAGAGGAAAGGCGGAGATAGAGAGGAAGAGAGAGGGAGCTGGGCGGTAGCGCAGCAGGTCAAGTGCACATGGCGCAAAGCGCAGGGACCGGCGTAAGGATCCAGGTTCGAGCCCCCGGCTCCCCACCTGTAGGGGATTCGCTTCACAGGCAGTGAAGCAGGTCTGTAGGTGTCTATCTTTCTCTCCCCCTCTGTCTTCCCATCTCCATTTCTCTACTTGCTAACTTTGTAGTCGTGTCCAAGTTGTTTTTTTATTGTTGTTGTAGTTATTATTGTTTGTTGTTGTTGTTAGATAGGACAGAGAGAAATGGAGAGCAGAGGGGAAGACAGAGAGGGGAAGAGAAAGACAGACACCTGCAGACCTGCTTCACCGCCTGTGAAGCGACTCCCCTGCAGGTGGGGAGCCAGAAATCAAGAGGGAAAGGGAACCAGAGAGAGGGAGAGAGACACCTGCAGCCCTGCTTCACCAGCTGCAAAGCTTTTCCCCTGCAGGTGGAGACTGGGAGCTCAAACCTGGGTCTCCGCGCATTGTAGCGTGCGCTCAACCAGGTGCACCACCACTGGGCCCCAGCTATTCACTTTCATTATTCATTTATTTTACCAGAGTACTGCTTAGCTCTGGCTGACAGTGGTGTGGGGCATTGAAGCTGGGACTTAAGAGCCCCAGGCATGAGAGTCTCTCTACATAACTGTTATGCTACCTACCCACTATCCAGTTGTTGTTGTTTTTTTTTTCCTCCAGGGTTATTGCTGGGGCTCAGTGCCTGCACTATGAATCCACTGCTCCTAGAGACTAATTTATTTCCCTTTTGGCTGCCCTTGTTGTTGGATAGGACAGAGAGAAATGTAAAGAGGAGGGGATGACAGGGGGGGAGAGAGAGAGAGACCTGCTTTACCGCTTGTGAAGTGACCCCCCCCTGCAGGTGGGGAGTGGGGGTGGGCACTGGAACCCAGATCCTTTCTTCCGTCCTTATTCTTTGTGCCATGTGTGCTTAACCCACTGTGCTACCACCTGGCCCCCACTATCCACTTTTCTATTTATTTATTTATTTTTGTTGCCCTTGTTGTCTTATTGTTGTAGTTGTTATTGATGTTGTCGTTGTTGGATAGGACAGAGAGAAATGGAGAGAGGAGGGGAAGACAGAGAGGGGGAGAGAAAGACAGACACCTGCAGACCTGCTTTACCGCCTGTGAAGCGACTTCCCTGCAGGTGGGGAGCCACTTTCTAAGCCTCAGATGTTCTACCTGTAAACTAGAGTTCTAGATGGGAATCAGCTTCAGATCTTCAAATGTCCTCCCTGCTAGGGCTAACACTTACTTGATTTTATTCTATTATTTTCCTTTTTCTCTTTTCTAGTATCAGGCCAGCTTTTTGTTCCTTTTTTTTTTTTTTTTTTGGCATCACCAAGGCGGCTTTGCCACACTGAGGCAATCTTTGCAGGTAGAGCAGCACCAGCACATCACCAAAGCTTTTTCCAATGTGGTGGGGGGCTGGGTCACAGGTGTGGCAAAGCAAGCACACTACCTAGGTGAGTTATTTTATTGGGCTAACTTTCATTTTTTGCTGACTGATTTTTTTCATCTGCTTAAAAAGTTCAGATGGCTATAGACGGACGGACAAAATGAAAAGACAGAACACTAGAGCAGTGATGCTCCCATGTGGTGCCAGGTAACCCTAGCCCCCTCTGACCTACCCAGTGAGGGATCTGCCAGAGTCTTGCCCATTTTCCTTTTAAGTAAAGGCAAGAGCTGTTCTGAAGGTAGCTCACCATTCTCAGTTCCTACCTTTTGACTGCTCTAGAAGCTCATTTAAGCAGACTTTCAAAGAGCTCTCCGTGCATTTCGTACCACATTCTCAAGAAAGTACTCATGGAATGGTCCCAGAGGTGGCGTAGTGGATAAAGCATTGGACTCTCAAGTATGAGGTCCTGAGTTCAACCCCCGGCAGCACATGTACCAGAGCAATGTCTTATTCTTTCTCTCTCTCTCTCCTATCTTTCTCACTAATAAATAAATTTTAAAAATCTTTAAAAAAGAAAGAAAGTACTCATGGAGGCACAGAGCTCCCTAACTTGGGGGAGGGGTAGCCCCTGAGAAGCATGAATCTAGTCATTCCTTCCCCAGGGGCGCTTCAAGTCACAACTATCGTCCGCGGTCTCCACAATACAAGATCTGGTCCAACTTTATTTTCCATAGACACAGTTTAAAACAAACAATAGGGTGTCTTCACTCAATTCTAGATAGTAAGAAGTTCGGCAGACGGACCACTCAGACACGCCTTAAGCTCCCACCTCCTACCCCGGCCAGGGGCGTTCCCTCCACCCGCACCTCTCGGTGCTGTCACATCTGTGCTCACCTGCGTAAGACCAGTCTGGGAGTTCTGTAAGGGGTCCATAGCCCGAGGAGTTGGCAGCCAAGCCCTGCCTGGGTGAAGAAAAACAGTAAGATGAGGACTCAGTCCTGCTTCTGTCCCCAGGTCCCCCCAGATCAGCACTCACTTAAGTCGCCAAGGGCCGCCCGCTCGAGCCGCCGTGCTGCAGTGCAGCCTCCGGACACCCACTGAAAAGATAGGACAGAATTGGAAGGACGCCCGTGTAGGCAACTTAGGGATCCCGGGCCACCCTGCTCTGGCGAGCACCCTAAGCCTCCGCGCACTCACTCAGGAGCAGCGTTTGCAAAGCAGCCATGCGGCGGCTGCAGCGGGAAAGCGGAGGGGGGGGGGGGGGCGGCGGCGGGCGCGGCGGAACCGGAAGTGGGCGTGGCCTCGGTGGTCGCGCGAGACTTCGCGGGGGGAGTCGGACATCGCCATCTTGAACTTGCCTTTCAGTCATGGGCCCCGCCATCTTGGGTCGCTGTACGGAAGGGAATCCCAAAACCTCTGCGGGTGTTATGTTATGCTGCAGAGCTTCACCTCTCTGGGATGACTTATTTCACTATATATATATATTCATTACAAATGCTTTCCTTATTTATGAGAAAGATAGGAGGAGAGAGAAAGAACCAGACATCACTCTGGCACATGGGCTGTCGGGGTCGAACTCGGGACCTCATGCTTGAGAGTCCAAAGCTTTACCACTGCGCCACCTCCCGGGCCACCATTTTGTTTATTTTTTTTTTCCACACATGTTAATAGAAAGGGGGGAGGGGGCGCACCCGGTTAAGTGCACCTGTCACCGTGCTCAAGGCCCGGGGTTCAAGCCCCCGTAGCCCGCCTGCAGGGGGAAGGCTTTGCGAGCGAGCGGTGGCGCAGGGCTGCAGGCGTCCCCTGGCTGTCTCCGCCTCCCAATGCCTCTCCGCCCCAGCAAGTTAAATGCAGACCACAGAGAGATGAAGAGGCAGAGGGAGATGCCGGAGGCCACAGCACCCAGGCTTCCCCCGGTGTGGACCGCGCTGAGTCCGGATCCTGCACAGGGCGACGCAGTGCAAGGAGCTATTTTGCGGGCGGACACCCGAGTCCTCTGAAATGCACTGTAACAACACACAAGCCGCAAAGGATGCCCAGCAGACGGTGCGGTGGTTAAAGCGCGGGACTTGTGAACAGGAGGCCCCAGGTTTCACCGCCAGCGTCAGGCCCTGACCTCTCTCCCTGCGCTCTCCCTCTCTGCTTGGCGTTTATCAAGAAGTCTCGGGGGCCAGGCTGATGGAGCGCGCTTGTTACCATACTCAAGGACCCGGGTTCGAGCCCCCGCCCACCCCAGCAATACTGCAGCTGCCTCTCCATCTTTCTCTTCTCTCTCTGAAACAAAGAAGGAGAAAAGGAAGGAGAAGGAAAAAAAGGCTGTTATCTTGACTTTCCTGGGTAGACGATCTCAGCAATGTGTCCTGAAGGCTCCCCAGAGCCCTTACCCCCCTAGGGAAAGACAAACAGGCTGAGGGTATGGATCCTCCTGCCAGCGTCCATGTCCAGAGGAGAAGCAAGTACAGAATTCTGCCAGACCTTCCACCTTCTGCACCCCAGAAAGAATTTTGGTCCTTATTTCCAGGGGATAAAGAATAGGGAAGCTTCCAAAGGAGGGATGGGGCATGGAATTCTGGTGGTGGGAACTGTATGGAATTGTACTCTTGGTATCTTACAGTCTTGCTAATCATTATCAAATCACTAATAAACAAAAAAAGACTGCTGGGAGGGGTGGAGTTGTGCAAATACGGAGGCCCAGTGTAATTGGGACCACTAGCCAGTAACTAGCGGACCTGAAATATGTCTTTTGCTGTTGTCACATCACCAGGGCTTTCCTGATCCAGGCAGACTTTTCCAGACAGAAAGAGACAGGGGAAGGCACCACAGCACCAAAGCTTGCTCCAGTGTGGTGGGGGCTGGGCTAAAACCCAGCTCGTGCCAATGTCCATGACCAGCAGAGAAGTAATGACAGAAGCCAGAACTCCCACCTTCTGCACCCCAAATAGAATTTTGGTCCATATTCCCAGAGGGATAAACAACAGGAAAGTTTCCAATGGAGGGGACAGGATATGTAATAGGTGGTGGGAGCTGCGTGGAATTACACCCCTATTACAATTATACCCCTTACAGTCTTGTAAATCAATATTTAATCACTAATAAAAAAATAAAACCTAGGGCGGGGGTAGATAGCATAATGGTTATGCAAAGAAACTCTCACGCCTGAGGCTCCAAAGTCCCAGGTTCAATCCCCCGCAGCACCGTAAGCCAGAGCTGAGCAGTGCTCTGGTGTTTCTCACTGTGTCTTTTTCTCTCTCTGCATCTCTCTAAAAAAAAAAAATGAATAAAATACAAAAAAAAGCAAATAAAAATTTCAAAAAAAAAAATAAAACCTAAGTCATATGCATGGCAAATCAGCACTCTATACAGGTGAGCTATTTTGCTAGTGTACCCCCTTCTTTTAGTCACTTATTTGCCTTGGGGGAAGATCCTAAGATATATAAATGATGATTTAATAATGATTGACAAGACCATAGGATAAGAAGGGTACAATTCCACACAATCCCCACCGCCAGAGTTCTGCATCCCATCCCCTCCATTAGAAGCTTTCCTATTCTTTATCCCTCTGGGAGTATGGAGCCAGGGTCATTGTGGCATGCAGAAGGTGGGAGGTCTGGCTTCTGTAATTGCTTCCCCGCTGAACATGGGTGTTGGCAGGTAGATCTATACTCCCAGCTTGTCTCTAGCTTTCCCTAGTGGGGCGGGGCTTTTGAGACATTGAGTTCCAGGACACATTGGTGAGGTTGTCTGCCCCTAAGTAATATTTTTTAAAAGTTAAAATATCACACTTGTGCAAACATTTTAAGAATGGTAAAGGCTGGAAGACAGTGCAACTTCCGTATACCTGACTTTCATGCCTGAGGCCCCACATTCAATCTCCTTCACCATCTGCTGCAAATGAGCAGTGCTCTGACCTTTCTGTGTCTCTCTCTCATAAAAATAAATACTTTTAGGGGGTCAGGCAGCAGCGCAGCGGGTTAAGTGCACATGGCACAAAGCACAACGACTGGCTTAAGGATTCCAGTTCGAGCCCCTGGCTCTCCACCTGCAGGGGGGTAGCTTCACAAGCGGTGAAGCAGGTCTGCAGGTGTTTATCTTTCTCTGTTCCTCTCTGTCTTCCCCTCCCCTCTCGATTTCTCTCTGTTCTATCCAGTAACAACAACATCAATGGCAACAGTAACAACAACAACAAGGGCAACAAAATGGGGAAAAAAATATCCTCCAGGAGCAGTGGAAGCACTGAGCCCCAGCAATAATCCTAGAGGCAAAATAAATACTTAAAAATTTTTTTTTTCTAATGTCCAGGCTTGGGAGATAGCATAATGGCTATGTAAAAAGCCTTTCTTGCCAGAGTCACCAAAAGTCCCACATTCAATCACCAGCCCCACTGTAAGCCAGAGCTAAGTAGTGCTTTGATTAAAATAAATAAATAAAAAATAAATAAATAAAATGGTGCCTGGGGGGGGCAGGCAGTGGTGCACCTGGTTAAACTCTTATATTATAGTGTACAAGGACCTGGGTTCAATCCCCTGGTCCCCCTTGCAGGGGGAAAGCTTCACAAGTGGTAAAGCAGGGCTGCTGGTGTCTTTGTGTCTCTCCTCTATCTCCCTCTCTCTTCTCAATTTCTCTCTGTCTCTACCCTTCTTCTTCTAGCGTTTGCCCTTCTTCTGTAGCCAGTCCACAGCGTCAGGTTGAGCCTGATGTAAAGTTTCGAGACCTCCTTTGAATCTGGAGAGGTGGCAGTCATTGACTATGTGGGTCATAGTCTGTCTGGAGCCGCAGGGGCAGTCCGGGTCGTCTCTGGCTCCCCAGCGATGGAACATAGCGGTGCACCGGCCATGGCCTGTTCGATAGCGATGGAGGAGGGCCCGATCATAACGTGCTAGGTCAAAGCCGGGTTGACGCTTGCAGGGGTCTGTGATGAGGTGTTTGTTCTTGACCTCAGCTGACTGCCGACTCTGTTTCCAAGAGACTGGAACAGAGAAGTTCAGTGTAGGCGTAGGGGACCAGATTGGGTGACGAGACGTCAAGCGTTGGACAGGGTGGGCGAAGATATCCGCGTATATTGGCAGGTCCGGTCGAGCGTAGACGTGGGAAATGAACTTAGATGATGCCGCATCCCGACGATTATCTGGCGGGGCGATGTTGCTAAGAACTGGCAGCCATGGAACCGGGGTGGAACGGATGGTTCCAGAAATGATCCTCATGGAGGAATATAATTTGGAATCGACCAAGTGGACATGGGGCTACAGAACCATACTGGGGCACAGTATTCTGCAGTGGAATAGCATAACGCCAGAGATGATGATCGTAGTGTGGAAGCGCTCGCGCCCCATGAGGAGCTGGCCAGTCTTGCAATGATGTGATTCCTCGCGCCCACCTTTGCTGCAGTTTTTATGAGATGTTCATGAAATGACAGGGTGCGATCGAGAGTAATGCCAAGATAGACTGGCTGGGCTTCATGCCTCTACCCAATAATAAATAAATAAAAATATATTTTTAAAATGGTGCCTGAGGATAGCATAATATTTAGGCTTCAAAGTCCCAGGCTTAGCCCCCAGCACCATCATAAGTCAGAGCAAGGAGTGCTGTGATAAAAATAAAGTGGCAATGTGCGTGGGAAAGCTCCCACTACCCTGTGCTGAGCTAGACACTTAACCTTAAGGGAGACACTTAATTCTTCTTGGGGGAGCCTGAGGGAATGGAGTAATGGCTTATCTGGAAATTTACCATTTCCTACTGTAAGACTAGCAAGTTTTTCCATAGGTGGTGGCTCTGAACTGTACTTTGAAAGAAGGGAAGGGTGGATCCTATTATAAGAAGTAAAAGCAGCTGTTTGGATAACAGTAAGAGTGGTAGAGGCTAGGGCTGAAACAACAGAAGGGATGGGGGTGCGGTGGGAAGGGGAACAAGTTTGGCTATAAGTCAGCAGATGGACGGAGAACCTAAACAGAGGCACTAAGACAAAGAGGATCATTGCCACTCTACAGTCAGACACTTCCGTTTTTATTTCTGAAAACACTGTGACAGAAATGATTTAATGAAATTTGCAGAATAAGCCTGTAACGTTGATAAGACAGTGCAGGAAGCAATCATTGTACAGATTGCTTGTAGTTTTCGGACATCAGGAAACTGAACTAACATGTGGTTGGGGATTTATTATTTTATAGTTCATTGCGATGTTGACTGGGTCACATCTTTCACAAACCTGACTCCATGTGCTTACAGCAGCTTCTGGGATACATAACTGACTTTGGTCTGGAATCCCACTGTGTACCTGGATTTATATTTATTTATTTATTTATTTATTTATTTATTTATTTATTTATCCAGGGCACTTCTCAGCTCTGGCATATAGTGATAGGGGATAGAGAACTGAACCTGGGATTCTGGAGCCACAGGCATGAGAGTCTCCCCATAACCATCATGAACCTACTTCCCATTGTATAGTTTACAGTTGGGGGATCAAACAGTAGAAGCCAATGAATGAAAACTAGTGTGTCAACATTCAGATCCATAGGAAAGATGCCAGGTTGACACTGCCGCCACCACTATATAGAAATAATTCCAAGGGATGCTGGGTGGTGGTGCACCTGGTTAAGCACACATAGTACTAAGCGCAAGGATCCACACAAGCGCTGAAGCAGTTCTGCAAGTGTTTTTTTTTTTTTAATTTTTAAAAATATTTATTTACTCCCTTTTGTTGTGGTTATTACTGTTGTGGTTGGATAGGACAGAGAGAAATGGAGAGAGGAGGGGAAGACAGAGGGGGAGAGAAAGACCCGCTTATGCTGGTCCTTGCGCTTTGCGCAACGTGCACTTAACCTGCGGCACTACCGCCAGACTTCCTCTACAAGTGCTTTTATCTCTCCCTCTCTATCTCCTCCTCCCCTCTCAATTTCTCTCTGTCCTAGCTAATAAAAAGGGATAAAATGGCTGCCAGGAGCAGTGGATTCATAGTGCTGGCACTGCACTGAGCCCCAGTGATAACCCTGGAGTAAAAAAAAAAAAACAACAAAAAAACCAAGTTGTTATTTTCCAGTATGATAACTTATACACTGTCAGAGCACCACTGGTTTGCAAAAATCATTAGCATGGGACGTACACTAAGCTGAACAAATAATGAGGGTCACGTGAACTGAATGCAGAGGTGATCACATGCAATGACTCCACAGCTCTGCAAGTCCAGGAGCCGGAGGTGAAGCACTTTGGGGACAGGATGGGAAGTTTGATCAGGAAAACTGGGATGCCCAGCATGGGAGGGGGGAAAAGGTCCTTGGTAAAAATAAAATAAAATAAAATAAAGACAAAGTTCCACTTTTCATGTGGTTAAATGATGTGGCCTAGGGACAATCCATGGGCTGTAAAGGACAGGAAATGTGAGTCAGGATTGTGAGAGGGAGAAAAGAGAACAGTAGCATTCTCAGGGGCCTCCGGGACTGCCGTGGGGGAGGGGCCCGGATATTGAACAGCACTCCTCAGTGACTTCATCAGACTCCCCAGCCTCAAGAAAGTGACTGTCACCCAAAACTATAATAGATGCCTTTCAACCTCTGGGTTCCATCTGGCAAAAGGCTGGAGTTTAGAGTTATGTGAAACACCAAAAATCCGAGCTGTTACTTCTTCCCTCTCAAGCTCCTTTGCGTCTCAAGGACACCATGACCGTATTTGGCATCAACACTTTGTTATTCTCTCAAGTTTTTGTCCGATATCTTTACTCAGATATCCTTCTGTCAGATCAGCATATAGTAATATGTGTACAAGTGCTCTTGGGAAATTAGGTACTTTTATTATTAGTATTATTATTATTTTTAACTGCCATGATAAGTAATGATGATGTGAAAGAAGCTGACTCTGAGTAGCTAGTTCTACTAAAAACATTGTGTAACCTCTTCCTCTTATCCCGGTGCACCACGGCTGGTCCCCATTCTTTTCTCCTTTTCTGCATGCTTGTGACCAGATTCTGAGGTTGATGAGTTGTTTGGAAGGTCTTATTTCACATTTCTTTCTTTTTTAAAAAAATTTTTAAAAATTTACTTAAAAAAGGAGACATTAAAAAAAATAGGATAAGAGGGGTACAACTCCACACAATTCCCACCACCAGATCTCCGCTCCTATCTTCACCCCCTCCTCTGATAGCTTTCCTATTCTCTATCCCTCTGGGAGTATGGATCCAGGGTCATTGTGGGATGCAGAAGGTGGAAGGTCTGGCTTCTGTAATTGCTTCCCCGCTGAACATGGGCATTGGCAGGTTGATCCATACTCCCAGTCTGCCTCTCTCTTTCCCTAGTAGGGTGGGGCTCTCGGGAAGCAGAGCTCCAGGACACATTGGTGGGGTTGTCTGTCCAGGGAAGTCTGGTTGGCATCATGCTTAGCATCTGGAACCTGGTGGCTGAAAAGAGAGCTAACATACAAAGCCAAACAAATTGTTGAACAATCATGGACCTAAAGGCTGGAAAAGTGCAGATGAAGTGTTGGGTGGGGGTCCTCCATTTTGTAGATAGCAAGTAGGCATATTTTAGTTATATTTCAAAGCTATACTAGTTTTTTTTTTCTCTCTCTCTGAGCCTGAAATCTGATATGCAGGTGGATCCAAGTTATTGTCTGGGGAGGGGATGTCATGGCTGAAAAAGGGACAGAAAGCTGCATCAGGGAAGAGAGTAGCTCCCTAATATGGGAAAGGGGTATAAATATTGTTGACTGTAAACCCCATCGATTTGATTTGGTCTGGGGCCCATATTCAGCTTAGAAGCCTGTGTGACCTCTGCATCCCTGTAAATCTGAGCTCACATTCTGTGGTCATGAGTAGGAACATTCCAAGCTGCTCCAATATCGACCCATCTTCCTCAGGTGTAGCATAAAGTATGCTGTCCAGCCTCTCTTTTGAGGATGGAACATTCTCTACTGTTGTTGATCCAAGTTGAGGACAAGGTCTTATGGGAGGCCCACAAAGGGGTCTATTGTGTTGTTCCTGACAGAGATGACCGGAAACAATGGAGAGAGGGATTTATTCAAGGTGTAGGCTTATCATGTTTGTTTGGGAATCTCAGGACTCCCCGAATAGGGCCCCAGCTGATGGGGTGGCCTGATAGTGACTAAAGAGTCATCATTAAAGTCTGCCAGTCTCTTGCCCTTATTCAGCTTTATTATTTCACATTTCTTCTTTTTTGTTATTGTTGATGAGGCTTCATTATTCCAGGTCGATTTTTTCAGACACATACACACACATGCACACGCACATGCACATGCACACACACACACACACACACGGCTGGGGAGATAGCACAGTGGTTATACAGATGACATTCATGCCTGAAGCTCTGAAGTCCCCAAGTTCAATCCCCAGCACCACCATAAGCCAGAGCTGAGCAGTGCTCTGGTCTCTCTTTTTCATTAAAGTAAACAAATACATACATAGAAGGAAGAACGAGAGAGAACACAGCACCAAAGCCTCCTTCAAAAAGGTGGGGATAAGACTTGAACTTGACAAAGCAAGTACACTACCCAAGTACATTATCTTGCTGACTCATATTTCATTTTCTTTCTTCTTGGATAATTGTCACATCATTGTCACTCATATAGATATTTATATTTATCTATTTATTTTCCCTTTTGTTGCTTTTTATTGTTGTTGTAATTACTGTTGTTGTTATTGTTGTCGTCGTTGTTAGGACAGAGAGAAATGGAGAGAGGAGGGGAAGACAGAGAAGGGGAGAGACAGATAGACACCTGCAGACCTGTTTCACCGCCTATGAAGCGACTCCCCTGCAGGTGGGGAGCTGGGGGCTCCAACTGTGATATGTATGCAGGTCCTTGCGCTTCGTACCACGAGTGCTTAACCTACTGCGCTACCACCTGACTCCCATTTGTCACTCCTTCTAAGAAGCATGGTAACTGAGGCTATTAGCCTTCTACTCATACAACACATTACTTTGGGCGGTAGCACAGCAGGTTAAGGGCACATGGTGCCGAGTGCAAGGGCCAGCGTAAGGATCCCGAAGCAAGTCTGCAGGTGTTTGTCTTCCCCTCCTCTTTCCATTTCTCTCCTATTCAATAACAATGACATCAATAATAATAATAATAATAATAACAACAACCACAACAAAGTTAAACAACAAGGGCAACAAAAGGGGAAAAAAAAAACCAGCCTCTAGGAGCAGTGGATTTGTGGTGCAGGCACGAATAACAATAAACCCTGGAGGCAGATAAATAAATAAATAAATAAATAAATAAAACAAAACACATTACTTTGCATGCTATTATCTGATGATGTATATAACTTATCAGGACACATTTTAGGGTTGGAAGACAGCTCACGTGGTATGTTGTACGCCGTACTGCGTACTTAGCCCCAGTTTGGGCCTTAACACCAGATGGAAATACGGTAGCAGGGAAAGCTCTGTTCTATGATTTCTTATATCTACCTAAAATCATCAGAATAAGAAAGACAGCTTGAGTGTAGTGAGATCCTGCAGGGTTAGAGTCCTGACACTTAATGGGGAAGCAAAACAAATCCAAAGCAAATGCGAAAACAAAAACCACCCACAAAAAAGCAAGGTGTACTCCTCTTATTTCCTATGGTCTCAGATGACCCAGCTTTAAGATGGGTAGGTTATTAAAAACCAGTAATGAAGGGTAAGTTGTGACCCCAGCCTAACTCTTCCCATGTTTGGCAGCTACATACTACATGCTTTCCCATCAGACTGGTCTGGAAGTAGGGAGGCTCTCTGTGAATCTCTGTAGAGCGGCAATGTTTGCTTTAAAGAAACACCAAGGCACAGCCCAGGAGGCGGTGCAGTGGCAAGTGCAATGAACTGTCAAGCATGAAGCCCTGAATTTGATCCCTGGTGTTGTGTGTACCAGAGTGATGGTCTGGTTTTCTTGCATCAATAAATAAGTGGCCAAGCCCAGAGGTGGGCACAAAGGATAAAGGACTGGATTCACACACATGAGGTCCCAAGTTCTCCGGCATTACACATGCCAGAATGATGCTCTGGTTCTCTCTCTTTCTAACAAATACATGAGGGCCGTGCAGTGGACAGGGCTTTGGACTCTCCCACATGAGGTCCTGACTTTGATCCCTGGCATCCCATGTGCTGTATGACTGCTCTGGTTCCATCTCTCATTCATAATGACCAGAGGGCTCTGAACTCCAATTCCATCAGGACCTGGAGAGAGAAGAGGAAAAAGAAAGAAAAAAGAAAACAAACCAGATGCGGGCATAGTGGTTATGCAAAGAGACTCTCAGGCCTGAGGCTCCAAAGTTCTATGCCCGGCTGAGAAGCAGTGCTCTGGTAAAAAAAAAAAAAAAAAGAAGAAGAAAGAAGGAAAGAAAGGAAAAGAAAGAAAAGAAAACAAACCTAGGGCCTCTTAAGTGCAAATCAGGGGCTCTTCCACAGATATATCCTGGACCCGCATATACCCTCGACCTTTCTCTCTCCCTCCCTTCCTGTCTTTCTTTCTGTTATCACAGCTGCTTTACTGCTGTTCTGGGCTGATTTTCTTTTTCTTTTCTTCTTTTTTAAAATATTTTTTACTATTTATTTATTTATTCATTCCCTTTTGTTGCCCTTGTTGTTTTATTGCTGTAGTTCTATTGTTGTTGTCCTTGTTGGATAGGACAGAGAGATTGGCAGTTACACACCTGGCTGAGCGTACATGTTACAGTGTGCAAAGATGTGGGTTCCCCAGTCCTGCAGGGGAAAGATTTGTAAGCAGTGAAACAAAGCTGCAGGTGTCTTTTTCTCCCCTCTCCTTCTTTATTTATTTATTAATGAGAAAGATAAGAGGAGAGAGACAAAGAACCAGATATCACTCTGGTACATGTGCTGCCGAGGATTGAACTCATGCCTGAGAGCCCAATGTGCCATCTTCCGGGTCATTCCCTTTTCCTTGTCTTCCCTTTCCATCTTGAATTCTGTCTCTAAAGCAAGCAAGCAAGCAAGCAAACAAACAAACAAACAAGAGCACACAGCGGGGTTATGTGGTGATTGGGCTGGAGTTTTGCATTTGGTGGACACGAAGTCTTGAGTTCAGTCCCGGGCATCGAATATGTCAAGTGGTTCCCTCCTCTCTTTCATATCAATCAATCACTCAATCAACCAACCAAGCAACCGATCAATCAATATTGGAAACAAACTCTGGCCACAGAACTGAAGTCTTAAGGTAGTTTGCTGTTGCCTGGGGTGGGGGGTGGTATATGCAAACTCCAGCCTCCCAGCCATCTTCGGGGCCGTGCTGCCCCCTGGCGGCAGCTCTGTTGCCTGCCTCCCCCGGCCCGAGGCGACCACTTGCGGGCTCTCGGGGCTGATGCAGCTGCTCCCCGGGTGAGGGGCGGGGAGTGAAGAGCGGGGCGCAGCTGACGCCCTTCCCCGGGACCCTTCCCCCGGCGCGCCCTAGCCGCCTACCCCACGGGCTGTGCCGTCCAGACCTCAAGAGTTCCCCAGTGTAGCTGGGGCTGCAGGGTGTTGCACTGACCCTCACCTCGAACAGGACGAAGAGGGAAGGGAGAGGACATGTCTCTACGGGTCTCCGCGGTCAATTCTCACCCGAGGGCGGGCAGGGGGGGGAGTGGACAGCGCGCCTCTGGGTTCTGCAGACTCGTCGCCTTTCGCCGACACCCAGCCCCAACACCCCCAACACCCCCAATACCCCCTCTTCCTGGAGCCCGAGAAGGGCCGGGCACCTGGTCCAGGTGGAGGGGGCGGCTGGGAATGGGGATGTGGCCGGGGTCCCTCTGAATCAGAGCCTGTCTCGCCGTCTGCATCCAGCCCTAGAACCTTGGGGCGTCTGAACTTTTCTTCTTCTTAAATTTTTTTTTATTTATTAAAAAGGAGACATTAACAAAACCATAGGACAAGAGGGGTACAACTCCACACAATTCCCATCACCAGATCTCCGTATCCCATCCCCTCCCCTGATAGCTTTCCTATTCTCCATCCCTCTGGGAGTATGGACCCAGGGTCATTGTGGGATGCAGAAGGTGGAAGGTCTGGCTTCTGTAATTGCTTCCCCGCTGAACATGGGCGTTGACAGGTCGATCCATACTCCCAGTCTGCCTCTCTCTTTCCCTAGCAGGTTGGGGCTCTGGGGAAGTGGGGCTCCAGGACATATTGGTGGGGTCATCTGTCCAGGGAAGTCTGGTTGGCATCATGCTAGCATCTGGAACCTGGTGGCTGAAAAGAGAGTTAACGTACAAAGCCAAACAAATTGTTGAACAATTATGGACCTAAAGGCTGGAATAGTGCAGATGAAATGTTGGGGGGGGGTACTCCCTGCAGACTATTGTGTACTTTTGCTTTCAGGTATGTATTTTGCCCTAGTTTATGGATCCTAGTTTATGGATGCTCTATCTCACAGGACCTGGTCTATATCTAGGTTTTGGGGCTTTGTTAGGAAGTGAACTGCCTGGAATGGAATTAGAGAATACTATGGAAGGAAAGGTCTCACTGGAGTAATGAAGCTGAAGGGTTGTCATTCCACACTTGAAGTCTCTGGACACAGTCTGAAGTGAAGCATGCTGAGGTGGTACTCATTGCATTGATTAGGTTGGGATGGGCAAATGCAATATTATTTGGTATGAATTGAGAGAAGCATGCAGGAAAGTGTGCCCTCCCTAAGGTTCCAGGACTGGGGGAAGTATAGGCTCTATAGTGGAAATGTGAGGTTCCTGCTATCTTAGGGTTCAAGAAGACAATGGATAGTTATTGTTATCATCACATTATTTGTTAATTGGGTTAATGCTGAAAAATCCCTTTGTTAGGGTTTGCTGTATAATTCCCAACATCTTGTATATAGCTGTGCCACTGGCTGCTTCTGTTCTCCCTGGTCTAGGCTTTTGAGAGAGTCAACATATCAAAAACTCAGCCTATGTCTTAAAAAGACAGTCTGTGCTTTAAAAAGTTTGAGACATACAATCACTTTCCCCCCCTCATATTAATTAAATAGTGATTTATATGACTACAAATTAATAGGAGTGTGCATAAACACCATTTCCACCACCAAGAGACTGTGTCCCATTCCACACACCTGCTGCCCCGGGAAGCCAAATGTCCACCCTCACCCTTACCCCAGGGTTTTTACTTTGGTGCCCTACTCCAGATTTAGTCAGATCCTGCTTTAGTTTCCCTTTCTGTTCTTCTTTCTCAACTTCTGTTAATGAGTGGGATCATTCCATACTTATCTTTATCTTTCTGACTTAGCTCACTTAACATAATTCCTTCCAGCTCTGTCCAAGATGGGCCAGAGAAGGTGGGTTCATGGTTCTTAATAACTGTATAGTATTCCATTGTGTATATATACCACAGCTTTCTCAGCCACTCATCTGTTGTGAGTCAGAACTTTTCTTGGGGGCCCTCGATGGTGAGAGGTGTCTGGGCAGGCTCTGCAAAGGGGAGCTCTCTGGGGCTGTCAGGAACAAGAATATTATTCCTGAACAAACTTGTGGTGACTTATGCCCAAACCTAGAATAGAATATTAATGAACTTAGACTGATACTAAAGTGTGTGTTTGAAATAATATGGATATATAAGAAGTGTGTACTTGAAATAATATGTACTTTAAACAATAATATGTACTTGAAATAATAATATGTACTTGAAACAACAATATGTACTTGAAATAATATTATGTACTTGAAATAATAAGAAGTGTGTATTTAGGACATATATAAGAAGTGTGAGACTATTAAGTGTGAAAGTATTCTTCCTCTGAGTGTGAAATGTTTTAATAGGTTAAGAATATTGGGATAAGTTGTCTTTAAGTTTAGAGTGTTTGATAAAGTTGAAGTGAATATTCAAACGTGAGAATGTTATTTTGAATTTGAAATATGAAAATGCTTATTTGAGTGATGAAACATTGTTAAAATTAAAGTGTTAAAATGCTCTTGAGTTTTAAGTGACGAAGTGAAGATAAAACTTAGAACCTTGGCCCCCAAGCCCCGCAGGCCCGCATTAGATAAGTACATGCCCTGAAATGTCCCTGCACCAGCACAAGATAAAGTCCTGTGCAGAGCAAGCCCCACATCTGTATAGCCTGATAAAGTTAGACCTACATGTCAGGAAGACCCCACTCTCATTGGCTGGAAATTACCTAACCCACACCCCAGCCTAGCTCAGGGATAAAAATCCTGGACTTTTGGATATGGCAGCTTCTGAACTTATAGTTCAAAAGTTATCTTGTGCTGGTGTATGGGGCATTTCGGAGACCTCTGGGGCCGCATTGGGCTTGCCCTGCATAAGACTTATGTTGGCCTGCGAGGGCATTTCAAAGAATTAAGGGGGCTACATGAGGGTTGCTCTGCACAGGACTTTATCTTGTGCTGGTGCAGGGACATTTCAGGGCATGTACTTATCTAATGCGGGCCTGCGGGGCTTGGGGGCCAAGGTTCTAAGTTTTATCTTCACTTCGTCACTTAAAACTCAAGAGCATTTTAACACTTTAATTTTAACAATGTTTCATCACTCAAATAAGCATTTTCATATTTCAAATTCAAAATAACATTCTCACGTTTGAATATTCACTTCAACTTTATCAAACAGTCTAAACTTAAAGACAATTTATCCCAATATTCTTAACCTATTAAAACATTTCACACTCAGAGGAAGAATACTTTCACACTTAATAGTCTCACACTTCTTTTTTTTCTTTCTTATGAGTTTTTTTTTTTTTTAAAGATTTTATTCATTTATGAGAAAGGAGGAGAGAGAAAGAACCAGACATCACTCTGGCACATGTACTGCCGGGGATCGAACTCAGTACCTCATGCTTGAGAGTCCAAAGCTTTATCACTGTGCCACCTCCCAGACCACTCACACTTCTTATATATGTCCTAAATACACATTTCTTATTATTTCAAGTACATAATATTGTTTCAAGTACATATTGTTGTTTCAAGTATATATTATTGTTTCAAGTACATATTATTTCAAGTACACACTTCTTATATATCCATATTATTTCAAACACACATTTTAGTATTAGTCTAAGTTCACACTCCTTATACATTAATATTCTATTCTAGGTTTGGGCATGAGTCACCACAAATTTGTTCAGGAATAATATTCTTGTTCCTGACAAGGCTCCACCCCACAAGCCAGAAGAGGGGGTGCTAAGGGTGTGGGGGGGCGGCTGGGGCTTGTGGGAGGAAGGGACAAAGGTGAGCCCTGGGGCGAGCCAGGCGGGGGTGCAGGGCTGAAGGTGGGCAAGAAGGGCAGGGGCCAGGGAGAACAGGGCTTCTGCTCCAGGCTTTGCCTGGGAGCTCCCTGCACAGCCTACCTGGGCGCCGGCCTCCCTCAGCGCGGTTCCCTGGTGTGTCACACCTGGTCCCCACCACCCTGGAGTCCCTTCCAGAACTGGGATGGACCTGACAGTTCAGAACCTTTTGGATCTGGGAGGACACATTCCACGATCTTTTCCTTGCACTTTTCTCATTATCGAAGCAAAATGTCCTTTCTGCAACCATTCTAAGTTTTCCAATAGAACTGAAAATTACACCTGCTTCCCCTCCCTTCAATCTTAAAATAAAAAGAAAAGGGGGGGGGTGTTGCTGGACACAGGCGTTGGCTCACCTGGTTAAGTGCTCACCTTACAGCACACAAGGACCCGGGTTCAAGGGGGAGGTGACTGCCAGCTCTCAGATGCTGTACTAGTGCCCTTTAGGAAAAGTCAAGTGTGGGGAGGAGGTGGGGACTACCCAAAGGTGTCCATCCTACACTTCAGGGAAGGTGTCTCCTAGTTCCCTGGCCCCCACCTGCAGGGGGGAAAGCTTCATGAGTGGTGAAGCAGGTCTGCAGGTGTCTCTTTCCCTCCCCTCTCAATTTCTCTTTATCTCTATTCAACAGTAAGTAAAGAAAAAGAGTTTTAAAGGCAAAAAAAAAAAAAAAGTCAAATGACCAAATACCTCTCAATACTTGTTCAGGAGCCAATGTAGTGACAACAGCCAAATGGGTCTGAAGAATCCATTCAAGGGCATCCCCAGAGCCCAGCCCGCTGGGGAACCCTCTAGAAGGGACGGCCTTGTTCACTCTTTATTTATTGGGGTGGCAAGTATTTCTTGACCTTCTGTCTCCAAGGGCCGGATGCTGTGTCTAAAGCTCTAGGCGAGCCTGTGTTTGGAGGGAGGTGACTGCCGACTTTCAGCATTTAGTGTCCTTGAGGAAAAGTCAAGTGTCAGGGAAGGGGGTGGGGACTACCAGGAAGGTGTCCTTCCCACACTGCAGGGAAGAGGACTCTATGGATGGAATCACAGACTTGAATGGGTTGAGAAAAGAAGTGAACAATATTGGGGGGGGGGTATTTCCAGGTAATGAGGAAGAGCAGTAGCCAAGGCTTTGAGATGGAAGCATAGGCCTGGAGTGCAGCACCCAGCACCCAGCACCCAGCCTCATACTGACTGGGTGGCTGGAGGGGAGTGGTCAGAGCAGGGCCAATGCAACTTCAAGGCTGCTTTCTTGCGGGCTTTCTTCCTTTGCAGCTTGGAAGTGATCCCAGAGTGGGATTATAGGGAAGGCCAGCTGGGCATCAGCCTGGGTATAAAAGGGCAGTGGAATAATTCCTTGGAATAATTCAGACATCTAGTGCCCAGACAGCTCTGATTTCTGTGTGTGTATCTTGGTGAAAGTAACCTGGCTACCATCTACTGGCACAGACTGTTTGACTCCTTACCTGGACTCTTTCTGGAATCATTTTGCAACACACAGGTACAGGTGTGAAATGTAAAGAGCAGTCCTAGGTCCAGCCAACTGACAGTCTGCCAAAGGCAACAGTCCCAGTTGGAACTCTGAAACTGGACTGGCGTTTTGAAGTGCCACTCCCTGTGAGTGATTTATCTATTGTCTGCATTTAGATGGCTTAATATGCTTACCAAAAAGTCTCTGGCAGAAAATTGCCTGTGATAAATTCATGTTATATGCTGTAATTGTGAAGATTTAAAAAAAATATTTTGTTTGTTTTATTTTAATGAAAGAGTGATACACACATACACACACACACAAACACACACACACACACACACACGGCACAGTGGATAAAACATTCAACTCTTGGGAGTTGGGCAGTAGTGCAGCGGGTTAAGTGCACGTTGGATAAAGTGCAAGGAATCGGTGTAAGGATCCCCAAATGCAGGGAAGTTTCTTCACAAGTGGTGAAACATGTCTGCAGGTGTCTCTCTTTCTCTCCCCCTCTCTGTCTTCCCCTCCTCTCTCCATTTCTCTCTGTCCTATCCAACAACAACGATGACATCAATAACAATAATGGCTACAACAATAAAACAACAAGGGCAACAAAAGGGAGTAAATAAATAAATATATATATAAAAAAAAGCAGGGGAGTCGGGCTGTAGCGCAGCGGGTCAAGCGCAGGTGGCGCTAAGCTCAAGGACCGGCGTCAGGATCCCGGTTCGAGCCCCCGGCCCCCCACCTGCAGGCAGGTCCCTTCACAGGCAGTGAAGCAGGTCTGCAGGTGTCTGTCTTTCTCTCCCCCTCTGTCTTCCCCTCCTCTCTCCATTTCTCTCTGTCTTATCCAACAACAACGACATCAATAATAACTACAACAATAAAACAACAAGGGCAACAAAAGGGAATAAATAAATAAAATTAATTAAAAAATTTATTAAAAAAAAAGCATTTGGCTCTCAAGAATGAGGTCCTGAGTTCAACCGCTGGCAGTACATGTACCAGAGTGATGTCTATTTCTTTTCTCTCTCTCCCTTCCTATCTTCTTCATGAATAAATAAATAAAATATGAAAGAAAGAGTGGAGGCAGGCAAGCTATAGCAGCTAGAGCACTGCTCAGCTCTGGCTTATGGTGGTGCAGGGGATTGAACCTGGGACTCTGGAGCCTCAGGCAAGAGAGTCTCTTTGCATAACCATTATGCTGTTTCCCCTGTCCAATTTTGAAGATTTTAAATTTTTTTAAATTTTTTAATTTTTTTAGAATAAGAGGGGTATTCCACACAATTCCCATAACTCGATCTCCATATCCCATCCCCTCCCCTGAGAGCTTTCCCATTCTCTATCTCTCTGGGAGTATGGATCCAGGGTCATTGTGGGATGCAAAGGGTGGAAGGTCTGGCTTCTGTAATTGCTTCCCCGCTGAACATGGGCGTTGACTGGTCGATCCATACTCCCAGTCTGCCTTTCTCTTTCCCTAGTAGGGTGGGGCGCTGAGGAAGTGGAGCTCCAGTACACATTGATGGGGTCGTCTGTCCAGGGAAGTCTGGTCAGCATCTTGCTGGCATCTGGAACCTGGTGGCTGAAAAGAAAGTTAACATACAAAGCCAAACAAATTGTTGAACAATCATGGATCTAAAGACTGGAATAGTGCAGATGAAGTGTTGGGGGTATTCCCTGCATGCTCTTGTGTACTTCTGCTTTCAGGTATATATTTTTCCCTAGATTATGGGCACGTGTGAACCTATGCTCTATCTCAGGGGACATGGACTATATCTAGGTTTGGGGACTTTATTGGGGAGTGGACCACCTGGAATGGAATTAGAGAAGACTATGAAAGGAAAGGTCTCACCCAAGTGATGAAGCTGAAGGGTTGTCATTCCACACCTGAAGTCTCTGGTCACAGTCTGAAGTGAAGCATGTTGGGGTGGCACTCGTTGCGTGGATTAGGTTGCGATCCGTGGATGCAATATTATTTGATTTGAATTGAGAGCAGTATGCAGAGAAGTGGGCCCCAGAAGATTTTTTTAAAAATATTTATTTCCTTTATTGCCCCTTATTGTTTTATTGTTGTAGTTATTATCGTTGTTGTTATTGATGTCGTTGTTGTTGGATAGGACAGAGAGAAATGGAGAGAGGAGGGGAAGACAGAGAGGGGGAAAGAAAGACACCTGCAACCTGCTTTACTGCCTATGAAGTGATTCCCCTACAGGTGGGGAGTCGGGGGGCTTGAATCAGGATCCTTACACCGGTCCTTACGCTTTGCGCCACATGCGCTTAACCCACTGTGCTACTGTCTGACTCCCTGAAGATTTTATATATATATGTATATATCTATCTATCTATATCTATCTATCTATCTATCTATCTATCTATCTATCTATCTATCTATCTATATATGGTTGCTTCCAAGGATATTGCTGGGGCTTGCTGCCTGCACCATGAATCCACTGCTCCTGGAGGCTATTTTTTCCCTTTTTGTTGTCCTTGTTTTATTGTTGTTGTGGTTATTATTATCATTGATGTCATTGTTGTTGAATAGGACAGAGAGAAATGGAGAGAGGAGGGGAAGACAGAGAGGGGGAGAGGAAGATAGATACCTGCAGATTTGCTTTACCGCTTGTGAAGCGACCCCCCCTGCAGGTGGGGAATATATACATATATATATATGTGTGTGTGTATATATATATATATATATATATATATTATTGGATAGAGATAGCCAGAAATTATGAGGAAGGGGGAGAAAGAGAGGGAGAGAAACAGAGAGACGCCTGCAGCACTGCTTCATTACTTGTAAAACTTTCCCCCTGCAGGTGGGAACTGGTGGCTTGAACCCAGGTCCTTAAACATTGTATCATGTGTGCTCAAACAGACACACCATGACCCAACCCCTTAAAACATATTTTCACTTCAAGTTTAGTTTATTTATGAGAGAGCAAGAGAACGAAAGCTTCACCTTGGCATATGCAGCGCCAGACACTGAGCTTGGGACTCACACTCAAATCTCCTCCATTCCTGGGCTTCAGCATCTTCTCACACTCAAATCTCCTCCATTCCTGGGCTTCAGCATCTTCTCACACTCAAATCTCCTCCATTCCTGGGCTGCAGCATCTTCTCACACTCAAATCTCCTCCATTCCTGGGCTGCAGCATCTTCTCACACTCAAATCTCCTCCATTCCTGGGCTGCAGCATCTTCTCACACTCAAATCTCCTCCATTCCTGGGCTGCAGCATCTTCTCACACTCAAATCTCCTCCATTCCTGGGCTGCAGCATCTTCTCACACTCAAATCTCCTCCATTCCTGGGCTGCAGCATCTTCTCACACTCAAATCTCCTCCATTCCTGGGCTGCAGCATCTTCTCACACTCAAATCTCCTCCATTCCTGGGCTGCAGCATCTTCTCACACTCAAATCTCCTCCATTCCTGGGCTGCAGCATCTTCTCACACTCAAATCTCCTCCATTCCTGGGCTGCAGCATCTTCTCACACTCAAATCTCCTCCATTCCTGGGCTGCAGCATCTTCTCACACTCAAATCTCCTCCATTCCTGGGCTGCAGCATCTTCTCACACTCAAATCTCTTCCATTCCTGGGCTGCAGCATCTTCTCACACTCAAATCTCTTCCATTCCTGGGCTGCAGCATCTTCTCACACTCAAATCTCCTCCATTCCTGGGCTGCAGCATCTTCTCACACTCAAATCTCTTCCATTCCTGGGCTGCAGCATCTTCTCACACTCAAATCTCCTCCATTCCTGGGCTGCAGCATCTTCTCACACTCAAATCTCCTCCATTCCTGGGCTGCAGCATCTTCTCACACTCAAATCTCCTCCATTCCTGGGCTGCAGCATCTTCTCACACTCAAATCTCCCCCATTCCTGGGCTTCAGCATCTTCTCACACTCAAATCTCCTCCATTCCTGGGCTGCAGCATCTTCTCACACTCAAATCTCCTCCATTCCTGGGCTGCAGCATCTTCTCACACTCAAATCTCCTCCATTCCTGGGCTGCAGCATCTTCTCACACTCAAATCTCCTCCATTCCTGGGCTGCAGCATCTTCTCACACTCAAATCTCCTCCATTCCTGGGCTGCAGCATCTTCTCACACTCAAATCTCTTCCATTCCTGGGCTTCAGCATCTTCTCACACTCAAATCTCCTCCATTCCTGGGCTGCAGCATCTTCTCACACTCAAATCTCCTCCATTCCTGGGCTGCAGCATCTTCTCACACTCAAATCTCCTCCATTCCTGGGCTGCAGCATCTTCTCACACTCAAATCTCCTCCATTCCTGGGCTGCAGCATCTTCTCACACTCAAATCTCCTCCATTCCTGGGCTGCAGCATCTTCTCACACTCAAATCTCTTCCATTCCTGGGCTTCAGCATCTTCTCACACTCAAATCTCCTCCATTCCTGGGCTGCAGCATCTTCTCACACTCAAATCTCCTCCATTCCTGGGCTGCAGCATCTTCTCACACTCAAATCTCCTCCATTCCTGGGCTGCAGCATCTTCTCACACTCAAATCTCTTCCATTCCTGGGCTGCAGCATCTTCTCACACTCAAATCTCCTCCATTCCTGGGCTGCAGTATCTTCTCACACTCAAATCTCCTCCATTCCTGGGCTGCAGCATCTTCTCACACTCAAATCTCCTCCATTCCTGGGCTGCAGCATCTTCTCACACTCAAATCTCTTCCATTCCTGGGCTGCAGCATCTTCTCACACTCAAATCTCCTCCATTCCTGGGCTGCAGCATCTTCTCACACTCAAATCTCCTCCATTCCTGGGCTGCAGCATCTTCTCACACTCAAATCTCCTCCATTCCTGGGCTGCAGCATCTTCTATTTTAAAACAGAAAGGATGAGCACGCATGGCGCAAAGCGCAAGGACCGCTATAAGAAACCCGGTTCGAGCCCCCGGCTCCCCACCTGCAGGGGAGTCGCTTCACAGGCGGTGAAGCAGGTCTGCAGGTGTCCGTCTTTCTCTCCCCCTCTCTGTCCTCCCCTCCTCTCTCCATTTCTCTCTGTCCTATCCAATAACAATGATAGCGGTAACAATAATAACTACAACAATAAAACAAGGGCAACAAAAAGAGAAAATAAATAAATAAATATTAAAAACCAGAAAGAATGAGGCTTACATTTAAGAAAGATTTATTTATTTATTATTTTAAAATGTTTTTATTAGTGCGAGTCGGTTGGAAGCACAGTGGGTTAAGCGCAGGTGGTGCAAAGTGCAAGGACTGGTGTAAGGATCCTGGTTTGAGCCCCTGGCTCCCCACCTACAAGGGAATTGCTTCACAAGCGGTGAAGCAGGTCTGCAGGTGTCTCTCTTTCTCTCCTCTTTTCTGTCTTCCCCTCCTCTCTCCATTTCTCTCTGTCCTATCCAACAACAAGGACATCAATAACAACAGCAATAATAACTACAACAATAAAACAACAAGGGCAACAAAAGGGAATAAATAAATATTTAAATTTTTTATTAGTGACTTAATACTGATGTACAAAATTACAAGATAACAGGGATACAACTCCCACACTGTTCCCACCACCAGTTCTGAATCCCTAATCTCTCCATTGTAAATCTCCCAAGATTGCAGATAAGGGTTAACTATTATTACTACAACTATCTGTCTATATTTGTGTATTTGCCCTTTCCCCTCAAGCTTTATTTACTAATGTGAAAGAGGGAGGGAGGGAGAGGAGGAGGAGGAGGAGGAGGAGGAGGAGGAGGAGGAAGAGGAGGAGAAGGAGGAGGAGAGAGAGAGAGATCAGGAGAATCAGAGTATTATTCAGACACATGCAATGCCAGGGATCAAACTCAGGACTTTTTTTTCCCACTAGAGTTATCACTGGGACCGGGTATCTACATCATTCTAATGTTCCTGGTGGCTGTTTCTTTCGTTCCTCTAAACAGAGGGCCAGAGACAAAAGGAGAGACAGAGACAGAGACATCAACACTCCAAGGATGGTGGATGGTGAAGCTTCTGCTCTGAAGGTGCTGCCATTTGGTGGACTGGGGTTCAAACCCAGGTCCTCATACATAGCAACATGTGTGCTCTAATGGGGTGAGCCACCTGCCAACATCCCCAGGACCTTATGCTTTCAAGTTCAGCTTCTAGCCACCGTGCCACCTTCTGGACTTCCAGGTTTACAGATTTTGTTCCAAGAATAAATCGGTATTCCCCTCTTTCTGCTAAGTAAACATGACCTTATTTAAAGAATTCTCTGAAGGGGAGCCAGTTCACCAGCCTGTCCAGCCTGTCTGGGCTTCATTTGGCCCAGTCTGCAGGCTCTTTCTTGGCAAACATACCTACAGCACCTACACCAGCTGAGGCCCTGAGCGATGCCCCTTGCTGAGTGTGCGGGCGTGTGCTCGGCTGTGCCCCACCAGTGACCTTCCTTGGCAGACATTGTCTTACATCAGGGCTGGGGTGGCCCTGAGACTCTTGAGATGGACAGAGAGTTCTGCCCTTAGCTGTGTGTCCTGACCCCTCTGCAGGGCTGAGGATAGAGCAGGAAATGAAACGGGGGAGAGGGGGGGGGTGCTGTAGAGGGCACCAGGAGGGCACTGCCCGTCTCCCTGAGAGTTCAGGTGTTCAGTGTACTCGGCAATCAGGAAGCTGAGGAGCAGCAGGGGGAAGAAGGAGCCGAGGCTCGGAGGAGGAGAAGGTGCCTGGCTGCGTAGCAGTCCTGCTCCAGCCCGTCCCCTGGCCCCTCCCCGCTGCCGGCCAGAGTCACACATGTGTTTTCCTGTTTTCCATTTCGGTCCGTCACCGTCTGCCTTTTCTGCTTCCCAGTGTCAACAGCTGCGGCAGCTTGAGCCCTCCCCCGGGTCCCCCTTCCCAGCACCTTCCCCTCCCCCAGAGCCTGCCGGTGACCCCTCCTCCCACTACCTGCCCAAAGGTCGCGGGACAGGTAAGAGGTGGGAGGGAAGGGACCCTGGGTGAGAGAGGCCAACTCAGGCGAAGGATGGAGTGAGAGTATTAAAAAGGGGCTAACCCAAGAGCCGAGCCCGGTCCCCCCTCCCCCCCAAGCAGAGCTCTCTCCCCAGAGACCCCAGTTCTTTGCTAATGTAAGTCCTGGCCACAGGAGTAAACAATTTCTTTCTTCTCTCTCTTTAAAGGGACTAAGGAGGGAGGAGCCGAGCTCCCAGCTTGGGGTGATGGGGGAAGGCACCTCTAGCTGTAGCTGAGTATTTGTTTTCTGTTCCTGTTGTCAGGGAAGGTGGTTGGAGCTGGGAAGGCAGGACAAGGTGGTGGTGGGGTTTTCTCTGGGAGGGAGGGAAGTGTTCTGTTATAGTTGTTTCGTTGCCCCAGCTGGACCGAGGTTGCTGGAGGCTGTGTGTTTTGGTGTTGCCATTCCTGGGTGGGGTCAGGGCGGGGGCTCCCAAGTCTGCGATCAGCCGTCCACGTGCTGGAGGATGGGCTGCTGGCTTTCCTTGAACCCGGATCTGGAACTGTCTCCCTCAGGCTGAGACCAGGGTGTTGTCTTGAACCCTCCATTGGGTCCTCAGGGGTGAAATCCATCACGTGAGGTCAAATCAAGGGGTGCTGTGGGTGAGAGATGTCACCTGTGGGGTTCCCGACTCTCCCAGGCTCTTCAAAGCCCCTCAGGAGGGGGTTCTGCGGGCCCCAGGCTACCTGGATGGAAGGAGCAGCCCCCACCACCCCGACAGACAGCCAGGGGGTCAGGAGGAATGCGAGCTGCCAGAGATGGATGGTGCCAGGTAGTGATTGAGGGGGGAAAAAAAGAGGGAGGGGGCACTTTCTGTGAAGGACAGACTCCCTGCCCAGTTTACCTGACCCACTGAAGAGTACCTGGAAAGGGTTCCCTCAGAGCGCTTCCTGATGGGACCGCTAGGGGGTGCTGTTTGATGGAGTCTGGCTTCCCCTCCAGTGGGTTTCCATGAAGAAGACGTCCCTTCTCAGATTATGATCAACCAGGAACCAAATCCTGCGCATTTTTCTTTCCTCACGTTCCCTCAGGGGTTCCTCCTTGCTTAGTCCTTCCTCCATATGTCCCTTGCCCACCTCTTGCGCCATTGAATTTAATTTTAAAAGGGCAGACCTGATGAAATAATTCGGTATGCTTTTGTTTGCTTTAGAAGTGACATCTTATAATCGCAGTGCCTTTAGCCCAAGCTTCTGAAGAAGGCCTTTAAATCTAATCACTAGGTCCCCCAGGTGGGGAGCTATCCAAGTGGTTTTTTGTTTGTTTGTTTGTTTTTTTGTCTCAGGAAGGCCTGCAGCCTGAGCTGCTCAGAGAGGGAGGAGAGATGAGGGCCTTGATAGCTCCCTGATAGCACCCAGTGATCTGGTGACTGCCCTAAAGGGATGTAGGGGAGGCACATTAGATAAGGCATTTAGGTACTTAGCAGTGTGTCTGGCAGAAGAAAATGTTTAGTAAATGTTAGCTGTTCCTGGAGGTTTTTTTTTTTTTTGCCTCCAGGGTTATTGCTGGGGCTCACTGAGTGCCTGCACCATGAATCCACCGCTCCTGGAGGCCATTTTCCCCCCTTTTTGTTGCCCTTGTTGTAGCCTCATTGTGGTTATTATTATTATTATTGTTGATGCCATTCGTTGTTGGATAGGACAGAGAGAAATGGGGAGAGAAGGTGAAGACAGACGGGGAGAGAAAGATAGATACCTGTAGGCCTGCTTCACCACCTGTGAAGCGACTCCTCTGCAGGTGGGGAGCCGGGGGCTTGAACCGGGATCCTTACACTGGCCTTCGCGTTTTGTGCCACCTGCGCTTAACCCACTGTGCTACCGCTGGACCCCCCTCCTGGAGCTTTTAAGAAGGAACCTGGAGGGCAGGGGAGCTAGCATAATGGTTATGCAAAAAGACGTTCAACAGGTGATAAAATAGCTCCCTCCGGTAGTGCTTTGCCATATATATATGACCCAGGTTTGACTCTGGCACTTGCCACATTGAAGGAAGCCTCAACACTGTGGTTTCTTTCAGTCTCTCTCTATCTAAAAATCAAACCACAACATTATAACCCACAGACAACACACCTAAGACTCTGAGGTCTGAAGTTCAATCTTTGGCACCATCAAAAGCCTGAGTGGAACAGCGCTCTGGTTACAAAAATTAAGAAACAAAAAGGGGGGGGGAGTCGAGCGGTAGCGCAGCCGGTTAAGCGCACGTGAAGTGCAAGGAACCTCCTAAGGATCCTGGTTCTAGCCCCGGGCTCCCCACCTGCAGGGGAGTTGCTTCACAGGCGGTGCAGCAGGTCTGCAGGTGTCTGTCTTTCTCTCCTCCTCTCTGTCTTCCCCTCCTCTCTCCATTTCTCTCTGTCCTATCCAACAATGACAACAATAAGAATAACTACAACAATAAAGAACAAGGACAACAAAAGGGAATAAATAAATATTTTTTTAAAAATTAAAAAGGGAGGGCAGGGGGCTCTTCTGCTTTTTCTCTACCTTTCTGTTTCTAACAAAGCAACAACAACAACAACAACAAAAAGGAAGTGATTGAAAAGGTCAAACTAGTCTAGATTTCAGTTATTTGTGAGGGTGACTTGGAAGAAGCTTGCTGTCTGGGAGTGAGGACCCAAGACAGTACAAAGGAATTCCTCTTGGTTGAAGAAACATTGAAAAACATTATTATTTATTTATCCAGAGAAAGCTGTGGGGGGAGGGAGAGGGGGAGAGAGAGAGAGAGAGAGAGAGAGAATCTAAGATTCCTTCAGTGTGATGGGGTCCAGGTTCGAACCTGGGCTTTGTACATGACAGAGCAGCACACTTGTCCAAGTAAGCTATTTAGTTGTCCTCCCCTCCTAATTAAAAAAATATTTTTTACTTATTTTAATTTTTACCAGAGCACTACTCAGCTCTACTTTTTTTTAAGTTTCTTTTTTAAAATTTTATTTATTTTTTTATTCGCTTTTGTTGTCCTTGTTTTATTGTTGTAGTTATTATTGTTATTGATGTCATTGTTGTTGCATAGGACAGAGAGAAATGGAGAGACGAGGGGAAGACAGAGAGGGGGAGAGAAAAATAGACGCCTGCAGACCTGCTTCACTGCTTGTAAAGTGACTCCCCTATAGGTGGGGAGCCGGAGCTCAAACTGGGATCCTTACACCAGTCCTTGCGTTTTGTACCACCTGCACTTAACCCACTGTGCTACCGCCCAACTCCCTCAGCTCTGATTTATGTTGGTTTGGGGTTTGGGAAATTGAATCTGGGACTTTAGAGCCTCGGGCATTTGAGTCTCTCTGCATAGCCTTTATGCTATCTCCTCCAGCCATATATATATATATATATATATATATATATATATATATATATATATATTTATTGGATAGAGACACCCAGAAGCCGAGAGGGGAGGGGGTGATAGAGGGATAGAGAATAGAGAGAGACACCTGCAACACTGCTTCACCACTTGCAAAGCTTTTCCCCTGCAGGCGGTGAGGGGTTGGGGGTGGACCAGGGGCTTGAACCTGGGTCCTTGTGCATTGTAACGTGCACTTAACCTTTTTTTTTTTTTTTTTTAGACAGCATGACGGTTATGCAAAAGACTTGAATGCCAGAGACTCTGAGCTGCTAGGTTTAATTCCCAGCACCACCATAAGCAAGAACTGAGCAGTGTTCTGGTAAAACAAACAAAAAAAGAAAAATGGTTGGGGTGGGTTGGGGACCAGAGCACATTCTGGTGAATGTGATACCAGGCCTTGAACTCAGGACTTCATGCTGAGAGTCCAACATTTAAGCTACTGTGTCACATCCCAGGTTGCTAAAATTGTTCTTTCTTTCTTTCTTTCTTTCTTTCTTTCTTTCTTTCTTTTTCCTCCTCCCCCCTTTTTTTTTCTTACCAGAGCACTGGTATTTATGGTGGTGCAGGGGGATTGAACCTGGGGCTTAAGAGCCTCAGGTGTGAGAGTCTCTTTCATAACCATTATGCTATCAACCCCAGCCATAAATTTTTTTTTCTTTAAGGGGAGACTGGAGAGCTAGCTCAGCCTACTACACCAACTTGTATGACTGAGACTCCAGAAGCTGCGGCTAATGCCAGAACTGATCAGTGCTCTCATCCTCTCTCACTCATTTCTTTCATTCTTTCCATTATAAATACAAAAGAATTCAAAAAGAAAAAAATTACTTATTTATTATTGAAAGCGAGAAAGAGCCACTCACTCTGGCACATCTAATGCTGTGTACCCAACTGAAGACCTCACACTTTAGAGGTCAGTGCTCCATTTACTGTGTCATCTCCTGGGTCATAAAAGGAAATAATACTAATACTAATAAGTTAGGATGGGAGAACGTAGAGTAGAAATGCTCCTCAGGGGAAAAAAAAAAAAACTCCATTCTTTGGTAACAGAATGGCCAAAGGGGTTGGAAAATGTGTGAGGAGGGCTGGGGACATAGCACAGTGGGTTGGTTATGCAATAGACTTTCATGCTTGAGCATTGGAAGCTCTTGGCTCAATCCTTCACATCACCATAACCCAGAGAGTTGAGCAGTTCTCTAGTTTAAAGAAGGAGGAAGAGGATGAGGATGAGGAGGAGGAGGAGGAAGAGGAGGAGGAGAAGAAGAAGAACAAGAAGGAGAAGAAGGAGGAGAAGGAGGAGAAGGAGAAGGAGAAGGAGAAGGAGAAGGAGAAGGAGAAGAAGAAGAAGAAGAAGAAGAAGAAGAAGAAGAAGAAGAAGAAGAAGAATGGGACTGGGTGGTGGCATACCTGGTTGAGCACACCCGTTACAATGCTCAAGGACGCGGGTTCAAGCCCCCAGTCCTCCACCTGCAGGGGGAAAGTTTTGCAAGTGGTGAAGCAGTCCTTCAGGTGTCTCTCTGTCTCTCTCTCTCTCCCTCTCTATATCCGCCTTCTATCTTAATTTCTCTCTGTCTCTATCCAGTAAACAAATAAAGATAATTAAAAAGGGGAGTTTGTTGCATTTCAAGTGAGTTCACCTGAGAGGGTGCCTGCTTTGCCATGCCAGCAGTTCAGGTTTGAACCCAGCCCCCCCCATTATACTGGGGAAGCTTTGGTGCTGTAGTATCTGTGTTTCTCTGCTTCTGTCTCTATCACTGTCTCTCTACTTGAAAAAAGTTAGTTTGAGGAGGGTCAGGCGGTAGCACAGTAGGTTAAGCACACATGGCGCAAAGCACAAGGACTGGCATAAGGATCCCAGTTCCAGCCCCCGGCTCCCCACCTGCAGGGGGGTTGCTTTATAGGTGGTGAAGCAGGTCTGCTGGTGTCTATCTTTCTCTCCCCCTCTCTGTCTTTCCCTCCTCTCTCCATTTCTCTCAGTCCTATCCTACAACAACACCATCAATAACATTAGTAATAACCACAACAACGATAAAACAAGGGCAACAAAAAGGGAAAAGAATAGCTCCAGGAGCGGTGGATTCCTGGTGTTCGCGCACCAAGCCCCGGTGATAAACCTGGAGGCAAGAAAAAAAAGTTAGTTTGGAGCTGTGAAACCTTGATGCTGGAAGGGAAAAAAAATGTGTGAGGATTTCAGAATATACATGTAAGAATAAAAGAGGGTATGAAAGAGACCCAGAACACCAGATTTAAAGTGAGCTACACAGATAGAATACAGCTCTGTGGGGAGTTGGGCGGTAGTGCAGTGGGTTAAGCGCACGTGGCGCAAAGAGCAAGGGCCTGCGGAAGGATCCCGGTTCGAGCTCCCGGCTCCCCACCTGCAGGGGAGTCTCTTCACAAGTGGTGAAGCAGGTCTGCAGGTGTCTGTCTTTCTCTCCCACCCTCTGTCTTCCCCTCCTCTCACCATTTCTCTCTGTCCTATCCAACAACAATGACATCAATAATAATAACTACAACAGTAAAACAAGGGCAACAAAAGGGAATAAATAAATAAATTTTAAAAAAAAGAATAAAACTGTGATTTCCCCGAAATGCTCAGCTTCCTGTTTTGGTCATCTGTCCAGGATAGTTGAGTAAAATCTTATTTCCTCATATTTTTAGGAAATTACAATATATAAGAATAACAATATATCTCTCTCTTTGAGGAGACAGGCTTTCCACATGCTTGGTTTTACTGCTTCTGGGTCTCCTTTTCATTCACAGAGAGACAGAGACAGACACCAGAGCACCAGAGCTCACCCTCACCCCCTGTGACAACTCCTGTGTGGGCTCCAGCCTCCCCACGAGCTATCTATCACGCCCCTAAACTTGTATTTAGAGGACATGTGTATAGGAATTTGGACTTGTTCCACAAAACCCGAAGCTCTTGACTTGTGTTTTTTTCTTTCTTTCTTTTCTTTTAAATATTTATTCATTTATTCCCTTTTGTTGCCCTTGTTGTTTTATAGTTGTAGTTATTATTGATGTCAGAGAGAAATGGAGAGAGGAGGGAAAGACAGATACCTGTAGACCTGCCTCACTGCCTGTGAAGCGAGTCCCCTGTAGGTGGGGAGCTGCGTGCTCGAACCGGGATTCTTACACCGGTCATTGCGCTTTGCGCCACGTGTGCTTAACCTGCTGGGCTACCACCCGGCTCCCTTTTTTCTTTCTTTTAAAAAATATTTATTTACTTATTGGCTAGAAATAGAGAAACATGGAGTGGGACAAGGGAGATAGAGGGAGAAAGAAAGAAAGACACCTACAACACTGCTCTACTGAGTGAAGCTTCCCCTCTGCTTCTGGGGACCAGAGAATTGAACCTGGGTCCTCATACATTGTAACTTATGCACCACCTCCTTGTCTCTGACTCCCCCCCTCCCTTCTCCTTTCTCTCCCTTCTCTCCTTTCTTACCCTGCCCCGTTCTTTACCAGAGCACTTCTCAGCTCTGGCTTATGGTGGTGTAGGGGTTTGAACCTGGGACTTTGGAGCCTCAGACATGAGAGTCTCTTTGCATAACCATTATGCTATCTACCCCCACCCCTTCCTTTTTTTCTTTCTGTCTTAATTTCTTCCTTTCTTTTTTAATGAGAGAGACAGAGACAGAGAGACACCAGAGCACTGCTCAGCTCTGGTTTATGGTGACAGAGACAGAGAGACACCAGAGCACTGCTCAGCTCTGGTTTATGGTGACAGAGACAGAGAGACACCAGAGCACTGCTCAGCTCTCTCTGGTTTATGGTGACAGAGAGAGAGAGACACCAGAGCACTGCTCAGCTCTGGTTTATGGTGACAGAGACAGAGAGACACCAGAGCACTGCTCAGCTCTGGTTTATGGTGACAGAGACAGAGAGACACCAGAGCACTGCTCAGCTCTGGTTTATGGTGACAGAGACAGAGAGACACCAGAGCACTGCTCAACTCTCTCTGGTTTATGGTGACAGAGACAGAGAGACACCAGAGCACTGCTCAGCTCTGGTTTATGGTGACAGAGACAGAGAGACACCAGAGCACTGCTCAGCTCTCTCTGGTTTATGGTGACAGAGAGAGAGAGACACCAGAGCACTGCTCAGCTCTGGTTTATGGTGACAGAGACAGAGAGACACCAGAGCACTGCTCAGCTCTGGTTTATGGTGACAGAGACAGAGAGACACCAGAGCACTGCTCAGCTCTGGTTTATGGTGACAGAGACAGAGAGACACCAGAGCACTGCTCAACTCTCTCTGGTTTATGGTGACAGAGACAGAGAGACACCAGAGCACTGCTCAGCTCTGGTTTATGGTGACAGAGACAGAGAGACACCAGAGCACTGCTCAGCTCTGGTTTATGGTGACAGAGACAGAGAGACACCAGAGCACTGCTCAGCTCTGGTGTATGGTGACAGAGACAGAGAGACACCAGAGCACTGCTCAGCTCTGGTTTATGGTGACAGAGACAGAGAGACACCAGAGCACTGCTCAGCTCTGGTTTATGGTGACAGAGACAGAGAGACACCAGAGCACTGCTCAGCTCTGGTTTATGGTGACAGAGAGACAGAGAGACACCAGAGCACTGCTCAGCTCTGGTTTATGGTGACAGAGAGAGACACCAGAGCACTGCTCAGCTCTGGTTTATGGTGACAGAGAGAGACACCAGAGCACTGCTCAGCTCTGGTTTATGGTGACAGAGAGAGACACCAGAGCACTGCTCAGCTCTGGTTTATGGTGACAGAGAGAGAGAGAGACACCAGAGCACTGCTCAGCTCTGGTTTATGGTGACAGAGAGAGAGAGAGACACCAGAGCACTGCTCAGCTCTGGTTTATGGTGACAGAGAGAGAGAGAGACACCAGAGCACTGCTCAGCTCTGGTTTATGGTGACAGAGAGAGAGAGACACCAGAGCACTGCTCAGCTCTGGTTTATGGTGACAGAGAGAGAGAGACACCAGAGCACTGCTCAGCTCTGGTTTATGGTGACAGAGACAGAGAGACACCAGAGCACTGCTCAGCTCTGGTTTATGGTGACAGAGACAGAGAGACACCAGAGCACTGCTCAGCTCTGGTTTATGGTGACAGAGACAGAGAGACACCAGAGCACTGCTCAGCTCTGGTTTATGGTGACAGAGACAGAGAGACACCAGAGCACTGCTCAGCTCTGGTTTATGGTGACAGAGACAGAGAGACACCAGAGCACTGCTCAGCTCTGGTTTATGGTGACAGAGACAGAGAGACACCAGGCACTGCTCAGCTCTGGTTTATGGTGACAGAGACAGAGAGACACCAGAGCACTGCTCAGCTCTGGTTTATGGTGACAGAGACAGAGACACCAGAGCACTGCTCAGCTCTGGTTTATGGTGACAGAGACAGAGACACCAGAGCACTGCTCAGACTGGTTTATGGTGAGGCAGGGACTTTGAAGTCTCAAGCCTGAGAGTCCCTTTGTCTCTTTCTTTTTAAAAAACTTTTTTATTAGCTTTATTGATTGGATAGAGACCGCCAGAAATCGAGAGCGAGGGGACGATAGAGAGGGAGAGAGACAGAGAGACACCTGCAGCACAACTTCACCACTTGCAAAGCTTTTCCCTGCAGGTGGGGACGGGGGGCTTGAACTGGGCCCTTTGCACATTGTAACATGTGCGCATAAGCAGGTGCGCCACCACCGGGCCCCAGTCTCTTTCGATGACCATGGCGTTGTATCTCCTCTCCACCCCCTCAGTCTTTTTCTTTTTGAAGATTGATTCATTTATTTATTTAATGGGAGAGAGCGAGAGATCAGAGTACAGTCCAACATTTGCTGCGCCACTGGCCAAACCCGTGGCTTCACATGTGCAAGTCCTGAGCTCTAGCCCAGAGCCTTCTTCCTGGCACCTGCGTTGGTCCCTGCAGAGTGTGAGGGAGCAAGAGCAGGTGGGGCTTGTAGCCAGAGGGCTGGTCTTCCCTTTTGACCTTGGTCTCTTTACTGACTGGAGACTGGAGGGTACCAGCCCTCTCAGATTCTGGGGAAGTGTGTGAGTTATCTTCCAATCACGGGACTGCCTTTACACTTCCTCTAATCTCAGCTGGAGAATAAGTCTTTGTGTCACACTATAGCCTTCCTGCCTTTCTTCCTGGGGCTTGAGAGAGAAGTGGGGCCTGGGTGGGGCCCAAGGTCCCAGATAACCCAGCCATTCTTTCTTAACTGTTGCCCAGTCCTCAGGCACCAAGCTCCAGGAACTGTATCCCCGCTGACTCTGTCCTTTTTCTTCTGGGTCCCCAGCCCCGGGGCAGAGCTGACACAGGAGATTCCAGCAGCTCTGCCTTCTTATCTCGGAAAGTGCTGAGCCCAGAGCTCCCAGCTGCCCCTTTTTGCAGATGTGAAGGGCCAGTGAACCTTGGCCCCAGACAGTTGCTTAACACTCCTTCCCCCTCCCCGCCCCCTCCACCCGTCTTCACTTCTAGATTTGACTTAAATTCCTAAGCCTGGGTCAGACCTTTCCTTTTACTGCTGGTTCATAGGAGTGGTCAGACCTCTCGCTCACTGGAGGCTTCACTGGGACTTTGTCTCCTGCCTGCCTGCCTGGAAGCTGCCTGTCCCCAAGGACTGGGGGTGAGTGTGCCTTCCTCCCCTCTCCATCACCCACTTCCGGCACCCCCAACCTCCTGCTCACTTCCTCTGGCCCAGAGCTCCTAGACCTCATGTTTTCCCACTTGCCTGTCTGCCTCCCTCCTCTGCCGCTCTGGGGGCCTGGCTCCAGCTGCTTCCCTGCCCTTGACTCTGGGTGCTTTCTCTCCAGCTCCTGGGTGGGGAGCAGGTCTGCGTGGGGAGCAGCTGTCTCTAGGTTGGGTCACCCATTGGCTGGACCCTGTCTCAGACTTTTGCAGGTAATGTAACTGTGGATGTGAGGGATCTGAGGGCAGGAGGTACCTGGGAAAGGAGAAGTGATGAGAAGTGTGGGTGTGCTCTGGCTGAAGACTTCACCTCCGTGGGGTTAAGGGGTACAAGAGATCTCTGAAGCTAGTAGTTTGCCAGAGCTGGAGTCCGGTGTGGGGTGTGGAGCAGTGTTGTGATGAGAATCACAGATGAGCTTTTTGTAAGATTTGGCCCTGGGCTGGGGGGGACAGCATGCTGGTTATACAAAAAGGCTCTTGTTCCTAAGGTGCCAAAGATCCCAGGTTCAATCCCCAGCACCACCATAAGCCAAAACTGAGCAGTGCTCCAGTTTAAAAAAAAAATCAATCTTAAAATTCAAAGGTTAGTTCTTTTAAAAATATGTATGTTTTTATTTATTAAATATTTTATTTTGGGAGTCGGGCAGTAGCGCAGTGGGTTAAGCGCATGTGGCACAAAGCCCAAGGACCGGAGTAAGAATCCTGGTTTGAGCCTCTGGCTCCCCACCTACAGGGAGGTCATTTCACAAGTGGTGAAGCAGGTCTGCAGGTGTCTATCTTTCTCTCCCCCTCTCTGTCTTCCCCTCCTCTCTCCATTTCTCTCTGTCCTATCCAACAACGACGACATCAACAACAACAACAACAACAATGAAAAACAGCAAGGACAACAAAAAAAAATAAATAATTAAATATTAAAAAGAAAAAGAAAAAAAATTATTTTAATGAAAGAGAGAGACCAGAGCACTACTCAGCGCTAGTTTATGGTGGTATTGGGGACTAAACTTGGGACCTTGAAGCCTCTGGCATGAAAGTAATTTACATAGTTATTATGCTGTCTCCCCTGCCCTTTAAAAAGAAAACATATTTGTTTATTTATTATTGGATAGAGACAGAGAGGAATTGAGAGGGGAGGGGGAGACAGAGAGACACCTGCAGCCCTGCTCCACCGCTTGTGAAGCTTTCCCATTGCAGGTGGGGACCAGGGACTTGAACCTGCAACCTTGAGCACTGCAGTGTGTGTGCATAACCAGGTGCATCACTGCCTGATCCCTCCCTTCTTCTTTTTTTAAATATGTGATAGGACTGAGAGAAACTGAGAGGGGAGGGGTGATAGAGAAGGAGGAGATAGTGAAGCAGGAGTTCCACCTGCTTCACTGCTTGTGGAGCTTCCCCTGCAGGTAGGGGGCAAGCTTCTAATACTGCATTTCAACGCAGGTGACAAGTGACACTGAAACTGGAGGACGGGCAGACCTGGGGCAGAGGAAGACCAAAATGCCTGGCTCAAACAGTGTCTGTTTCTCTCCTGTGTTACAACAGGCTCAGCCAGAAGCAGGGTTTAATTCTCTGTCTTGAAAATCAGTTTAATGGCGAGAAACAGACTTTCTGGGGCATGAATGCCCTCCCTTAAATGTTCTAGTTGTCAACACTCTCTAGGGGTGGGCGGGGGTGGGGTGGGGGGGAGAAGGGTCCAGTAGCTGACCGCTAGACCATGAATCTCAAAAGAATGAGAGATCTCAGGTTTAATCCTTGGCCCCACATAAGACCTTCTTGTTATGCCCAGAATTTTGAGTCCCGATCTCACACAAAGAAGACCAGAATCACATGCAATAGCAAGAGCCTTTATTAGCAAGCTTAAGCTTGGGCCATTGACACCCCTCTACGCAAGGGGAGAGGGGGAGAGTCTGCAACCTCGATCATTTTTCATCTCACCTTTTTATAGTTAGCACAGGGTGTGTACAGGTGGAAATATTTACTTGGAACAAGAAACAGTTGGTTTCGGGTTAACGGCTGTTCTCAATATTCGGGGCTTTTCTCTAACCTCCACACTTTGTCTTTGTTTCTCTCTCTGGAGAGAGAAGTGTGGGGAGAGAGAGGGTGGAGGAGACAGCTTAATGGTTTTGCAAAAAGACTCTCATGCCTGAGGCTGCGAAGTCCCAAGTTCAATCTCCCACCACCATAAATCAGAGCTGAGCAGTGCTCTGGTGTTTCTCTCTTTGTGTCTCTTTCTCTCGCTACATCTCTCTCAAAAATAAAATAAATAATATATTTTTAAAAAATAAGCAAAATAAGATAAAATAAATCTATGGTGGGAGCTGGGGAGATAACATAATAGTTATACAAAATGTCTTTCATGCCTGAGGCTCTGAGGTTCCAGGTTCAACCCCAGTGCCACCAATAACCCAGAGCTGAGCAGTGCTCTGGTCTCTCTCTCTCTCTCTCATCTGTCTCAGTAAAATAAAAGAAAAAGAAGGGGCCAGGTGATGGCACACTGGGTTAAGTGCACATAGTACTAAACGCAAGGACCTGTGCAAGGATCTCGGTTGGAACCCCGGCTCCCCGCCTGCAGAGGGGTCACTTCACAAGCAGTGAAGCAGGTTCAGGTGTCTCTCTTTCTCTCCTCTCTATCTTCTCCTTCTCTCTCAATTTCTCTTTGTCCTATCCAGTAAAATGGAAAAAATGACTACCAGGAGCAGTAGGTTAATAGTGCGCTACCTCCAGACTCCTTCTCTCTCCCTTCCTGTCACTCCCTTCTCTCTTGATTTCTGGCTGTCTCTATCCAATAAAGATTTAAAAAGAAAAATAACAAACAAAAAAAATAGAACAAAACAAAACAGTCTCAAGCAGTGATGCCCTAATAATGGCCAAACAAAAAAAAAGATAAATCTAGTTGCAGTTGATCTGATGTGTCAGCTAGACAGGGATTAATGGGAGGTGGAAAGTCCTCTGAGCGTGCATGGGGGGCATTCTGGTTGGCTGCATCCACATAGACACACACACACTTGCGCACACACGCAAACACATGCACACATACACACGCACGCACGCATACACACACACACTCACTGATACACAATGCTTTTCTTCCATAGAGGGCGATGCCAGGAAGCTGGTGAAGGCTTTCTCCTCTTGCTCCACCATGGTTACTGCCACCAAGTATGAAGTGGCCCCTCAGCAGGAGGCGGGGGATCCCTCCCAGGCCGAGGAGGTCAGCCCTGGGCCGGAGCAGGTGCAGCTGAAGAAGCAGATCTCACTGCTCAACGGTGTGTGCCTCATCGTGGGGAACATGATTGGCTCCGGCATTTTTGTGTCCCCCAAGGGTGTCCTCATGTACAGTGCCTCCTTTGGCCTCTCCTTGGTCATTTGGGCCGTGGGGGGCCTCTTCTCTGTCTTTGGGGCCCTTTGCTATGCAGAACTGGGCACCACCATTAAGAAGTCGGGGGCCAGCTATGCCTACATCCTCGAAGCCTTTGGTGGGTTCCTGGCCTTTATCAGACTCTGGACCTCCCTCCTCATCATCGAGCCTACCAGCCAGGCCATCATTGCCATCACCTTTGCCAACTACCTGGTGCAACCCTTCTTTCCGAGCTGCTTGGCTCCCTATGCTGCCGGCCGCCTGCTGGCTGCTGCCTGCATATGTAAGTGGGGCTGGGGGGCTGGGGGCGGGGTGTGTGTGTGTGTGTGTGTGTGTGTGTGTAGGGGAGCCTGACGCAGGGGAGCCTGGGTGTGAGTCCAGTTGGGAGGAAGGAGAAGATAGGAAAGCAAACCCTCTCACAATCCTTAAACCAGAGCACTGCTTCTGGTAGTGCTGGGGGTTTACCTGGGACCTTTGATACCGAAGGCATAAAACCTGCCTTTTCTGCATAACCACTGTGCTATCTCCCCAGTCCATGTTGTACCTTTTGTTGTTGTTGTTGTTGTTGTTGTTATTAAATGAACTTATGTTACAGCCTGGGGAAGTGGCACAGTAGATGGAACACTGGCCTCTCAGGTATGAGGTTCTGAGTTCCATCCCCAGTATTGCATATGCCAGAGTGATACTCTGGCTCTCAAAGTATGTTCCGTGAGAAAGTTTAAACTGTGTCAGAGAATTTAAAAGAGAATTTATTTCTCTGCTTATTTCAGTGGTAAGCACCATGAGAGGTTTATGAGCCATTTGTGTGGTTTTTTTTTTTTTTTTTTTTGCCTTCAGGGTTATTGCTGGGGCTCAGTGGTGAATCCACTGCTCCTGGAGGCTATTTTTTTCCTCTTTTGCTACCCTGGTTGTTTTATCGTTGTTGTGATTATTATCATTGTTGTTATTGATGTTGTTATTGTTGAATAGGACAGAGAGAAATGGAGAGAG